>NC_065523.1:13851164-13957496 GCF_006386435.1 Epinephelus moara | reverse complement strand
AAAAAAGCTTGTTTAGTGGACTAACTTTGCACTTGAAGAGATGCCCGTTCACTTACTTTTTAACAGGTCTGACGCTACGGCTGTATCTAGGCTAACGGCTAACATGCTAACTATTATCTGTATGTCACTAGTCACTTGAAACAAATTTAGGACGATAGGAGACGGGTTGAAATAAACCGAAATTTCCCTTTAATCTCTAAAATGTAAATTATCCTATAATAAGTTAACAGAGCAATTGCATTGTTCTGTAGTTTGTCAGTTGCACCAAATCAGATCCATTTTTTTTTAACGATCAGGCACATGAGGTAAGGATGTAAAAGGTTGAAGCTTTTACAGTATGTGTCTTTAAAAAGGCTGTTGCCAACAAGTGGCTAAATGAGACTACAGATGGTCATCACGCCGAACACGGCTTTACACCCTCATTGTGGTAGGGATGTTAAGTCACGCAACCATAGTGTAGTTTGTTTACAGCCTAACATTGGCTTTTTATTTGCTTAACAAAATAAGTAAGTATCATAAATGTTTGTTTGCCACAGAGCTTATTTTCTGCAATAATCCAAAATCCTACAGAAAAATCCCACAGGCTTTCGGACAAGGGAACCAGGATGATGCTAACCTCCACGTCGGCCTACAGAAAAACGTCATCCCTGGAGCACTCTATAGTTTAGAGTTTGATATTATCATCTAGAGATGCAAATAACAGTTTTCTTCATTACTAAATAATCTGCTGATTACTCTTGATTAGTCAATCATTTGTTCAAAGTAATATCAGAAAATAGTGAAGGTGGAATCTAGCTAGTGGAATCACTTATTCAGCAATTACTGTGTGTAATGTCGTTCCACCAATAAATAAGCAGCTTCATTTTGACCCGCAAAACCCCCTTACAATGTTTCCGCAGTAAGGCCGTTGTATAGCAGTAATTGCCCAATGAGCAGCGCCACTAGCTAGCTCCCACCAGACCCGATTGGTGCGCACATGCAGTCAGCTGAAGAGTAGCAAAATTGACAAAGACCGACATGCATAACCGGTCAAAAATGTTTTCTGTGGTTAACCAACTGTCAACAGCAGCTGCTGATATCCCCTATCTAAACTCCAGTTTCTGGCTCAATGTCTGTATTGGACACACTGCAGTTTCACTTTCTCGGACTAGGCCTGTCTTCACTTTTGGCTAAAATACGCTGTTCCTGCTGCCATCAACGGTTTACCTAAAAAGATATCCTTCTCAAATGCCAAATCAGGCAATATTTCCACCATGACAGAGCTTGATCTGCTAATCAAACCATTAGGGTAGGTCACCATTTTCCCGGCTTTAAATGCCAGATAATATCAGCAGAACTGGATCTGACTTTCGGGCAGTGACACTTTAACCAACTGTGTTGTCATTAATTCATATTCAGATGGCTTTCCTGGGTCACGAGTTGTGCTGAGCAGCCTGGCAGAGACCAGGGACCTGACCAGTTCAAATCACAGGTCCAAACTCGGCAGGCATGCATGATTTAAATACATCTAAATGGCAGATGGCAAGAGAGCTGGCTCGTAGCTGGCTGTGAGACAGAAGCAGTGATGTAGGAGAAGCAGAGGATGAGGCTGCGTATTAGAGTGAGGAATGGCTTGGCTTGTCTTTAAGATTACTTTTCCTCTTAAAACATTCACTTCATCTGTGTCACTCCTGCTCCCAACTTGTTATTGGAAAATAGGAACGCTGGAAAACCATTCGAAGCCGGCACTGTCTGCATCAGTCACACACTGACACACACATACACACAGAAAATACATTTCATCCTCCATATCCGAAACAGCCAATAGCACTGGCAGGCATTTGCGACCCCAATCCATATTTCAATTTCCCTCCTCTCATGCAAACTAATTCAATACTTGTTGCCTTCCCTCACAAGCGATCTGCAATGTGAGAAATGAGCTTCTTCTCATGCTGCATCTATAAAAGGCCCAATCAGAGACATTTTTGAGTGGGCCTCTGCCTATATCAATTATGTCTTAGTAGGTCTGCACACAGGAAGAATCTTGGAAGCAATATTAAAGGATAGAAAATCAGTGCTTTTCAAAATTCTCACCACACTGTACTAAAATGCAGATCACTTTTCTCCGTATTTTCTGCTCTCAGAATGCATTCAGCCCACATTAGCTACATTTAAAACTCATATTTTACATCACACGTGTCAGCGCTTAAGTCAAGAGCTTAACTACTCATGTTTTCAAACCAATTAAATAAGGATTAAGCTAACAGTAGGATGTCAATCGAATGATAATTTAAAATATGATATACTCTAATTTGAGGTTTGACCTTTGAAGTGGAAATCAGGTTAAAACAAATAATGCAAATAAATTTCTTTTCCACATTCATCAGTTCCCATTTGTGAAAAGTGCCTCACAAAGCCAGACAGAGAAACGCCAAAGCTGTAGGCTGTGATGCCATCGGCCAAAACTTTTTGGATCTGTTCCACCGACACAGCTCAGGAGCCAGACCGGCCATGGTGACGATGAGCCCAACTGGAGGGGAATTTACGTATATTCTCTTAATCAGGCTCATTAGTGGTGGAAACTCAGTAAAACTCGATTCGCTTAGAGATCCTACAATGGATTTCTGACGGGGGAACGATTTCCAATGACTTTTCCCTCTCTGACTGGTGTTTGATGTACTAACTGCTGTGGTGTTTTACACTGTGACAACCTAGAAAAGACTCACACATCTTGACATCTTCGCCTGCAGCACCATCAACAAAGCAATTCCCCGACACCACACAGCCAAATAAGAATACATGTAAACAAATGCAGTACAGGGCTAGCTGGGTGCAGCTGAGTCAAACTCAGAAATGGTGCAGTTTAGAAACATTTTGTTAGGTAGAATCAATCTACCAGACTTTAAAGTAACCCTCAATGTTGACCTGTTATGTCTATGGCAGATGGTACAATATTGATCTTTACTTTCACTCTCAATGCATTCTGCAGGAAAATACATAAGCTTGTGTACAAGTACTGGTATGTACACACCAACATACCCACACCTATTTGACGTTGCTGATACACGAAAAGATGAGTAACAACATTTGCTCCAAAACCGGCATCTGGCTCCACTTTTCCTCACAACTCTTTGGCCATGTAAAGGGAGAAGCAAGCAGGTAATAGCGACAAATTTAGGGGCTTAAACGGCGACAGCTTTACGATGCCTGAGCGGCCTCTATGACTCCATTCCTGTCAGATTCTATTAGCTTGGCCTCCACCGTGTGTTTCGATTGGCTCTTGGCCTATTCCCAGCAGTTACAGAAGCACCTCCCGTAAATAAACCAAATGGCTGCTTCTTGTAGTGTATGAAGAGGAGCGGGGGGAGGCTCTGGGCAGCTGGGCGCTTGTGTGTAAAGAACATCTGACAGAGTGGTTGAATAGTTTAATATACAGCAGCAAGCTGAATGGACACAGTCGACTAGAGGGAGAGCTCGACACACATCAGCCTGAGAGTTTAAATTTGACTAGTGCTTAAAAAGAATACAAGCAGCCGGGCGAGAAAAGCACTTCTAAATCAAGACAAGTGGCCTCATTCCACTCCCCACACACACTCCTATAAACAAAAGAAAAAGTGTGACTATCTGCCAGCTGCCAGGTGTAAGTCTAAGGAAAGGCCACCTGTCTAATAACTGTTTTTGATGCGTACAGCTCGGCAATACAAAACTGAGCATCTGGCCTGTCCCCTCCAAACTGATCTTGTTAACAGCATGCGGATCTGTGTTCCTCTTATACGGAATTTATTTCACCCAAATAGGTTTCGCCCCGACCAAAAAACATAATTTTGTCCTTATTAATTCAACCAATCAGAGCTTGGGAATGCACTTTTGCCAGCAACTCTCGACTGCCAGATGTCCACTGGATATTTTCATAAGGAGCACACAGTGTTTCCTTCAGTTTGAGCATGTATTTGTTGTCGTCCATAAACTGAGAATCCTTTGAACTATTGTGAATCCAAGTCACTCGTTCTTTATAAACCAAACACCCCAAGAGTGAAACAAAAAGAGGCAATAAATTGTGGTAACAATTATTAAAATGCAATGCTTGACAAGCTGCGACTAAATTAAGTTTTTTATGGCTGTGAGATGGCCTCAGAAAAACATTCCCTTGCACAGATAAAAAAAAAAAAAAAAAAAAAAAAAGAACAACTGGTGTGCAGCTCAGTCCAGGCTGCTCGCACAATGAAATGACTCTGACTATCAGCAACATGCTACTTTGAATTTTAAAAAGAAAAATAAACAAGAATAATTAAAAACAAATCTATTTGGGAAGAATACAGAGAGGCATAAGCATAATTTCTTATTCAATAATCAAAGGCACGTTTATGACAAACTGTATAGTGAATATTATCTGCATATATAACTATCACAAATCTTTATGTGCATTTCATTGTTTTTGTATTGTTCTGTGTGGGCCTTTGCCGCAGCAGGAAAAGCACAAGGGTATTCAATATGATGGCTCTGCTTTATTCAAAGCTGTAGTTGGTAACATCTATTAAAAAAAACCTTTTGCCATATTTGCTAAAACTGTAACTATATTCACACAGCACTAAATGAAACAGATTATCTATGAGGAAGATCATACTCCTCTGCCTGCCTTTTAGCACCTCTAATTGCCTTATTGTATGTGAATGAAAAAAAACAATCAGAGCCAAAGAGTATCTAACGCAGCTGTCAATCATGTCAATCACTGCTAATGAACTGCGGTCACACTGTCAACCATTGCCTTTTTCTCACCTCATGTTTTCAGACAACTCATTCTCACTCCCAGCTCATAAAATACCGACACTTGGTCAAAATACGACACGCTAGATACCCTTCCTTCGTCATATTTGGACGCTCAGGGATGGTGCGACAATTTACGATTGTTACACGCATTGTGTCTTTTCAAAATAAACTTCCATTTTCACGGGGAACTTAGAGTTTCTCCTCACTAAAGCATACAGTTTCATTTCAAATATACATACAACCCAAGTAAAAAAAACATTGTTTTTAAGTTTCAGCAGCAAAGGTACGTGGTTAGGTTCAGAAAAACACAGTGGTTTGGCTTTGATTAAGTATGCTTGTTACCTAATGTAATATCACGTGACATATGTCACTAGCATAGTATTCCACACATACTAGCACCCTACGTTGTTATTAAAATAACTCGACTGTCTTTTTGACCTACAGCATACACGAACAGCGGCATTCCAGATAAAAGTCTGGAGTTTGTTTGATGCGCCAAAGTAGACTTTAGCGAATACCAGAAGCAGTAGGAAGAGGAAGAGGGACATGAGTTTTTTTCACCATCTATCTGTCTCATGTACTTCTTTCAGAATATGGTATGATGATTCAGGTGTGATTTTTTCACGGTATGATAACCGTGTCAGAAAATATCACGTTTCCACATTATCATGGTATTACAGAACTTACATGATTATCAGTGAGAATGACCCTTAAAAGAATGAAACTGGAAGTGTAATTGATGGTTAAACAAACATTTTACTACCTATTGATTCCTGAAACCATTTTGTTAATGGCAGTATGTGTAAAAAGTCTCCCCTTAGAAAATAACTAAGATTAAGGGGAGATTCAATGTCTGGTTGTTGTTGTTTTTTCAATATTGTAGATAAGCAAATGCGCGTGGTATGAGAGTATAGTGACAGTTTCAGCTCATATGACACAAAGATATTTTCATAAAAGTTACCAACTTTAGCTTTAAGTTCATCAGTGAGCCAGCATGTACTGTGCATGTGGGAGGGCCCTGAAAGTAGTAAAGCAAAATGGCAGTCCTTGTTCATAATATTAATTACACATGGATTTCTCTCTATATCATGTTGAAACCCCTTAGGTAATTAAGGCCTATTGTATTTCTTCTGTACTGTAGTAATTTTAAAATTTAACTTGAAAATGTACAAGGTCAGCCAACTTACAAAGTGTTGCCTCTATATATCATCGCCCATTTTGTACAATGTTACACTATTTATGGTCGATTATCGCTCTAGTCAATATGTCTTCATGCTGACATCAGACCTTTTTTTGTGCTGAGTTCAGGGAATCTGGACTGTCGACAACTGTGACTTACATGACTGAGTGATGGCCTGAGAAGGAAGGACTGTATTTTATATATGCTGATTGAGCTACAGCTTAATAAAACTTTTCACTAACTTTCACACCCATAAGTCATGGCCATGTCAAGAATCCCTCCATACCACCAGCTATGTAAAGAATCTGTATAAGAAGAGCAGGAAAATGAAAAGAATCCAAAGCCAGCCGATGAGTTATCTTTGTGATTCAAATACTTTCACCCATAGACTGCTGTGAATCAAACAAGACTCCCATTCAGAGCGTTTCTGAACTCCCACACGCCTTCCTGCACATGCATACAATTCCAGCACAGCTGAGCAGAAAACACTGTGGGACAAACCAACTGAATTTTTAGCATGCACTTAGACTCATACAAAATAGACAGCAGGACTTTCACTTGTAGCTTATGCCACCAATCAAAAATTAACTCATTTGTTTATGATCTATTTTTCTAGTTTAAGACATTTTTAGTCTTGTAACTTGCCTCTATTGTGTAGATAAGTTTTTAAAATTTATTTGGCCTCTGATTCGTTCATTTGTTCTGAATGCTTTCAATCTGTAGGCATGCATCGCCCTGATAAGCCAGTCTCTTTATTAGTGCCATTTTAATATTCAGTGTTTACAGAATTAGTTGCATTCATTCATTTAATCTTAACGGACTGTCAACTCAGTTTTTATTGCCACAACATCCCCTGGCATTATGGTATTTTACACAGAAATATTGGCAATCACAGGGAAGCATACAGATTTAAAATTTTGGGTGAAAGACAGCACTTTTATTGGATTGGTACACTGTAACAAGGGAGAAAAGATTGGACTGGTGCATCCTTGTTAATTTGTTTTGTGAAAAGTGGTGTTTTGCTTTTCATAACCATAGCAGTTTGCAGCGATGGGTGTGACTAAATACATTTACTCAAGTACTGTACTTGAGGACAATTTTAAAATACATGTACTTTACTTGAGCATTTCCATTTTCTGCTACTTCATACTGCTACTCCACTACAGTTTGGGTGCAAATATTGTACTTTTTTACTCCACTACAGTTATTTAACAACATTAATTTCTAGCTACATTGAAGATTCACATTATTAATACAAATTATACATCAAATAATAAATTATGATGGATTTTTTTTGATGAATTAAAGCAACACAACAGTATGCTGCAACAATAGTGATGCTTATATATTAATGCACTAATTTTACACTAATTATAATCCAGTGATATAACATGCATTATCCTGAAAAGGGACATTTTGCACATTGAGTACTTTTACTTTTCGTACTGCAAGTATTTTTTGACACTAAAAATTATGTACCTTTAGTCGAATAAGATTTTGAATGCTGGACTTTTAGTTGTAACCAAGTATTTCTACAGTGTAGGCTAGTGTTGCTACTTATACCTAAGATCTGAGTACTACTACTACTACTACTACTGGAACTACTACTACTTGCAACCACTGGTAGTAAGTACGTTTCATGTTTAACAAAAGAGTGATTAAATTAAGTTGATTCTGTGGATTTTAATGGTCACAGCTGCTTAATCAAAAATACAGAACTCATTTTCCCTTTGGCTAGAAAGCACTTTTATTTTGACTACTGTGCTGCAAGTATAAGTCCTGCATTTAAAACTTTAGTTAAGTAAAAGTACAAAAGTATGAGCATTTAAATATACTTAAAGTAGATTTTCAAAAGTGAGGTTCTGATTATGCAGGATGACCCATTTCAGAATACTATATATTTTACTATTTTTAATTATTACTTCATGGTATTACTTTACAATTTGTTTTATATTTTACTATTATTCTACTATTATTATTGATGCATGAATGTGTAGGCATCACTAATGTTGCAGCTGATAAGGGCGGCACTGATTGTAACTACTTTTTGTACTGCAGGGAGGCTCACTCCATGCAAATACATAATATTTTATTAGTTGATAATAGCGTGTATTAATCATCATAATCTGCAAAGTAACTACAGCTGTCAAAATAAATGCAGTGGAGTGAAAAGTACTATATTTACCTTCAAAGTATAGTTGAGTGAAAGGATAAAGCAGCATAAAATGGAAATACTCAAGCAAAGTACAAGTACCTCAGTGGAGAGTAAATGTACATAGTTACATTCCACCACTGCTTATCCTGCATTGCAGTCGCCTTTCTGTTGGACTCCTGTGCTCCGCTGGTTTGTACAGCATCACGGTGCAACCTGCAGCTGTCCTGCACTGCGCATGGAGATGCAACAGACCGGGGATCACTATTTGTCCGGATACTTAGGCTGATGCAGACATGTTCCCTTATACTGGGCTCATTATTTTGCATGTGTCTGTCATCATTTTCACACGAGTAATTTCTTCTTTGACACACACATACGACCAACAGACCTCAGTTTGACACAGCAAAGGACAAAACGCACCGGAAAAGTCTTCAGCACAATCTCGACATCACAAATAAGAAACACGAGCCGTCTCTAACCTGCTATCATTAGCCAGCTGGCGGCTAACATTTAGCGCTGTAAAAGTGCTCGCAGCATTAAACAAGCCCAAACTCTGGTTATGCGGGGAAGACAGCGTTACATACAAGCGATAAGTGTAAGAAGAGACAATTGTGTTGCTTAAAAACTCACCTTTGTTTCGCTGTTCTACGAAAAGGATAAAGGATTTTTGACAGGAGCTGTCACTGCACTTCCGGGTTAGTCTGTGACGTAAGCAGGCGCACCACCAGCGGCTGGCCATGCTGAGATTGTTTTGGTTTTGAACACTGGGTGTTCATGAAGATATATTTGTCTCAGTATTTTTCATGTGAACAGACCGACAGTCCCTGTGCTAATGTGCAGTCTGTTAATATAAAACACCTTCCACAAATATACATATAGATATATATATTAAAAAAAAAAGATTTCGCAACAAACATATAACAGATCTGTAAATACACAAACAAAATCCAGAACTTAAAAAAGAAGAATCAATGTTTATAAAATGCAAATCTGCAAGTGTAGAACTGAAATTAATAATTTAAAGAGTGGCTTCACAAATATCTGGTCGAAAGTTGTAGTGTTTTTTTTTGTTTGTTTGTTTGTTTGTTTAGCTGCATTTTATATTTGCAAAATAGTTTGGGGGTTCACAAATCTTTCTTTGCATTTGAGGAGGATGTTTTATATTTACAGATTACACATTAACACATCAGTTCGCACAAATAAATACTGGAAAATAAATATATTTATCACTTTGACTGTCATTTAACATTTTATGGCACATGTTATTCATTATTTATTGGTGGAAATGGTGCAAAGTAACTAAGTACATTTTCTCAAGTAGTGTACTCAAGTACAAATTTGGGGTACTTGTACTTTACTTTCACTCCATCACATATATTTGACAGCTGTAGTTATGTTGCAGAATAAGATTATTAATAATCTTATTCCTAATTACATTTTAATCCATCCCTAAGAATAACAAAAAAAAACCTCTGTTCTGGTAAGAGTTAGAGCAATTTCTTTGTTACTCATATTTTCTATTAGGTAATTTTTTAATTTTTCTTTCTTTTATTTTTTTACTGTTGTTGCTTTATACTACCACTCTTGAGGTGTGTATGTTCCTCTGTTTGCATAGACCAATTAAGTTTTTTAGGGGGGAAAAGAACATACAAAAAGATGTTGTTGTTTTTTTTAAATATTTTTTTGGGCATTTTGCCTTTAATGGACAGGACAGGTAAGCATGAAGGGGGGAGAGAGAGGGGGATGACATGCAGCAAAGGGCCACAGGCTGGATTCGAACCCGGGCCCCTGCGGCAACAGCCTTGTACATGGGGCGCCTGCTCTACCACTAAGCCACCGACACCCCACAAAAAGATGTTTTAAGCCTACATGGATACCATATTGATTAACTTCATCTTAAAGGGAACATGGTAGAGCCAGCACAAATTGAACACATATGACACCCAGTACCAGTGTCGGCCAGTGGTGGAATGTGAACGAGCACAGTTACTTGTGTACTGTACTTAAAAACAAATTCAATGTACTTGTATTTGGGTATTCACATTTTCTGCTGCTTTATACCTTTACTGTACCACATGTTAGAGGTAAATATGGTACTTTTTTTCCACTACATTTGTCCGACAGCGTTAGTTACTTTTCAGATTTCATCATCATCACAAAGCTGAAAACAGGGTTGTTTTTGTGACACCTTAAAAAGTTGTATTTTCAGAGATACATGGTTCACTACAAACATATAATGATCTAAAAGAATATGATGCATTGCTGTAGATTACACAATCAAACAGTGAAAGGACTTAAATTAGCACAACCTTAAACCTCTACAGCTAAGAGTGATCCAGAATTACCATTACCATACCATAAAACACTGACAGATAACATTTTATTGCACAGCAAATATTTAAGTACATTCTGCTGGTACATACTTTTACTTCAATTAGGTATTGAATGTGGAACTTTTACCTGTAGTGGAATATTTTCATGGTGTGGTATTATTATATTTACTTTACTTTAGGATCTGAATACTTTGTCCATCACTGCATTTAACCCTTTATATCAGTGTTGCACAAATGGTGCTTAGTTTAATTTAATTTTAAGTTTAGTCATTACTTAATAAAGTGAATTAAGGTGGGGGGTGTCGGTAGCGTAGTGGATAGTGCCAGCACCCCATATACAGAGGCATCGCCTCGCTGCAGCAGCCATAGGCTCAAACCCAGCTCATGGCCCCCTGCTGCATGTCAGTCCCCACACTTTCTCAGTCTCCCCCCTTCACTAACTGTCCTGTCATTAAAGGCAAAAAGCCCACAAAAATAATCTTTATAAAGAAAAAAAAAAAAAGTGAATTAAGGTGAAACTTTATTGACCCTCAGGGGGGAAATTTAGTATTACAGTAAGAAATAGACCAGAGAGCAGTGGTGGAATAAGTAGTCAAATCCGTATTTATCTGTATTTAATTTATTCGTATTCAAAGAATTGAATGTAAAAGTATTATACATACAGACTTTTCATCTGAAATGTAGTGGAGTAGAAGTGTGAAGTAGCGGAAATAATTTAACTCAGGTAAAGTACAAGTATCCCAAAAGTTAAGAGTCAACTAGTCACTCAAGTTAAGAGTAAATGCAGGGGTCATAGTTGGGGAAAGTGGGACTGATTACACAAGGCCCCAACAGGAGGGTGGATTTCGAAAAGCCTGGAATATAAAGATTGGTTTTATTTGCAGTTTTTTATTTGTAATTTATTAGTGCTGTAACTAGATTAATAATGTCTGAAGAGTTCGGTTGAAAGACTAAATTTTGTGTTACCCCTTAAAGACGCAAAAGGATTTAGTCCACTAGGATTTGCTCTAAGTCTCTACAGAGACTGCTTAAACATAGGGCCAAGAATTTGGTGCTACACCCCTGAGTAAATGTACTAGTTACATTTCACCACAGGCAAAGATTTAGATACAAACAGGATACGGATTAATCAAAAAACATACACATATACATATACACTATAATTACACCGCATCTGCTAACATGTGCATTTTTGAGATTTAGAAAACAAAATGATAAGAGTTTCCTATAGTTATGAAAAGACTTTTGGTTTCAAATTGTCTCCACAGTGAAGGAGAGGAGCAACAAGAGAAGGACCCAAATGTAGACAGTCGAGATATCAGTGGGGTTTTTTTTTAAGTTGATAGGCTTGGATGCGGGTAGAAGCGGAAATCAGCAGGTACTGGTCCTGGTGACCTAAAAGCAAACACTAAAGGCGACTGAGCAACATGGCAGTCTGACAAGGGAACATCGGTAGTGGACTGGTATGAGAGGGCGATGAGGGAGCGAGATGCAGGTGAAGAGGTAGGCAGGGAAGGCATCTGATGGATGGATGGAAATTGGCAATAAGTGGCCTGAGGAACAGGGAATGTGGCTGGAGAGGAGGTACAGAGACAGACTGTGACACAAATATTTCTCATATGCATAAGAACTGGCCATTGGCAAATTGTCTTCCCTGGACAAAAAAGGATAATCTATCTACATGTTTCACTCAGAGAAAAGTCCTTATACTTGATGATGAAACTTAAATGATCCAGATGTTGAAACAATATGCACAATAATATGTATAAAATGTGATATTTCTTGTTACATGGAGGACAAAATGCAACCAGACATCAATGCTGAAAACACTTCTAAAGTAAAAATAAGTCTGTCTTGATTGCAGCATGCTGTGCCCATTTTCCTTTTGCAGCTGGGTGCTTGGTGATTTATTGTACAAGTACACACAGATAGATTTTATTTGTTTGTCACCAGTGATTGCTGCACGTAATTACCACAATTCTGATCAATATAAGTGTAAATTTCTGTTTGTTTGTTTTTTCATGACAAACCATATTAAATGCAAGAACTTTGCCATACGTGTGGTTTTTGTGAAATATTGCCCAGGGGAAAGTGGGTCATCACATCAGGATACAGATGCAAGCAAACCACATGAGGTAATGTAACCAGCAATTAAAAGCGTACTGAGAATAATGCAAAACATAAATTATAGTGCAGCGTCTTTGTGAAGATTTACAGCTTCACCGGTTTGATGATATGACATGAAAAGATGTGCTATAATATGATTATGATCTTGACACCAGCATTTAAATTGGCTCTGAAAAGAATGGTGCACAGGCTTTTTATGTTGCAGATGTGAGTAGGCAGTGTTGCAGATATTAAGTCACCGCATGTGGGTAGCTGCCCATGTAGGGTAGCTTGGCAATTTTCAAAATCTTATAAGAATATCATAATATGATTTTCTCTTTTGAAGATTTAAATCATATTCATCCAACTTCAACAAAAGCACTTGGGATGCGCCGTGGATCTGCTGTGATGCTCATCCAAAAGGTTGTCTGGTGGGATATTTAGTTTAAGGCAAAGCAAATTAGAAAGATAAACAAAAAAGGAAGAGGAATCTGGCAATTGAATAAAGGGAAGAAGTTGTTATGACACCTGGATTGTTTTCTTCTCAGGAATGTTTGATCTCTTGAGGAGCACAATGCGGCAGGGATGGTACTGATAAGATCTTTTCACAGGTGGAATTTGCTCCTCTGTTGTGTGAAACACTCCCACAGTTATGAATTATATACATCTGTGTTGACATTCTGTGTTGCTACGCCAGCATGGGGAATAATAAACCAAACTTTTTTTTCACTGTGTTGTTTTTTAATGTACAGTGCATCCCTACATGATTCATAACATGGAATTTTCCCAGCTGGTGGGATGCTTCAGTACATGAAATTGTATTACTGTGTGACAATCCCAGCTTACTCCACAGGTCTGGCACCGTGTTCAGCCATGGCTCCGCTCTGGAGTTTAATGCAATTATAAATAAATAAGCATGTGGTCGGGAAGAAGACAGGGCCCTATGGGGACAAGCTGAGAGAAAATAGAGGAAGTTTAATTAAAGCTGCAAACCACACTCCCACACAGACACACACGCACAGTAATATAAGCAAACCAATACACACCAATTATGTTTGTGCGTGTGCATGTGCACTTCACTCGCCTGTATGTATGTTTGCATGTGTGTCTCTAGCTACAACTATACAAAAGAGGAAATTGCATGAGTGTGCATGCAGTGCGTGAGAATCTACTCACACATGCTCGCTTTGGTGCCTCATTCCGTGTGTGCACGTGTCTACAGGCAACACAAGAGGAGGGAAATGTGAGTGTAGAGTAATCCTGTGTTTTATTCAGGTAAAGTCCTCTAAATTTCTTTATCACACAGGTTTTGGTGTGTTACCCTCCTGCCGACAGAGAGGAGGGTGTTTTGTGTGAACCCGACAATCATACTCTCGACACAGCCACGGTAAAATGATTCGCAGCTATGTTTTTGTTACATTATTTTCTGCAAAATGATTGAACTGCCAGTCTCCTTGTAATTACCTAAGGGGTTAAGGCAAAGGCACAGCCAGTAAAAGGCTGATGAGGGAGTATTGAATTTGCACTTCAATTAGAGTGCTTATAAAGTGTGGATTACACAAGGACTCCAGGGCCACCGCTCTCACTCAATTACCAGTGTACTATGGGAGGAGGGACAGCAGGCAGGAGGGGTGGACAGTGAAGGCATCGGGGCAAGGGAGCAAGGTGGCAGAGGAAGGCATGAAGAAGAAAAAGTACAGGATGTCTGATGCTGGTGCTGCCTGAGCCAAGTGTTTAATCAGGACTCGTCAATGCACAGGCAAGGACAAACAACTGGAGGGAGATCCATCCATGTATAGCTCAGGTCTCCCTCTCTCCAAGTTCTGGCCTCAACAAGGACATCTGAAAAAAACACGCACCCATCTGAGGTACTAAACTTCCCCGGCGCCGCACAGAGTAGCACTACGCTGATTCGAAATGCCTCCGTATGTGCATTCATTTCCATTTTTCTGTGTTGTTGAAGCAAGTCTCCTTCAAGTTGAAGGGGCTATACAGAGGAATCTGTTCAAAAGGAGCAAAATAAAAAACAACCCCAACAATGCGTCTGAGTCCCTGAGTTAATTCTCAAATGGATTATTGAGCCAATGAGTGAAAATCACCGGCCATTTAGAGTGGATTTGTCTGCGAGGCAGCGATAAACGACAGCTCGCTTTTTCTACGGCTTAGCTCCTCGATTCTGAGAAGGAGATGCTTGAAGGACATGCTTTTAGAGTAAACAGGCCAATGGCAGGGAAGGGAAAAAAAGGGAAAATTTCAATTTGATTGCTTGGCTGTACTTATAAAGACAATGTGAGATGATATGAATGTGAATAATTAATTGTTATAGAGCCTCATGAAGAGTTCTTGGTAGTTAATTACTGGTTGTGATGTTTGCATGAGGCACAGTGAGATTTTAAAGATTTCAAAGTGAAAATGTGCAGAGGGAAAAGAGAGGTTTTATTATCACTTTTACAGTATAATAACTTAGAGGCTGCACAAACACAGGGTGACAGTGTTATAAGATACATACGGGCAGGGTAGCTGAATTCAATTTGACAGTGTTATAAGAAGTAACTGGCAGTTACGTGAATACGAAACTCATGCTAATTGGATATGTGGATGAAGAAATAAAGAACAACCTAATAGCTTGCTGCAAAAAGGGGATTTTATGTGTGCACGCACCTTTAATCTTCCAGACTCCAGCAATTTTCTGTCTGTTTAGATCATCTCCTTCCCTTCTACCTTTCTCTCCCTCACTCTCTCCCTCATTGCTACTGTCAACAAAGAATGTGCAGGCTTCCCACAGGCCCTAAAGGAATCTCTCACACTGCACTCACATAATCACTTCAGACCCGGCTGTTTAGGCCGACATCTCCATTGGGACTTACCAGCCGCTCGCTGCAGGCCAAATCAGACCGCTGAGAAAAAAAATAAAAAATAAAAAATCAACTGCAACAGTGAAACAAAGAAGTGCAAGTCAGACAGAGGAGCGTGACCAGTCTGAGAACATCAAGCACTCGTCTTCTGGTGGCTGAATGTCATACTCTTCTCCTTCAGTAATGGGATGATTTGGTGCCCTCCTGTATGAAAATGATAGACTTTAAGAGGCTTCCTTTGTGCACACAATATACACCTACATATTGTGCACGAACAGTGTGCAGTGTGTGTGTGTGTGTGTGTGTGTGTCACGAACAGTGTGCAGTGTGTGTGTGTGTGTGTGTGTGTGTGTGTGTGTGTGTGTGTGAGACAGGTCAAGCATGTCTCTTTCACAGCCGTAAGACCAGTTTAAATTCCATCATCCTTTTCCAAGACCAAATGGGATCTAGAGCTTCATCTACTTATATCAAAGAAGCTGGATTTAATGACATGTTTAATGACTCCTTACGTTGGCAAATGAGCTTTATTTGAAATCTCCAGTGCCGTCAGAAAGAAGCCTTTTCTTCTCCAATTAGAGGCATCCTTTGGAAGACAGACTCTCTGTTCTAAACGAGAATAGTTTTTTACCAAAGATGGAGAAAGAGGAGCTGTTGACGCTCAGTCCCTCGCTAATGTCAGGCTCGAACAGACTGGAAATACATTAAACTATCAAGGTGGGAAAATATTTTTAACAGTGGCAGGCAGCAACTGGAGCCTCGTGGGAGTTGACAGCTTATGAAAAAGCAAGTTAAATGCATCTGCTGGTGTAGACTCAACATCTCCCCACTGTGTTTTATGGATGGTATCTTCAATTCTCATTGTTTTGAATAAATTTCTTTTCCCCCACTTTTTTTGTGTGTAGTCAGACTTGCTTTTTGCCAGTGCTCACAGCAAAGGTTAATGATGTTTTCATGTCAACATAAATGCTGCACTGGAAAGTTGCATGCTTGCAAATGTGTTGCTCTGGATGAGGCAGATTGTTGAAAGTAGCACATCCTTGCTCTGAGCGTAGTTTGCCTCAGTAAACCAAATTATTAATATCTTAATTAACAGCTACACTATCAAATGTGTGCTACACATAACTGAAATGCAAGATGCTTGTTTTAATTCAGGCTGTCAGAGGCTGAGCTATGCAGCTCAATTTGACTGAGTGAAAAAAAAGTTAATTCCCCTCCAGCACTGACTTGCATAGAAACATTTGCATAGCATAGGGCGATGAGGAAGCTTGAAGGTTTTCAGAGTGAAACTATGTGAAGACACAAGTGCAAATTATAGGTCCAGGGTATAAGATATGGGGACATCTATTAGCAGACACAATATATAATAGTCTTAACTATGTTTTCATTAGTTTAGAATCACCTGAAAATAAGATATCATTTTGTTTTCATTAACTTAGAATGACTTGTTTATATCTACATACAGAGAAGGTCCTCTTCCACGGAGTCCACCATGTTGTTCTACAGTAGCCCAGAACGAACAAACCAAACACTGGCTAATGTCAAAATGCCAAACTCAAGACTTCAAAATGTCCACAGACTAACAGGTGACATCAAAGAGGCCATTATTTGTATAAGTCTATGATGGAAACACATTGCTTGGGAAATCAACTACTTTTTTGTGTATTGAAGCATATTAAAAACTGCTGAGTAGTAGTATAGCTGAGTATGTAAATCATATGCTCAACTAAATTCTCACAAGCTTTAGGATTGTGAAAGGTAAAGGTCTGCTACTTGCGTATGAAAAGCCCAACGCCCCACAAACCCTACACTTCCCATAATGCAGCTTCATAGTGTCTTTTATTAGACCCCTCCTGTCTGCTCAATGCCGACATCTTTAATTTTTCACACTCTGTTTGTAACACATAGTTTTCTCTTATGAATTTACTGTCTGAAGCCTAAGCTAACTTCTTCGGAAAGCTTCCTCCAGAGCCAAAGAAGATGTGTAAAATTATTAGAGTGCCAGATGGATAGTTCAGATTTTTTGAAGTGGGGTTGTATGGGACAGTATGTCCATCCATAGACAGTATGTTACATAAAGTAGATGTAAATCAGCATGCCCCCAGTTTGGAGCAGCAGACTGGAATTCGAAAGGGAAGCTACGCAATCTACTGCTGTGGAGGGGTCAGCAACAAAATGTATTTTACCCACCTAAAAAAAAAATCAATATCAGTATAAGTGTATGCTATGTTGAGAGCATGCTTTCCCTTAATGTCAGACGATTTTCAACGGGAAAATGAAGCCATTATATCGCTTTCCTCAAAGCCAGACTCCATTGAGGAGCACAGTAATCTATCATTGCACAGGAGCTGTTGGACTAACACCACCTCGAACAGTTATTCCATTTGTGCTATTGTGTGACTTTGGTGTTTAAAAGGGTTAGTTCAGATTTGCCAAGCAGCAGCACAAGCAGCTCCCAAGTCTGTGACAAGCACACAGATGGGGAACTGAAGCTGTAACGACTGCTGCGTCAAAAATGGGCTGTCTGATGGAAAAATAAAACATTAAAAATGCTGTCAATATAGCATACGCTTAAACTCATATTGATTTTTTTTAGGTGGTGGTTAAAACACATTTTGTTGCTGACCTCCATCCACAGCAGTACATTGCTTAGCCTCCATGTTGGACTCCAGCCTGCTTCTGACAACTGAGGATGTATGCATCTACTGTGTGTCATATATTGACTATGAATATGTAACTCTTACAGCAGCACTCCAAAAAATCTGAACTATCCCTTTAATATATTGGGCATATTGTATTAACATGAAAATAACAACCAGATACATTTGAATGCTTAATAACAAAACAAACAAATACAAAACCTTTAGGAATGGCTGAAATGGTAGCACATATCCAATGCTATTTTAGGCTTTACCTCATTATTTAAAGACGAATCAAAATTATCGAAAGAGGGCCTTGTTTGTGTCTTTCAAACTGCAGTCGTTAACTTCAACTAAAATAGTTTCTGAGACAGGAAGGACACTGGCTGTCTTTCAAAGCTTTGACACACTTGGCTCCATCTCAAACATGTTGCACTATTACTCTGCTTCTAATTCAGGAGATAAACAAGGACATGAAACAAAATGCCAAGAAGTCACAGCATGACGAACAAACCGAGCAGCTTTCTGTCAACAGACATTCTATTCGTCATTTCGTTTAACCACTTCATCTCCGTCCTGGTAGTGTATCTGTAAAGCAGATAAAATTAGCTCACTGACCAGCAGCCAAAGCACAGTGGAGTCGTGCAACACGGGCTTATCTGTTTTCCTGACACAGCTGGAGCATAATGACCCCGTGCCACAGGTCGAAACATTTTTTCTGTCCTCCATCCCCCAAATGAGGCTGCCTCTGCTCATTAGGGAGCCTGCATTTTAAAAACACAGAAAAACAACCAGTGCCGTGGCCATTAAAGATGCCATCGACTTTTAAATTAAGTCTCATAAAGGGCCTATCAGTGTGAGGGCGGTAATGTACGACGGCGTAAAGCCAATCCCATCCCATTTCTGTGTTCTTTGAGGCTTTAACAGATCTGTTCTCATTTCACGCTATTAGAGAAGGTCTGGGACTGTTAACACTTAACATCTCAGCAGTCCCAAGCCTAATTTCTCATCATGTGCCATAATCCAATCCACCATTTCATATTAATTTTTTTTCTTCTAACCCCAGCCAACATGGCAATGAAAGTATATGTGTAAAGCACCAGATTAAAGGGATACTTCACTTCCCAAATGGTCATTTGTATATTGATTACTCACACTGTGTTACGCTGAATTCCTAAAGGAAGCTTTGGAGTTTTTTTGCATGCTTTCAGTGAACAAAGAATCCAAAAGTGAGTTCTTGACCAAATTAAGTCACATGGCTCTGTGTTTAACAACAGCAAAACTATATCAAAACATGTGTTTACAAACTCTCACATAACTCGTGCAGTATAACCCCAGTCTCACTTATCTAGTCATAAACCACCAAAGTCATACAATAACACAAACTAGCTGATTGAAGCAAGCAGCGGTAAACCAGCAGCTCCCATGTTCAGTGAGGTACAATTACTGTTTTTGTAGTCTGAGTGGGTGGAAGTTCGCTGCAAAGATCAGCCTCTCATTGGGCGGAACGAGCCACCCGCTGAAGTCCCGCCCTACCACCTCCAGTTGCAGTTTTCAACACGTCCTTTACTAACTTTTGCTGTGTTTGATCTTGCGGGGATGTAGCCATTTTTCTGCCATGGTTCGCGTCCTGTAGGCGATATTTTTGTGGGCGTGTTACACCAAAACCTGTTTCCCCCCGGCAATATTTTTGCAAGCACACCATTGCTGTGGCACCGCCAAGAACGATTGTGATTGGTTGAAAGAAATACAAGCAGCCGGGGCATTTTTTCTCCAATCTTAAAGTGAGAGTCGGTGCAGCCAGACCTTTCTTTTCTTGAGAAAGGTCTGGTGAGCGAGACTACTGTTTTTGTCAATTATGTGTACATTTGTGGTTGTTTTGTGTCTTGTTGTGCTTGTTTTGCCTGTTTTTAGTTATTCTGTTTCTCTTTGCAGTTACATTACATGTTTTTGTGGTCATTTTCACTCACTTTCCAGGCAGTACATGTTAATTGAGTGAAATTTTGCAGATGAAGGCCAGGGGCCCCTTGACACTTTGGACCCCAGGGTCTGTGTCTGGTCGACCCGTTCAGTAATCCATCCATGGTCATTTGAGGGGTCAAATATTCCTTAAAACTGTTTTACATGTTAAGCATCAAAGGGCTTCCAAGTTGCTTTAATCATTTCTATATTAACAATGGATTATTTAACTGCTTGTACATGTAAGGGGTTACTCATATTGAGAACCTCACAGAGAACTGTCACGACAAAGTTAGTCTCGCCACCAGACAATCAGAGATCTCCGCCTTCTGATAGTCTGGGGACACTCCTTTCTAAAGTGTGTTTAACACGCCGGCGAAAACGGCCGGCAACAAAGCAACGCCTCTTGCATTTTGAAAAGGACACGCCTTCTCGGAAATGTGCGCTCCTCCTTTTCTAGTCCGCAAGGAAACAAACACACAGAGAGCTTGAAAATGGATGCCGAGAGATTTAACTCCGTTTTATCAAACGTGTGCTCATCTGTAAAGAAAATATTTTTCCAGCGGGTGTCTTAGTTACAACATGATTGAGCTAACTGGAGTAGTTTCATGTCGTATCCGACAACGGGAGGCTTTTAACAGATGACGTCCTGTTAGCTTTGCTGCTGGTGTTAGCTGTCCCTGTCAGCTGCAGCCACTGATGCGTTCTAGACATCGTGATTTCCCAAAACTGAATAAATACCACACATAGCAACACAAAACTGCTTTGCTAGCTCAATCATGTTGTAACTAAGATATCCGCTGGAAAAGATATTTTTTTCACGGACCGATTAATGAGTTATTACCTATTACAGACACTGCTAAAGGCTAACAGGGCTAACAGCTAACGGTTAGCCCAGCTAAACGTGCACACAGAAATAGTAATGTTTGTTCAATCATTGTGTTTATAGACTTTACTAACATCGGATTAGTCCAAACGGTGATACAGTGATGTGAAAAATGTGATATATAGGCTATATATATAGCTAAAAGCTCTGCTGGTTTTCTACCCGGAAGTATTTGTAAACAACAAGGCGATTCCCTCTATAGTCCGGCTGGACGGATGAGTCATGGCCTTGTAAAAGATTATGTTCATCCACTGAACTTTGACGGCGTTTTCTGCGAGCGCGGCTGAGCCATTTTGTACCGCTACACGTGTTTCTAGTGGGACTAAGTTTACAAGCACAAGAGTTCAGCGAGCCACCGAAGGACCGCCCTGCAGATTTACTATTGGTTCTGCAACGTAGGGAGTTTTTTTAAACTCTGAAATTGTATCCGCCCACCTAAACACAAAATCAGGGAGAAAGTCATCAGTCTTTAGTTAAGCAAAGCGTCTAAAGACTGACTTGTGAGTCTACCACAAAGTTAATCACAGACAGTTAGCGACTAGCTGGTGAACATAGTGAGGCATTTAGCTACTAAATAGGCAGATTTTTTTTTCAAGAATTGGTGGAGACCAAAATCAGAGCTAAAAGGAGAGTGACTATTCAGCCTGTTCTCAACTTATCAACTACTGCCGCTTTGTCAATGAATTCGGCGTGTACAGAGGTACCTTTCGTGGCAGTTTGATGTGCACTGGGCATGTTTCTGACGCCCCTGGCCACAACCAAACTTGGGAAATACTACTGCTTTGTCAGTGGATGTCAGTGTCAGACACCAACGCATAGAGACACTCTTCCTGGCAGTATGATACTTAAGTAGCACACTAAGTGTAGCATACAACTAGACACACCACTGCAGTGATAATGCTGCTCTGTGTGGTGCTGTATCTCTTTTGGATATGTAAATAGGCAACAGCTGGCTAACAGTTTGTAATATGTCAGTGTTGTGTTCCCAGCTTTGTTTTTGCTGCTCCCAAATGGTCAAAACATCAGTTATTGCAGGTTTAAGTCGACATTCAAAATGACAAAAAGAAGAAAAGTAATAATTGATGGAAGAATTAAATAAAAAGAAGTGGAAAACTAGGTTTATATCTAGATTTAAATGAGCTCAGCAAAAACATGCCACATATAAAAGAGCCTCAATTATATTTTTTAACATAAACATTTGCAGTTTGTTTTTTCTGTCTATTTAAATGAGCTGGATCAGGCTGCACATCCTCAGACATTTGCTCCAGATATGTGGTACGTCCTTTTAAAGCTGCTTCCCAATGTTTTTTATGGTTCCTTGCAACAGTAAGCAAACCAGCCCCAGACAACCTGAGATGTCTGGAGGGGTTGTAGTGAAGAAGCAGGTCACAGATGAATATTTTGGCCCTAAATCTCTCAGTGCTTACAAACAAGAACTACTAGTATTTAAAAGCAATCCTTTGACATTACAGGTAGCCTGTGCAGAGTGCAGTGATCTGAGAACTGTATTGTGCTTTGCTCTGAGTAAATACTCTTGCCCCAGCTGTCTGCTTTTTCAGAGAGACCTGCAGACACCATTATACTTGCCTAGCCAATGGAAAATACAGTCCTGGATGGAAGTTTCTTGAGTTTTACTTGCTTTTCTTTCATTGCAATATTCTTGATTTGGTTTTAAAAAAATTGGGTTTGAGTCTATTAGTACTCCAAGCTTTACAACGTGTTTTTTATGCTATTTAGTTTTATTATGTGGTACAGCTAAGTTGTATCATTTTTTGCAAAAAGTGTGTTTGTATCAGAGACACATAAGTAAGAGGCAAAAAAAAAAGAGATTGGGACAAAAATGTATGACCTGGATCACCAACTTCAGACTCCCAGACCACCAAACAGTCTTTGAATCCTTCCTCTGATTCCCTCTGTAGAGGAATCATCCAGAGGGAGGGAGGATGATGTTGGAGAACCTTCACTCACCTCCACACATGGGGCAGGTCACAGTGACCTCAAATATCTGCAGATAAAGTTCTGAACAGCACCGGGGCGACCAGGGTGCAGTCACAAGACCGACCTCTTTATCTCCAGCTGGCACAGGATACCATATCTAATGCTACATCCAAAAGATGTTAGAAAGTCGGAAAGTCCAACTTTCTATATGGGGGAAGTGTTGTGGGACACTGCTACTGCAAGGAAGTCCAAGTCAGAAACTGGGTTTGGTTCCCTGCAAGATTTCCAGGATGCAATTATCTGATATCATGTCAGCCTGCCCATGTGTAATGTATATATAGATATAACTTTTAACATGATTAGAATCCCCACAATTACCTTTTATTTCTAGCAGGTAACTCAGTCAGAAAACACCTTAACTTGAAAATACAGTCTTGTTTATGTTAACACTTAACACATGCTATCAGTCCAGTTTATGTCTTGTGGTTATTATGG
This sequence comes from Epinephelus moara, assembly GCF_006386435.1. Taxonomy (NCBI): domain Eukaryota; kingdom Metazoa; phylum Chordata; class Actinopteri; order Perciformes; family Serranidae; genus Epinephelus; species Epinephelus moara. The sequence goes on along the minus strand of NC_065523.1, from coordinate 13,934,207 downwards.
GTGTGACAGTACACAGAGGACATGGTTCAATTCATACCCCAGTTTCGGAGTCAAGGCCAAAACCGATTTTTGCACCATTTGACGAGCTTGGTGCTGCGATGTATGCCCACATGGCCAATAGAAATGAAGCAGCCAGCCAGCAAGGTAAAATGAAGGAAACACTAGTATTGTGTGTGTCTTAATTCCCTGAACTGTACAACACAAGTTTGCAGGAAAAGGGGAGGAAAGCTCTCTTGGAAACCCGTTTCCAACCAAGTAGGTGTAAACACAACTATTTTCTATTGTTGTTTTGGCCACGAACTCGCAGGCAGGTGTTCTAGCTCTGTTGTTTCATTTGCGCTCAACATATGGTAATGTGACACATCAGCACATGTTGCTAACAGTATATGGCTTAAAAGTTTCCAGGCAGAATTTGTGCTCGTGAACTTTGTGTCCGCATTACGTGCATAAATCTACATACTTTTTATTCTGCATGCACCTGACCGTTACAGCCTTGGTGGTTATAACTGTTTTTTGTTTTTTTTCATTTTGTTTCTAGTGGAAGTCACAAAATTCAACATGATCGCAACCAAATAACCTGAAATTTCCACCTTCCAGTTTTCATTATCAGATTTGTATCTGACCTTCTTACCCCTATTACAGTGACAATTTAGACATAAACGAGTATGACAAAACAACCAGAACACATAACATCCTTTGCTCTCGGGGGTAAGCTCCACAAAGCAACAATTGTGAAATTAAAATTGATGTGAAAGAACTTCTAGTGCTGTAAATCCCACTGAGCAACTACTTTGCAGTTTTCTGCAGCTCTCAGTGTCTTTCAGCTCTTTGTTCTGCTTTACTAGTCTGTCTGGTGGAGTCATTCCAGCTCTCACTGACCATCCATAGCTGCTCAATGACACTGTATATGCTCCCTCTTAGCAAAAAAGGCTGAGAGTCAAAGCTGAGTGGCCAGTCACAAAGCTGAATATATATTTTCCTGCACACTTTGCAGTCCAAACTAGGGCTAAAATTCAAACAAATACCGGACTTAAAGTTGACGAGAAAAGCTTAAACAAGAAACTCCAATGAGATGCCCGTGTTGCTGTGCGTGTGCTGGATGTAGAGAGTCATTCTTTACGCACGTTGATTGCAAAAATCTGGGTTGCATATTGTTGAATGGAGCAGGAGAAAGTGTTTGATGGTATGAGCTCTGAATCTTGGTCATGACTTTTGACCCCTGCAACTCATTAAAAGAGCTGTTTTCTTTGCAGGATACAGTATGTAAATAGATTTACAGTGCTTTGATTAACACACTCTGATACTCTCTTTGAACCTTAAAAGCATAAAAAGTAAGTCAAGCTCATGTTTTGCTCTCATATATTTGGAGAAGGAGCATGGAGTTTATTCTCTTCCTGAACACATTGTGCTGCTCCACTAATCAAAGACCTTGAGTACGGTCCAGGACATTATCTTCAACCAATTGCATAAAGGCAGGAGAAAGAAGGTAATGGGGTTGGCAATATAAATCAGTGCACAAGAAACTCTATTATTGGTAAAGTAATAGGGACCGACGTTGTTTGTAAGCTTCAGCTGTTTGCTTAATTGCAGATTTACTAGCAACACTGGCTCTCATTTACATATGTAAATTCTAAGCAGGCCAACAGAGCTGTTCTTGGCAATGCTTCTGTTTGCCTGCAGGAGGAGGGAAAAAAGGGGTCTGTGTGGCAAGAGAAAGAGGGAGAGAGATAAACAAACAGATGGAAACTAAAATAGAAAACAGAGATGGAAGGGGTTGTTTAAGAAGTGATGAGCAGAGACGGAGGCAGAGCTCTGGGGTGAAGCGACGGTCTAGCGGGGGTGGCGGCTGGATGACGAGGGGGGGGCTTTGTCAACACGAGGAGCTCAACACTACACCTGAGCACACAGCGACTGTCTCCACTTTCCCCTACATATGGCAGCAGTCAGGACAAGTAAATAAAAAGGGCATGTTGCTCTTTCCTGTAGGTTAAACCAGAGAGCGCCCCCACAGGTTGTCTGACAGTTGCGAGAGTCCTTAGGGCACATTCCCCGCTAAGTTCAAGGACTCTCAGACTCACACTGATGTACTCAGATGTGCACAGATGTTGCGGTGCCTGAGACTGTGATCTGCTAGCATTAGTGCCACTGTGTGTTACTAATGCGTATAGACAGCTGGGGACAGTGGGAGCAAGTCCCCAGCGCTTTACCTGCTTCCAGACAGTATGCCATCAGCTAATATCGCCGGGGCAAGTGTGTGTGCATGTGTGTGTGTGTAAAGGAGAAAGTAGGGCCAGGTAATAGTACAACAGCGAAAGACGGCACTTCTCACAGTCCATAAATGAGAGAGCAGAGAATTTATCAGCCACACTTTGATCCTCATTGTTCCAGTGGGACATCAGTGAACAGTGAGAGCAAGCCAACATGGGAACATGCAGAAAGAAAAGAGTTCACAGTTCAAACTCAGCCATCTGAGAGAGAAAAAAAAAGCTTTGTCTAAAGGAAAATTTGGCAACATGTCACAGAAATAAATGCTCGTTTTTTTTCTCGCCTCATCCCTGATTATGAGTAGCAATCTCTACGCCTGATTATATCAATCAGCGACAGAGATGATATAACATAAAAATGAGTCAACCTATTCCCAGTTCATGAATATACATTACTCCGCCAATCATCCACTGCTTGGTTCACTAGCATGCAGGAGTTTATGCCTTTTACATTTACTGTACAACTTGATGGGTAGAGTACTGTCCACAGAATCTGACTGAAAACAAACATAAAATGTTACAAAAAGTAACAATTTAAAGCTACAGCTGGTAACTTTTATGAAAATAACTTGCTACGACTGTCACAATATTCTGAAAGAAATGCATGAGACTCCTCCTCTCCTCCTACTGCCGCTAATGGCATTCGCTAGGTCAGACCGCAGCACGGTCAGCAACAACCAGTCAGAGCTGAGGAGTCTGTAACGCAGCTGTCAGTCATGTCAATCGCTCCATGAACTTTGGTCAAACTGTCAACCTAGGCAGTGCTGATCAAATATGAATCAGGATTCTGTCACTGTATTGCCTATTTCTCACCTCAAATGTTTTCGGAAACATATTTTAGTGTACTGTTTAGCTGTGAAATGAGAAAGTTGGTCCAGCTGCTATGATTATTGCTCTGTTTAACATGGTTTCCCCACATTAAAGAAAAAAACTGAAAAAGGGCTGGAAGAACATTTACTCTTTCTCCCTCATTAAGAAATTCTAGATCTGGCCAGTTTCTGCTTTATCAAGCGGTGGCATGGTGCTAAAACAAAGTGTGGCGATAGATCTGGCTATGGAAGACTAGCCCTAGGTTGACCAGAGAGACAGCACTATGAATCAAGAAGGCTAACGGTGATCTTAGAGGAAAGATCTGAAAGTTTCAGTCTAACGCCCGGTTCACATTGGACGTGGAAGCGTCATAAAGCACGCCAACTTTCCATGGAGTGCTGCCTGCTAGCTTTCGGCACCCATGTTAATAAATTGGGCTTTTCACACTGGAGGTGGCGCTGCGCCGAGCACCCTGCAGTGATTGTTTTGGCGTCTGGTCTATTTTTTCCAAGAATCTGGCGAGAAAACACACTGAAAATCTAGTTCGAACAATATAAAAGATACATTAGATGCGGTATGATATAGATGATCTGACAAAGATAAATGACAGAGTATACTTCCCATTCATCCATATATTTGTCAGTTGTGTCTAAACAGAGAGCGAGAGGGACGAGCAAACACACACAGACACACACACTCAGACAGATAAAGGCAGACAGAGATAGCTCTGATTTAAACAGAGCAGAGAGCAGAGAGCAGAGTCGCTTGCTGACCGGTGTGGAGAAATGCGGTTCTGGTGACTGCTGACGGCCCGCTGCATAACAATTTGTGAACCCAGCATAAGGTGTCATTTCCAGTGGGAACAGAGGGCACATGTCACGACTAAAATCTTGCTTAATACACTGCTGTTTGGCCAGCCGTCAGATGCTGGCTGAGAATGTGAATTGAGCTGCTGATTTTTCTCTAATATACACCAAAAAACCTGGTCTTTCCCCAGATGTTGTGTGGTTACCATCGTCCCAAAATGTACGTAGAAATGCAGTAAATGGGATTCAAAATCATTTTTTTGTGCTGTCGTACAAGTGACATACCTAATTTAGTTTGCCTGGCGTACGTATGAATCTCAAATTTTGCACAGACATCTCCCCCACAGAAATGTGAACCTCTCCAGTGACAAACTTTGCACAGATACAAGTCAGTATATTCAAGGTCAGGCATTTTAGGGGACATAAATAAAAGAAAAAACATTTTTGAGCAGAGGCGGTCCTTTAATAAAGTCAGTTAAAGTGAGTAAACATGAGCTGAAACCATATTAACCTCAAAGACAGCGACCATTGGGTGTCTCTCTCAGAGCCCTCTCTGAAATAATCATCATGTAACTTGAAGCAGCATCAAGATGTGCTGCAGATCACAGGAATGAAAGCCAGTTACTGATATACAATTAATGTGACTTGGCAGCAGAGCAGGCTGGTGTCTCTGGTCAATCTCTCTCACTCTTTCCCTCTTTCACACATGCATGCACACACACACAGACACAAAAGGCAGGAAAAATATCAATAAAATTCATTGTCAGGATGCCACGTATTCTCTCTTTGCTCTCCTCCTGTTGACAGACTCCTCCTCTCTCCCTCTGCTGATCTTCAGGCTGTCCTAATTCATAGATCCTCCTGAGGAACCATCAAAGTGCTTCCTGTATTATTATCTTTCTCTTGCTTTCACCCCTTTGTGCACACTTTTACACATTTGGTGCAAGGAATGCCCATAATAGTGCAGGTTGAGTACCAGTCCAGAAATTAATCCTACTCCCAGATGGTGAAGCTTATAGTGTGTGTTTGTGTTTATTTGTGTGTGTGTGTGCGCACATTCTTTTCTAATTTCTCACCACCTCTTCCCTTCAACATGGCTAAAGCTTTTTTTGTTTGGACCTCTGTGTGGGGGAAAATTATCCATGAGGTGGTAACACAAGAATCTGATGCTGATGCTTCACTGCATGTTTGTTAAAGGGGAACTCCACCAGTTTTACACAATACAATTTGTTTACAGGTCTTGGGGAGCGCTGCTGCATATATGAAACAAGTTGTTTAAAGCCTTTTGTAGCTCCAGAGGGAGCAAATCTGGCAAACTGTCTCAAATGATGACTTGAGTCTACATGTTTGAAAACGAATTAGAAAAGGAGTGAGGTTAGGAGACCTCTGTAGCTGCTCCTTTTGTCTGCTTGAGGCAAGTGGCTCGAGGCTAAATTAGCTGCTACTAACACACCCGAATCTCAGACTGAACGGTCAGCAGTCAAGGAGGATTGTGGGTAGTGTAGGCACCAGGGCTTGACAAGAAAGAAGAATGTGTAGAGTAAAAAAGACCATATCTCTGGTTCTGCCACATCAATTTTTAACCTTTTTTCTTTAAACTGTCCATCTCGAGCCTGACATCATACAGTGCAATGTTCAATTGGCAGAGCACTCTTTCAAGGCTGGAGCTTAAGCATGATTTCTCCTTGCTGTTTTCAATCTGACATGGAAATATCAGATTCAGCACCACGGACAGCTCCAAGTCTAGAAATCGTCATATGCCAGGATACAAAGAGAGTTTGTGCATTTTATTAGGTCACAGTTAGCCTACAATGAGCGTGTTAGGCTTCTACAGACACACGTTGCTCTTTGAACGCCTACAAAAACACATTCCCTCTTCGAATCAATAATCCAATATGTTCAGTCAGAGATAACAGATGATCAGAAGATAGGTACTACGTGGTGCCAGGAGGCGCCTCCACATCATGCCTGGCTCGCACATTTCAAGTGAAGACAGAGCCCGCCAAAAAGCATCTCCAGGGACTGCCAATCACCTCCAGTAATGATAATACCGGAGACAAATGAAGGCAATAACTAGCAATGGGATTAGACCTCTTATAAAAGTGTGAAAGAGGGAGATTTGGGACATTTGTCTCCTCCAGTACAGTGCAAATGTGGCAGTGCAGTGCATTGACAGTGAGTGCGAGAGACTGTTTTTGGGTCAGATTTAGCTGACATTATCATGGTACATTCTTAGTGTGTATGCCACTAAATTTGTATTCAGCAAACTTAAACCAGACTGAAAATGTTAGATTTTCAGCTTTCAAGCTGGAGGGAGTCTTTTGGTCAACAATAATAAACTATGACTGTCAATTACTGTCTATAGGATGCCTTTCCAAAACTTAAATAACTTCCAGTTCTAAAGTGGAATTTGATGTGTATTGTGTGTAATGTGTATCACTCTAAAGGGACAGTTCACCCCAATATCAAAAATGAATATTTTCCCTCCTATTTGTGGTGCTGTTTATCAGTCTAGATTGTTTTGATGTGAGCTGCAGAGTGTTGGAGATATCAGTCATAGAGATGTCTGCCTTCTCCTGAATATAAAATAACTAGATGGCATTCAGCTTGTGGTGCTCAAAGAACCAAAAAAATATTTACACATACATTTGAATAGTCAACAGCAACGTCTTCAGAAATTATGACCCAAGCAAGCATGTGGGAAGCAATTTCTTTCTATTGAACTACACCCACTAACCACATCAACACGCAGAAGGAAGGATGCATCGACTCATTGATGAGAGGCTTGTGCTCCTGACAGTGCAAGATGTAAACATTAATGACGTCCTCCTCAGCTGCAACATGTTCTCTCTCCAAACTCGTCACATAAACCCCGCTTGTTCAGTGGACTTCTGACGTCTATGTATGACATCAAAGGCATCCTGGTTGCATCTGCTGTTGACGTGCTGGGACACCATGTTCGTTTACTCCTGTTACATGCATTGGAGACACGGTGGTGCAGTGGTTAGTATTGTCATCTCACAGCAAGAGGGTTCCCGGTTTGAACCCAGGATGGGAGAGTTTGGGTTTTCTCCGGGTACTCCGGCTTCCTCCCACAGTCCCGAGACATACGGGTTAGCTTAACTGGTGACTCTTAATTGACCGTAGGTGTCAATGTGAGCATGAATGTTTGTCTGTCTCTATGTGTCAGCCCTGTGACCTGTCTAGGGTGTACCCCACCTCTCGCCCAATGTCGGCTGGGATGGGCTCCAGCCCCCCCACCACACTCAACAGGATAAGCAGTTACAGAAAATGAATGAACGAATAAAACACATTGTATTTACTGTATGTTTCCTTGTGGAAGAAAAGCACATGTTTCGATTTAGAAAAAAACACCATATGTTGACTCAACATTTATACGGGAAGCAAACACCAGGCTTCTCGGTGAAAGTCAGTGTTAGCCCGATCCATCGCCCCTCCTGCCCGCCCACAGGGACTTTCCAGCTCTTTAAATTACATTGTTATACATTCATGCATTTCAAACCAATGCCATCCAGCTGCCTGTTTTCATCGGTGTGACGCTGAAATCACTGACCAAGTGGTGGTATTTAAGGATTTCGGAATGAGAGCTGGTTTTCGGCTGAGCTGTACCGTCACCTAGCTCAGTGTTGCTCGGTGAGCTGGCATTAGATGCATGCTTAGCGGTGACAGTTAGCGGATGTAGTACAGGAGAAAGAAAAAAGTTCCTGCATGAAACGGCTCGCAACAAGATCTGTGAATTACCTTAAGTAACTAGGTTATAATTTCTGGAAAGAGACATTGCTCTTGAGCTTTTATAATGTATTTTTCTTGGTGCTCTGAGCGCCACAAGCCGAGTGCTTTCTAGTTTTATTATATTCAAGAGAAGGCAGACATCTCTACAGCTGATATCTCCAACATTTGGCAACTCACACCAAAACAATGTAGACTGATAAATAGATAAAAGGAAAAAGGTGAAATTTGAGGTGAAATGTCCCTTTAAGGTGTAATATTTCATCTTTCACTCAAAACTTTTACCTAAACTGACACAAAAATTGCCCATATGCGCCTACAGGTTTTATTTCCATTTTTGGAAACATCAGCTATTGTCTCACAGTGGAACCTCGGTATATTACACATCTGTCAAATCTGTAATGCTCTCAGGTTTTGGAAGCAAACCTTCCCTTCTAATAGTCAGCCTATTTTCACTTCATGTAATTTGTTCTTTCTGTGCTTGCTGTTACCTGCAGGAGAGATCAGATACTTCAGAGCATCTATAATAGTACTGTGTGCTCACAGAGGTGTGTTATCACACCTTGAAATACCTATTTCCACCTCGTTTAACTTCCACTGATTTCAGGATGCCGGAGCCTGTCACATATCATTTATTACTGCAGAGAACATTATCCAAGGTTTCTGAAACCCTACAGTTAATTGTAAGAGTGAACAAAATAATAAGAATGTTTGTGAGCTGTTCATTTCTACCCGATACATGCAATTTAGTGCATTGTATTACTTGTCACACATGGTACACACTTACTTTCCACTTTTTCCACTTTTGTAGCTGTAAATATGGTTTAGAAGTCTAATCACACTAAACTGCAATGAAAGGCACTGTAATGAGCAATGGGGAATGTATAAATAGATTCTATTATATGAGGACTGCATATTAATATACACCTTCTGGTGCTCCTGCGAGGGCTTCGAGTCATCATGGAAGGAAACCATCTTAATGCATTTCATAAAAGAGCGTATCAAGGCTTTGTCAACAAACAACCTGGGTCATCAAACAGAACCCAACTGCACATCTATTACGGCTAATCATCGTGAATAGATGGACACTGGGGTCCAGGGAGAGCTGAGATTAAACCCAGCGGGCGGTGGAGCCAAACAATACGTGGCACTGGAGCTAATATGCAGGCAAAAACAAAACCAAAGCAATATTATTTTGCACTGATCACTCCTTCGTCTCTTTACGTGACCGGTGATGTTTTCAGATGATGAGTTTACATTTGCAAAGACAAGCTGTTTATCACCGGCACAAATGACAAAGTACACTGTGTCTTGACTTCAAATAACACAGTTAAGCATGTATCGTCAATTCTTTATTTTTTTTCCCCTTTTAATTTCCAGTTGCGTCGTGGAAGTGAGTTTGCATTTCACATGAAAGCGATATATAGGACGCCATTTGCATGTTATTTTTGGATAAGCCATCCACCAACTGCTGTTTCCTTTAAAACTCATTCAAAGATTACATGAAATATGGAGCAAGCTTTTAAATTGGACTCCCCTTCTTTTGAAGGGAACTCAAGGGATGATGCCAGAAAAGTAGTGGTAAAGACTATAAACAGAAGAAGTAGGATACATCGAAGAGGAAAATGTTATGAGGACTGTCGGCTCAGCAATAATAAGATTTCAACCAGAATGATACGTCTGGTGTAGTGTAGATGCTGTTTTGTTTAGGTCTGTTTTAAAATGTCAAAGCATGCTGTGGGAGTGGTGTAACCAAGAAAATTCAATTCAGTTAATCTCCTGTTTCACTTTGGACCTTTAAACCTCATATAAGTCAATACTGTTTGTCTGTTTATTGCAGAGCTCTGAAAGAGAAAGAAATATAGTTGCTCAATGTGCCGAGATGCAGTTATGTTTCTCCGCTACACCCCAGCCATTTTATATTAGTTCATAAACCAGTGGCTACATCAACATTAAGTAACAATTTTAGGCCTGTATGCGATGCGAGACATCAAACAGCACCCCTAAATATGATGGTCGCTGAAATTATAGATCTGCAAGCTGCATTTTGCCCTTTTGGTTTTATTGTTTGTCTGCTCTTTAAAAGAACGTAAAATCTGACGTGAATCTGATTAAACGTTACAGTGTGGGTATAATTACGTTATGGGACAGACGAAAAGCTCTCCAGTAGGCTAATGTGCCTGCGGTTGCTGCCCGCTCGACTTCAGATGGGAGCCAGTAGGCCTAATTGGCTACATACAGCCTAATCAGACTTGCTGGATTGTCTTGCTTAACATTTTATCCCCATCCTTGTATCAATTTTCAACTAAATTAGCCCGGTCCACCAGAGATGTAGCAGAATTAGGCAGGGGGAGAGGAGGGGCTGCTATCACAGCACTTTACTTCAGCATCATGGTGTTCACAGTCTGCTACAGTGAAGGCTGCACAGTGCACTTCATGTCATTCAGAGGCAAAAGAGTAAACACTGATGTGTTGTGTCATGTATTACCTCTGGATAATGTGTCAAAAGTATACTGTGCTCCTTTATTATTTAAGTGACACATTCAGAGAGGTTATACCACCACCTGTAGGCCAGCACTTTGTGATATATAGTACATTCCTGGGCCAGGACTAGAGTTTTGAAGGCCCTGGGTGGCATTATGCTTTGTGGACCCCTCTCCACATCATGTATGCACGGGACTGCATTTACAAAGCTCTACAGTAAAGTATGCAGTGACATTTAAAATCGCCATGTTGACAAAGGCAGGGAAATTTTTAATTTTACAAGAATCGCATTGATCAGTATTGTGCTATGCCACATCATGACAGAGGGGGATTTTGTGTCATAGATGGAAAGCAACAGTAGAAAATGGTATGACAATCCCAACTCCTTCTTCCCAAAGATGGACTCGTTCCATGCTCGCAGGCATCCTCTAACACCACCCAATTAAAACTCCTGTTTCCAGAATACCTGATATGCCTGTTTGCACTTCAGCTCATTAACTTTGTCTATGCCTGCCGCCATTTTCTTGTGAGTGCCCAATCAGAATACTGCACATGTGCATTTCTTAACAGAGGAGAAGGAAGTCAGATGGCTCACAACTCAAGAATTAAAACAAAGTGACATTTACTAGTCCGACGTGTCATTTTATTTGCCCCAGGTTATCGGACAGTCCTTAATGCTGAGCCCTGGCCACACAATCAGTTATCCACAAAATTAGCATGGATAAAAAGATAGAAAGTGTTTGTTTGTTTTTTGTTTTGGTTTTGTTTGTTTTTTAAGAAAATCTGGAAAACATACATTACATTACATTTATTTAGTGTAGGAACAATAAAGTGTAGGAATCATGTAAGTAGGCCTACATCAACTTCATTAAATACGCTGATCTACTTCCATTTCTTTAGCCAGAGATGAAAACCAACTTCGTAAAAGATCCCAATACATAGCTGTTTATGTGCCCATGGTCTATTCCACGATCCTGCCCGACACACCTGAACGTTACTGGTCAGTTTCCTCTCTGTGTCTTGTTACTAAACATAGTTCAGGTATATCTTCCTTACTCAACTTGCAGCCCTTCTTCACAATGCACATCTATGTTGTCTCAAAGCATAAAAATCCTTTCCAAATTTCTCTTTTGTTTACATCCCTCTGCGGCCCCCCATGCTCCATTTTTGCTGTCATTGATTTAGTATTGGATTGTGGAAGTGTAGACTGAAGACAGCAGCAGCAGCAGCAGCAGTAGCAGAACAATAGAGGCAGTAGAGTAAAATCTTTGATCAGAATAGCGTAGAAGTGTGCTGAAACTCAAGTACTCCTCATTTTGCTGCTCCTCACTACACAAGCACCTAAAAGAAGTGTAGAAGGTGGACGGATGAGTGAGGAAAAAAGGCTGAGAGGAAAGGAATAGAGGATGGGAGCTGTCTGATCGGTGATGATGAGGAGAAAGGAAAGTTGCCTTGGCTGTGGGCAGATGCTGGTTGCAGTGCCAGCTGGTGGGGGGTGGGCCCACCTGTCTCTGGCTCTCCCCGTGTCCCTCTTCTCTACTGCAGAGAAAGCGACAGATGGAGTCCGAAGGTTCTGCTCCAGTCCCAGCACTGCGTCTTCAGTCTGTCCAGCTCTCTCCCACCCCGGCCTGAGGGCACCGTGCCAGGGGAACATGGGGACGGCGCCCGGCACCAGGCCCTCCACCGCCACAAGGGTCAACTGCTTACAGAGAGGGATCGCCCCTCGGCCTCCATCTCCCACAAACACTGTGCTGCCTCCCCGTGGACGTGAGCAACAACTACATCTTTGCTTTGAAGTGCTGGCTGAGCGGAGGCATTTCTTTATTCAGACAAAACATGCCCTCTCAAGGTCTCTCAGCAATGCCAGCTTTGAAATTATCAAGACTGGAGGCTTCATGTAAGCGACTCGTTTTTCAATGAGATAGAGAGGGAGAGGTGCCAAATTGGATATGTCGTACATATTGATGTGAAGCTGTATTATCCTTAAGGAGTGCTTCGGATGCAAAGTGATGCATGTGGACTGTGTGACAGTATGATAAGGAGAGCATCTTGACGCATGGTGCAGGTCAAAAGGTTGTGTCATAACCCCAAAGTACCAAAGTCCATCACAGGGTGCCTTGGTGACCTTTATGTGGCTGCTTTTGTGATAAATCAATGCATGAAGTCTCTGAAGAAGCGCAGACAGCTCATTAGGGATCCCTTAAGAAGTGAGCCACCCACACCAGTTGTTCTACTGGACCTCCTATTAACCTCCCGCTCATTTGTTTGTAACAATGCACACAGCTCTCGTTAAAAGGAGGTGGTCCAATTGAAAGAGAGGAGAAAAAAATGCCGCCATTACAGGAGTTCCTCTAGACCTCTTACCTGTTTCCTATTATCTCCGTGCAAATTAATAAATTCTTCCCTGTTTGAGTTTGACCAGAATGAGCCTTGATATTTGTGAGCGTCTGATTCATTAACAGAGGAGCTGAATTATGACTAAGGTCCTCGCTCCAAAAGCTGCACAACTGGGCTGTTTCTCTTCCCAGCAGCCCGCGCTGCTCCCGGAGGTGCCTTTAGAGCACATTAATGGATTCTCTGCCATTCAGGAAGAAAGTTATGGTTGTAGCAAAAGCTTCCTTTCAGCGATAAACAAATCAGACTGAATCCCAAGGTAGTTATTGATATTTAAATAACAAGCCTCTGAGATCTGGTGTTTTACTGTAAATGAGTGACAGTGGCCTCCTTCAGGCTGTTGCTCTTAAAAGTGACAGAGTGGACGATTCGAAGACGACCCAGAGCCCAAAGTGAGGCACAAAATTCCTTAACAGCTCTTTGATGAGCTGCAGGGTATCATGGGAGGCGGGTCTTTGCTCACAGGAGGGTATAGACTTAGAGTTTTCTCGCATTGGCTGTTAGGTTTCTTTCAAAGCCTTGCGGTATTGTAATACATTGATTTAATGGAAATTATCTGGAGATTTTTTCCCACCACACAAAAAAATGAAATGAGTTTTCCACTGGCCTAAAGAATTGACTGAGGGATGTGTAAAGGCAGTCAGTCCAATGGTTTGGTATTATCCAGACCGACAAAGCTTCTCAATTATCACCGAACATGAAATGAATCTAAAGAGACCAATTTTCGCCAAATAATCAAGCCATTATCATTCATGACTCAATCACAGTGGAAATTACCAAGTCTCTGCTTGTGCCCAGCAGTGCGGAAGAAAAAAGAACAGACATGAGAGGAAACAAAAGGATGATAATGGAGCTCGAAACCAGTTTGTGGCTCCAGTGGGACCAGTGTTCATGTGCGTCACTGGGGTTTGGCGAGATATGGGCGCTCTGCCATACCTAAGCCTGATTGAGTGCAAATTAAATCTTGTTTCATCATTTGAATGGAAGGCAAAGAATGTGTGAAAATGGCCAACAATCTATTTGAAGGCAATATCTGTACAAAAAAAATCATATCAAAAGAGCATTCAGGGACCGTGTTTCCTCTGAGCTGAGTGTGTTTGGTGAGTTACATCTAATATTTGATCACAGCGACAAAACAGTAACATCTTGCAAGTCTGTCATTGTTCTGCTTTGTCCCTAATGTAAAATTCATAAAGGCTGATTTGGTGAGGACAGATGTTTTTGTGAACATTTGAAAAAAATAGTAGGGTGACGTGGATAACATTGTTAAAACTGATCAAGGACATAGTGGTTATGGTGGTCAGAGAACAGAAAATGGAGACCAAAGTTCCTAAGGGCCGTTTCATAGTTGACGCAAAGGCACGCAGACGCAAACGAATTGGGACGCATCGAGACGCATTGGCCTCCATGATGCGTGCTTGCGTCTCAAAATCTGTTGTCCATGTTTTTTGATACGCGACGCGTGTAATACCATGCGTTGCCAGCGGGGGTGATAATGCAAGCGGCGTACTTGAAATTAACCACTTTTTGTTATTCACAGAAGAAGCAGATATGAAATATGGCAGGCGAGGAGGAAAAACTTTGCGAACTCGTACAGCACACCCCCATTTATATGACAGTTCTAGTGCCCTGTACTCTAATAAAATAGCAGTGCTAGCTAGCTACAGCAGTTTTTGCTTGCTGAAATGTACCGGTGACTCTGCTACCCCCTATTGTGCGAGTGATGCATTGCATTTCAACCCGCATTGCTTGCGTTCAATGTGTTGACTATGAAAGAAGTGCGTTGCTCGTGTCACTTGCGTCGCTTGCTTGCGTTGCGTGCGTCGACTATGAAATGGCCCTAATTGTGCTTCCACTCTGATGTTTTAGGCACAGAAACAGCCCGCTGTTACCTTACCGTGTAAATGTTGAGCCAAACCATGTTGTTTTTTTCTAAATCTAACCATGTGCTTTTGTTGTACGAGGAAATGAACGTAAATACGAGGTGTTTTACTGACATTGTATGTTTATTTTGAAAAAGACTGTATGCATCTAAACTGTACACTTCCTGTGAGAACAGAAGTGTATTTTGAAAAGACACAATGCATGTAACAAGCATAAATTGACACAGTGTCCCTGTATAGATGCAGGAGGAGACCTTGCGTGTCATACCTAGATGTGAAAGTCCACGGACACAATGGAGATATTTGACAAGTTGGGATGAGAACACATTTTTCAATTCCATTTCTCTTTTTGTGCACTGAGCTGAACTGCCAGTCAGAGTGATCTCATTTGCTGACAGGCTGAGCCATCTCTGGCTTCAACATGCTGAATAGGCCAAAAGAAAGCCGACTAGTGCCAATAGTGCGGGACATGCAAAGACTACAGCGACAGATGCTCACCGACGGCTCAACATTGACCAATGGCCAACCGATGGCTTGGTGTGTCAGGGCACTATCAGCCAGTTTATCAACCAAGAGTTTGGTTTTCCAAAAGTCTTCATTTTGGGGAAATACACTTATTTGCTTCTTTGCCAAGAGTTAGATAAGACAACTAATAAACACTCTCATTCTGTGTCTGTGAAATTGAACAGGTAGCCTAGCTTAGTTCAAAGACAGAAACAGGAAAACAGCAAACCCTAGGGTTAGGATGAGGGTCAAAGAAAGGTGGTGTACATCCTGAGGGTGCAGCTTGTGGGGCATGGGCACAGGTGAAATAATATGGACTCCTCTAAATATTAGACATCCTTATAAAAATCCTAGAACAAGATATTGAAAAAAAAGAGTTAGGGTTAAGATCAGGCATTGGATGTAAGGGTTAGGGGTAGGGGTAAGAAGGCAAGGAGGAGGAGAGACTATTTGTTGTCCCAAAGTAGAGACTTCCTGAAGTCTTGTCATCACTGTGAGGTTGCAAAGACTTCAGAGGAGACTAATCAAGAAATGATCATACACCCTTGTAAAACATGCCAGTTTTCACACTTTGCTTTTTATGTAGACTTAACAAATTAGATAAAACGTGCCAATTAGTGAGCTTTAGAGATGCTGCTAAGTGAATTTTGTTACCTTTAAACAGAGCCAGGAGAGCTGCTGTCGGTCTTTGTGCTAAGCTAATTGATCTTCTGCTTTAACTTTAAACGTTGACTCTTATAGTCCATTAAAAGTTTGTTTTTGTGTCAGGGTTACGAGTGTCCGACTGTTTTCTTTACTGTTGCTCAGCATGAACATAGAAGCTCTTGGTTGTTGGACAGTTTTAGTTTAGTTAGTTTATCTATTTATCCTTTCGGAAACTCTTTGTGTCTGTCACGACAAAAAGACATCACAATTAAAGACAGACATTTAACAACAGTGTGCTCCACAACAACATCACCATCAAACAATAGTTCAGGTCAACAAAATGCAAGTGACGCACACCTCATATCACCCAGATTAGTTTAATAGAGCTGTAGCGGAAGGTATGACGGATCCCCAGACACAGGAATCTTATTAAGTTAGTTGTAATGAACTACAGACAGTGAAAAATACCAGGCAATAAAGCAGAGAGTTGAAGTACCCTCTACAAATGGACGTAGCATGAACATATTTTGATTGATCAAGATGACAATAAAATTTAATGTGCAAAAGAGCATCGTCTGTGCTCTATTTTGCTTCTTGTCAAGTCACCAAACATGTCATTTTACAGCTGCACATTGATCTGAGTTTGAGTACACTGGGATGATTTGTTTATATACTGCTTCCAAATTAATTTTTACTCTTCCTCATACAGATCAAAACTGTCAAATTAAAAGTGTTCTCACTCAGGCTAAGAGATGTTTCCAGAGGCCTGTGGGACAGACTGGTGTCATGCTTACTAGTTTGTCCTCAGAGGTTGATGTTTGGATGCTGTTAAGATTGTTTGCGGTGTGGTTGGTAGTGTGTGGATATGCTGTTTGGATAGTTTGTGGTGTGGTTGGTGGTGTGTGGATATGCTGTTTGGATAACGTGTGGATGGAGTCTGGTTGCTGGTGTCAGCGTGGCTCTAATCAGCTGTTGGCAGGCGGATGAGCGGGCGGTCTCTCCCCGCGGCGGCACCCCGGGTCGAAAGCCGGTTTGAAGTTTAATGATGCCAGCTGCCAGCTCCACCAGGCTGTGAGCGCTAACGAGCTGGCACTGGCGGCGGACTGGGCCGCGGCGGCAGCACCTGGAAATGTAGCACACGTTTCAGAGGGGCGGGGCTCCACCGGGGCTGTTGAGGGGCCTGCTGGAGACCCAGGACGGCACCCAGAGGCCCGCATCTCTTTGAAGAGCGCCCCAATTTCCATATTTCATTACGCACTGCTGACTGACAAGGCCCAGCCAGATGTTCTATTTTCAGCTATTTAAATTTTGACCTGCTTTCCTACCATGGATGCAAAAAGAAAAGAAAAAAAAAACAGATTTCATCAAAACACAGATGCCAATGATGATGGGAACTTGGATGTGGTGTGTCTGCGAGTTTTGTTGCCATTCTTGATGTTTTTTCCATCCTAATAAAGCATTGAGAGAATAATCGAACGTTAAATGATGCTCTTTAACTATCCCCTCTCATCTCAGACATTTGGTTGACAATCTGTCTTGATGCATTCACTGTCTTGCTCAAGGACACTTTAAAACAAGACACACTGGTTATTTCAGGGATCAAACCTGAGACCTTGTATTTATGAGACAATCTCTAACCATCCAGCCAGCCCAGTGCTGAATTGGCTCCAAAGTGAGTGATGCATGCTCCGAAACACCACATAAAGCATGCTCGCACAGCTCCTCTGTCCCTGAGATATCAGAGATGATTAATTCCTGTGGTATTCCTGTTGAAATGGCTGTTAAATTGCAGCGTCCTTACTCAATCCCTCATGCAAAAATACATCGACAACCCTGACCTTTTTGTGCATCTGCTGCAAATGGCACTTTGTCATCCTGAGTGAGCCAGCTCAAGGATCAATGAGATTTTGTTGGAATAAAACTTCCACGAAGCCCAAGAAGAAGAAGTGTGAGTCCATTGCTGGGCTGCATGAAAGTGCAAAACTCTTGAAGAAGGTGGAGGAAATAGGAAGAGAACAAAGGACAAAGCAGGGGCGAAACACAGCGAGAACGAGTGGAGAACAGCTCAGAGTTGAGCACCAAAATGCCAAAAAAGGAGAGACTCTCAGAATCAGAGGGAGAAAGGCTTTCACTCATTACTCAACACAGCTCACAGCAGGGGAGGGAAAGCTGTTTATTCCTTCGGTAATGCATCTGTGAGTGCGTCTGAGTGTGTATGTGTTAACTAAGGCATAACGGAGGCAATATTGACACCAAGATAAAAGTGGGTGAAAGCTATAACTGTTTCTTTTTCTCTTGGGTTGAGAATACAGTTAAGACAATAAACTGCAGAGGGTGTATTCATTTGTGACCATGTTGCTGATCTTTTCTATACACTATACAATTAAAGTTTATCATGTGCATATATCTGAAGCTCATACGGAGTAAAATCAGGAGTTAGGAAGATAAGGCAACATAATCTTTTAGTGTTTAATGACAAGATGAGCTGCAAAGTGGAGGAGATATCACTATCAGCCCAGACTCTGTGATAACATGATACATCTGTAGTGTTTTATGTACATCTGGAGCAGTGCTTAATTTGTAAAATTGCAAGTAGGGGAACACTTTGGGCCTCTGAGAGAGCAGTGTTCCCCCACTCCCAAAAGTGAGGGAGTACTTTTTTAAGCGGCACCCGAGTCTAGTGTTGTCACGGTACCAAAATTGGGACCCACGGTACGATACCAGTGAAAGTATCACGGTTCTGAGTAGTATCATGATACCACAGCAAAAATGAATCAGATGTGCCTTTTGTCATTTATAAAAAGATAAATCACTTTTCTATAATACATCAATGATATTTCAATGGAATAAATTACTTATTGACTTATTCATACTTCAAAAACAGCATCAATAAGTGATTAACATAGGGGGGGGGGTCAAAATAAAATAAATAAATAAAATAAGAATCAACCAGCCACCCTCCTCCCCTGATAAGTAAAGAGCAGTCCCTCCATAAGTAAAGAACAGTCCCTAAAGTGCGGTGAGGTTTGTGGGCCGTTACTGACACAAAGACAGAAATGTGAACGGCTCGTTTCTCCTCTGACACGCCTCATACCTGTGTGCCGCCACGGCTCGGTTGTCCAGGTACTACTGAGCAGTCATGATGCCAACGAAAGAGGAAATTAGGCTACTGGACCTGGAGTAGGACTTCTCTGTCGCCGGTAAGCCGTTATCTTGCGCCGTGGAGCCGCCGTAGGCTATTTGACCGCCGTATTCCTGTCTGTGACCCCCATTCAACCCACAACCAGCAGGATTCGCCTTTCGTTTCTGCTGCTGGTTGAAATCTGTATTCGCACAGCGTGCTGAATGATTGATTTGCTTGCACAAAACTATTTTTAGTCGCAAATGCAAGTAAAATGCTCACACGTAGAGCTCTGTGGAAAACAAATCACTGCCGACAAGTAAAAAGAAATAAAAAATAACTTTCACTGCTCAAAGATACTCACATGTCTGGAAAACAAACCACTACAGCAGCATATAGTGCCAGGTGGCCAGCGCGCGCCGTTATTGGACGGCGCATGGACACTCACCCTCTTGCAATTGGACTTTGAACTTATCCCACAGTAGTGGTACGTGAGGCACCGTAGTACTACGGTACTCCACCCTGCAACACTAGTGACATCAGCCAATACTGTATGTAGTTTTTAGATGTGAAAAGTTCTAGACCCGTGCAAATTAGTTCCGGAACGCACCTGGGCCTTTTCTGAAAAGATCCTGGTATGCGTTCCAGTACGTTCTGGCTCAAATTAAGCACTGATCTGGAGGTATCAACATGTTACATAATTTCTCCAGTTATAGCAAAAACATCTTTTGTTTGTTTAATGACTCTCCTCTTAGCGTTCAATTAAAATTAGATGGACTGAAAATTTAATTAAAGTTCAAAGTATCTTTATTGTCTCTTTCAGGGAAATTGTTTTGCAGTGAGGTTTCAGAACACAGTAATACTTTAATTTCAACATAGGGAGGGACACATATGAAACGGGGGGTGTGGAGGTTCTCTGTCAGATAATTTTGAGCATCAAACACTTAATTTCCTGCATTCTGGTGAATTTTATGCAGCAATTTGTGCCTTTTCTGCATCAGTTTATGTTGTGAATGTCTTTAATTTAGTCAAAATAAAGGTCCTTGTTCTAAATATTAAGGGGGATGTGTCCCCTGCATCCCCTCCAAAAACTACACCTATGACAATAACAGCAACGGGGCATAATTTACAGAGTGGGTTCGGAAGAAGATTCTACAGTGTCCAGGTTAAGGTACAAGTAAACAGTGTAAGCAATCTGTGCAAATTTACCATCAGTGCAAATTAGCAATCTACAGACAACAGTTAAATACTGTCTACTGTTTAACGTGTAAACAGCAGCAGGGACAAAGGAAACACTTTATTGCTTGGCTCTAACAGGCACATTCAAACAACAGCCTCAGGGTAACAGTTCAGACTTTGACCGAGGGCGGTGATCTTGGCACTCCAGAAAGGAAGTAGCCGTCCTAAGCCCTTGCTTGCTGTAGCCTTTAGGTCTGAAAGCTGGGCTTGACTCCACCCTGAAATCTCACCTGCCACTTTGATAAGGCTAATGAGCCTGTCTCAGGGCCTTCAATCAGATATGGGCAATATTAAATTTTCAATGTAGTGGGGTTGAGGTCCGACCCACAGTGAGACTACTAAATACCTAAAATGTTATAATATCAGTTTTTAATTCAAAATTAAAATCACTTGTATTTTTATTAATTACACTGTCTCATAGCAGTATTTTGTATTTTGTTTTGATCCATTTGATGAGCAAGTTTTTAATGAGGGTGAGAGATCAAATTTGTTATATTAGGTAAGATTTTTTTTTTTGTCATTGAGCTCTTTCGCAGAAACGGTTCCTAATTGTTTGTGTCATTGTTCGCTCGTGCACAGTAATTATAATTTATTCTTTCAGCATTGGGTTGTGTTGGTAATGTGCTAACTGGCTAACTAGTGTCTTGAATCAGTCCTGTCATCCACTATAGAGAGTTATTTCCTCTCATGCAGGTGCAGAACAAACATGCTAGTTGGCTGTTGACTGTAGTCTTTGTGGTGTGTTCAGGTGCAAGTTTTTGGCCAAGACACAGGTGACATGAGATGACGCAACAGTAAGCCTTCATGGTCACTATTTTTTGATGTTGGTTTGGTGTTTCTGGGCCTTAACAGTGAAAAAAAAATCTTTGAGTTTTATTTCCAGCTGCAACAGGCGGTTGTTTTCAGTGAAACTGTTCTTGATAAACTGACCGTACATTAACTGCCCAGCGCCAAACAGCAACTAGCTGGTGAACGTATTGGAGCATTTAGCCGCTAAAGAGCCAAATGTCTCTCTCAGGAGTCAACAGGATGCAAAACAGAGCGAAAAAGAAAAGAGTAATATTGGACTAACATTCACCAGTTCAAAAGTCCAAAATCGTGACTCTTAAATCATAATTATGTTGCTCTGTATCTGTTGGGTGCATAAAATAGACAACTATATGTACCGTCACACTGACCACAACAACTATACAAGATAATATGTGAATGTTGTGTTTGCAGATAGTTGTGCTGCCCCCATGTGGGCAAAAAAATCTTTAAATTCAGCAGCAAAACTTAAGTACATCTAAGAATAAAGTCAATAATATCACTTCTGCAGGAAAAGTTTGCAAGGAAAAAAAGAAAAGCTGTAGGTTATATTGTTGGCAGTGATGGTTTCATAAATGATAGAAAGCGGTTATTTCAGCGAGGTAAATGTCATCTGTATTTCTGCATAATCTCCACGGCTCAGCTTTCCAGATCACAATGATAAAATTAGAATACACACAAGATAAAAATACTTGAAAAGATAACACAGGAGTTGAGTTGCTGCTGACAGACTGTACTCGGTCAGCTTTGCATAAGCTTTATGTACACTTCATTACAGAGCATAGAAACTTCAAACTGCCATTTTATGGATGGCAGTGACAGTAAAACACCTCAAACTCATAGTAAATAATACATGAACAATATTACTAAGCACCAAGACTTCTGTGCACGGATGTGAGTGTTGATGTTGATGTTTATCACTACTCTTGCACACACTTTGAAACTCACATGGAGATGCTTTTCTAAGGACTTTGTTTAGTATGAATGGTGCAGGATTCTCTGCACACCCCCTGTTTCTGGACTGCCTAACCTTTGGCATGACCTTTAGAAGACAATTTGCAGCAGCAATCGCCCTGCGCCTCGCTCCACATTATTTTCCCTCATTATTTTTTCAATGTTACCTTTGCAGTGTGTGGCAGAAAAGGGCTGGCTTCAACAGAGGGGTCAGGGTTCAGGAGGAGGAGGGTAAAGATACAGGTCAGATTGGCTCTACAGTTGTGTTCAGCCAGTGTCCTCAGAGAATTCCGCGCCACGAAGCCATTTGAACTCTGAACCCTCCAGCTGTCTGTCAAAAGCTGACCCTCGGTGTTGACTGTTGTCTGGTTTGGCGATTAGGAAAGCACCGCAGCCAGCAGTAATGGAGGACGGCGGCCTCAGAGTTTTTAATGTCGGGCAACAAAACACTGAACATGTGCAGGGATAATATATCCTCTCTAGCCCTCCAGGCTTCAATCTAGCCCACTAGATGACTAGACTAAGAGGTGCTAAATTTCAGGAGCAAGTTAAACAATGCTGACTTCATGTAAAACTCTGCTTCGGAGTTCAGAGAACAGTTCTCTGATATAACAATGAATATTTACTGTGACTATGTTTAAAGGGACATTGTGTAGCGTTTTCAGTTGTTTTTTTGGCAAAAATCGATGTCTGCATTCATAAATTTGTCATCATTGGTGTATTATTACCTCCACCAATAATCTGACTTATTCACATAAAAGGAGAATTTTGGATTTGTTTGTACATTGGGCAGGTAAGTCATTTGGGGGGTTCCATAACGTTCGGTTCCGCCATCTTGAAAATACATCCGCCAGCAAGGGACATACAGCCCTGCCTTCGGCGTTTTCGTTGAGAGCCAGGCCAACGCTGCGTGACTGAGAAGCCGAAGGAGAGGAGCAAGAGGCGCTTCGCTACTACCCCGGCACTACTGCAGCATAATAAAGTTCCACTCTTTGAGCATCATGCAGGATCATGCATATGCAGCATCATGGGAGACGGAATCCTTGTTGCCATGAAAGCGCAAAAGGGAATCAAAAAGGCAACGTGACCGGCGAATTCAAAAAATGAGGGTCAACATCGGGGTAGCCTTTCCCAGGTGGAGAGAGCTACTGAAGAAGAAATGTAATGCAATCACAGGCATTACCTTTGCGAGGAGAGGGATGAGGTGTGTGAGGTTGAGCCACTTGTCAGTTGTCAAAAGACAAGACGTGATTGGTTTGTTTCAATTTACACCTGCCGCAACAGTCCGACGTTGTAAACACAGCCAGCATGGTGAGGAGGGGGTTTGTCAACTCGTGTCGCATGTGTGTAGGAGCCTGAATGAATACTCCATTAAGTATCGGATGACATGGTTTCATCAATGTTTTGGTACACAGCGGCTACAGTTGTATGCAGTATGCATTTGAAAAAACGAGGCGCTAGAGTGCGCTATCCGTTTGAATGCAATAGCCTATATGATTTCAGCGTTAGATAGGAGAAATTCCTACACATTGTGGCTTTAAAGATATTGAACATTGTGCAAAAAATTGTCAAACAGCAGCTTGAGTTCAAAGGAGTCTGTATCAGGAAATGTACGGACAAATGCAAATGTAATGACAGTGACAAGTAGACTGACTGAATGTTGAAAAACTGAGACATAGCTACTGTATTGTTGAAATTGCATTTATTTTTCTTAAGACATCTCAGGCTAAAGGATGAACATCTACAGAATGGAATTCTTTACACAAAAAAGTCAAAATATTGGAGCTGATCTTACTTATAGGTTACTGTGCGATAATGTCCAGTGGTCCAGTCCATCTGAGATCAAATTCGACTGTATGTGGCTCATTAAGTAAAATGAGTTTGACACCCCTGTTCTATACTGTGTTATAATCCTGAATCACCATCTCAGTGTAAAAAGACGATGGGCTTTATGGCTCTATTAATTCATGTTTGTCTACTAAAACAATTAATTTTGTTGCGTGATTTAGATTTTAGCTGCATGCAATGTTGAGTGGTCAACCACTGTGGCCCAGACTAGATATGCTAACAACTATTAGACTGGATGGATTGGCACAGAATTTTCTGCAGACATTCACTAACCCCAGAGGATGAATCCTACAGACTGAGGTGATCTTCTTACTTTTCCTTTTGTGCCACCAGACATATGTGGTTTTGGATCAAATGTCTAGAAAACTACTGGATGGATTGCAATAAAATCTGGTACAGACAGTACGTTCCCCTCTTGGTGACCAATAAACTTCCCAAGTCTTTGGGTTATGACTTGATATGAGAGGTAGGACCAAGTCGATGTTTTGCAAGTCACAAGTGAATCTAAAGTCTTTGCATTCGAGTCCCAAGTCAAGACAGGCAAGTCCCGAGTCTTAAACTTTGACTTTTGAGTCAAGATGTGCTCTTTGCCAAAGGTAATGCCATTTCAACAGATTAATAATATATTACATTTACAAAAATCATTGATGCTTTTTAAAATTTGTATTTATTTGTTAAAACAAGTTTGGTAAAATGTTGCTTAGCTGTCAAGCTAACATTATGTTAATATTAGCCTCGACTTACCATTTTTTGTGCAACTTCAATTGTCATACAAAGCTGCAAGTTGTTGCGTCTCTATTTGTAATTTTTGACCTGCACATTTTGTTCATTGCTGTGTAGTTGTTGTATAGTTCTTCATGGTTTTCTCCTGGAGAGTGACAGGATGCTGTATGATTGGTTCAAACAAAGTGGACCTGAGGAGTGTCGACTTGCTGGGAATGCATAATGTTAACTTCAGCTGATTCAGGAAGTGCACTGATTCGTGGCACAAAATTAACATCCATCTTAATCTTTGTCTTTGGGGGAAGCTATCAAGTGTTTTCAAGTCAAGAGGCTCAAGTTCAAATGAAGTGATAAGTCACTGGTGTTGAAGTCCAAGTGGAGCTGCAAGTCTTTTTTGACAAGTCTAAAGTCATCAAATTTGTGACTTGAGTCTGACTTGTGTCCAAGTCATGTGACTGGAGTCCACACCTCTGCAAAATACTTTTTAAAGTAAAGGCATTCCCATCAGGCTCATGCTAAAATGCGTAACTAAAATGGTGAACATAAGCCTAGTAAATGTATACCTGATAATCATCATGTTAGCATTGTCATTGCAAGCATGTTAGCATTGCGACATTCTGAAGTACAGCGTCATGTGGCTGTAGAGTCTTGTTGATTTTAAACAGTCATGACCTCAAAAGTAATTTTAAGGCATTTTATTGTTCAATTGTAGAAATATTGACTTATAAAATCACAGATGCAAAACATGTAAACATTATGAAAGGTTTAGAAAGTATATCAAAGCTCTGTACAGTCCCGGAATGCCAAACTTTGGGTTGTATCAAGCAGT
Organism: Epinephelus moara; assembly: GCF_006386435.1. Taxonomy (NCBI): domain Eukaryota; kingdom Metazoa; phylum Chordata; class Actinopteri; order Perciformes; family Serranidae; genus Epinephelus; species Epinephelus moara. Next base: position 13,909,146 of record NC_065523.1, on the reverse strand, counting down.
TATTGATTTTAATGAACTAAATTCAAGAAACATGAAGATTAACTTTTTTTGACATTTTAAGATGGAATTACTTTGCTTGGTTAATTAAAATATTTCATGTCACACAAAGCCAAGTCTGCTAACTCATAACCCTGCAGCTGCAGCTGCAGCATGAAACTTTTTTAAAACCGAAAATGACTCATTAACTCATATTGTGTTGATTTTCCATCCTTGACCACTCAGCCACAGCATGTCGATTGCTTTCATTTTGCTTCCATTAAAATGAAAACCACAGGTTAAATCAACAAGTATATGAGCTCAGGAAAATAAAGCATTTTTGTGTTATTTCCACTTTCAATAACTATTGAACTTATTTTTTAAACAGGGGGGAACATGCTGAAACAATTCAAATGTTCCAAAATGAAGCGCTGGTACATGCTGTGCCAGGAGTTAATTCTCATTTCCCCCAGGTGAAGAAAAACAGATATGCACTCCAGCCATGGAGAGGGTGGGTGAAGATTTAGACGTGGGCTTCTATTCAAATATGAAGGTCTCCTTGACATTTTCTTCTCTGCGTTGGCTGCTCATCCTTGTCGCAGTTTCCCCGAGCTGCATATGGGACAGCGCGACCTGTTGACATTTACAAACTCATCTGGCTGAGAGCGATGGCATTCTATAAGGAGAAACACCTCCACATGTCCCACCACTGTTTCCACTGCTCAGAGTGTTTCACATGAACATGTTATTGCTTTAAAGCAAACAGAAGTCAACCTTTGCAGGGAGAGAGCTGTGGTGTCTCACTCTTCCCTTTAAAGTCTATAATTACAGTATCTTCTGAAAACTTGGAAACTCCTGCAGCAGAAGCACTGGGCAGTTGGCAGGCCTCATAAACTGGACTAAATACTGATGAGGTCTCATCGCCACATTGTCTGGACTGCCACAGCTGCCACCAGAGGGAGCCCACTGCACAAATGTGACCAGGTTAAAGTCTGCCCCCACCATACCCATAAAGCTCTGGATAGCAGCCAAGAAGAGTGTGGCACATAACTCACCAGCAGCTGGGTTAAAGCAGGACAAGGTGAAATGAGGTGACATAACAGCCCATATAGTAACAGCAAAGCATGACAAAACTGTAAACAGACCGTGGAGCGTGGTAATGTAAATATGTAAATGTAATATGCTGTAACAATATAAAATAAAAACATGACCCAAGATCTAGGACATGAATAGTAAAGCACCCAAAAATAGAATCGCAATGAATGAATGAAACATGATCTTTTCTCTGTATGGAGGAGAAAAGACTCCTTCACTTTATTCATGAACATTGAAAATGAGAAGCAAGAGACAATGTTTCAAAAAGCAAACAGGATGCAATGAGGAAAACTTAAATATGAATCATTGTGCGGCTTTAGCCTCTGCATCCCAAAGGTTCCCGGAGGAAGTTAAAACTGGGGCTGTGCGGATCAGCTCATCTTTGTGCTTTTGGTCCAGCAGATATGATCTTTAGAAATCGGGGCCGTGCTTCTTCAGCTTGCTGTAGTCCAAGTTGACGGCGTAAAACTGAGAAAACAAAACAAATCTCAGCTCAAGAACAAACACAGACATTTTACACACACACATGCCTTGATAACAAAAAGTGATTTCCCTCCATGTTACAGAATTATTCATTTTCAAAAGCCGCCTTATGATTAAGTAAAATGCTTGTTTGTGAATACTTCGGTCTCCTAGTTGTCTCCTGGTTACTACTACTGCTTATTTAGACCAAGTGTGAGCAGTTAATGACTTCATCAGATTTATTACTACAAGCCAGTGTTAACCAGCTTATGTAATTTAATTAATCCAACTAAAGGAATAATCCACGGCTTGGGCACAAGTCTGGCAGAGAGCCATACTATGATCCCTGATTATAACCCCCTACACTCTCCAACACAGACAATCAAGACTGTAACATGGTATGATTAGTAATATTTCCTGAGAGGTGACAGAGGCACACCTTGTACTGATCATTTGGGCCCAGCTTGTTCCAGGGCTCTGGGTTGTTCTTGCGATCCCAGCTGCAGAGGAGGAATCAGGTTCACAGTTACATTAGCTGTCACTTCTCTCATCTGCAAATGTCATTATTTTCTAAATGTGGGAAAAGAACAAAACATTTTAAAAAGGTAGTGTCTGTGTCTTGAGGTGAGTTCTCACCAGACATCAGGGTTTCTCAAGGCCAGACGAGCAAGATACATCATGGACATGGCTGCCCCTCCGCCGATGAAGAAGAAAAGGGGGATCAGCTGTGTGTGACAGACGACAAACTTTCACCAACTTAAAGAGGAGCAATGACAGCTCAAAGAGAAACTGAGTCAGTAATCACAGTTTCACTGCTGACAGCTTGTGTAAACACAAAACACTGCCCTGCATAAGTAGCCAGTGCAACATACCTTTAAACCTGATCCATACCAATAATTTAGGTTTGTTAATATTTAACAGTCACTCTCCTCTCTGTGCCTCAAAGTGTTTGCCCTTGTGGACTGCAGCTGTCGTGTGTTGAAACAGGCTAGTTTACATATTTGCTATGTTTATCAGTTTCTTCCAGACACCACTTTCAGACCAAGTTCACGTACTCAAGCCGAGTAAGAAGTTGTGTGAACATACCTTGTCCTAACTAAAAGTTGTGGCAAGAATTATTATCTAGAAATGAATATTTGCTAACGTTAGCTAGCAAGCTAATTCGCTAACTAGTAGCATTGGTTGCTATTTTGAGCACAGTGGACCCTCTCCGTAGCTACTATCAGTCGCTGTCGATGTGTGTGAAGCCGTGACCTGATTTGACTCCTAGACATCAACTAACTTAAGTCATAAAACTCACAGCTATTTATCCATAACAGCTACATAATATAATTAACACCAGAACATCTTTTCATATTCAACAGAAGGTCTCAAAGTCAGTGCGGTCAAAGTCAGAGTACTAGCTTGCTAACGCTAACTAGGTTAGCTAAGCTAAGTTAGCAACACAAATTCCATATGACTATGGTGAAGTTTGAATAGGACCTTTAACATGAATCTAAACTAGATATAATCGGTTTGCACTTACAGCTGGGTGACTTCTGAGCTGCTTGCGGACTGTGGCGAGCATTTTGACGCTTTCTGAGGCCAATTCCGTCCAGAAATAAACGGATTACTAAGACTTGCCAAAACGGTGCGCAATATAATCACCGAGATCTGGCGGAAGACAGGCTGTGGAAAACACAAATAGGGTGTCAGACAAAGTGCCTGACTGACAGCGGCGCAAAACACATGATTATTAATTATTATTTGTATCATGCAGAGCATTTATGTCTCACTGCGTGTTGGAAATATGGAGTAGTTTTGCAGGGTTTCATTAAAATGCTGCTATGTCGCACCAGTGTTTATTTTCACACTGAATTTTATTCTGGCAAAACTAAAGTGGTTGAAATGTTGCTGCAATCACCAGATTTCAACCCAAAAACAAAATCAACGTATACACCTATAGTGAACACTGATGTTCTTACAATAAATGAGCTTAAATCAGACCATAAATGAGCTGTAATTCTGAACATGATGCATGATTTTATTTTTTTATTTAACTACAAAGTGTTAGCTTTTTTGTATCATACACAACGACTATTACACAATCTGACACACACAAGCCCAATACAGTGTCTGATTTCTATTTACAGTTGTATGTGCATTGTTATTGTCTTTTTGCATTTGTGAACATAAGATTTTCCATATAAAATAAAGAGGTTCAAAATAAACTGGTTATTTTTGCAATAAATATCATTCTCATAAAAATATGTCTATTTTTTCTAAATAAATAATTAAACCAGTCAACATCTTAAAGAAATATTCTAAATCTATCCAAAATCATGTTATATGTGGGCATTCATTAATAACAAAACACACATTTTCCATCAATACCATCTCTGAATCTTAACAGCACCTGGTTTACAGGATGAGTGTATGACTTTAAATGAGACTTTTTTTGATGACAAAATATTTCTTGTTAAAATTCCTGAAAGACTTCCATTCAATTTTTCCAAATCTAGAGCTCCAAGATAACCCTGGCAAAGTTTCCTGAGATGACTATTCTCATAAACTCATAAGGTGACATCTAAACTGCAAGATCTGTTCAGCATCACGTCATTGTGGCTAATTTGATAATTTCACCAAATTGTAGTATTAACTCTGCCTCTACAGTTTGACTCTCTTTAGATCATTAAAATGCCATTGCCAATGCCATTTAATGAAAAGTAAATAAGTCGATTTAATTAATCAATGTCAGAGACATGATTGAGATGTTTACCAGGTGAGCTGTCTGTATTACAGTGTGACAGCAGGGGGCGCTGTGTCCGAGGAAGTCAATTAGTTAAAATTCTCAGGTAAAAGGAGCTGTCTCCTAAATTATAATTATAATTCCATCTGTTTTACATCCGTTTATTCTCATATCATTTTGCCTCATATTCAGGAGTTTGCTGTTGTTTTTATTCTGTTGATAACAGAGGTACTGATTCCCCGAAAGTGTGTTATTTGGGCAAATATTACCTCCATAAATCCAATGTGTTTTTGGGCATATCCCTATTTAAGCGGGAACACCACCTAAATTAAGAATTTCAGTGTTATTTCCATGGCCTGGGAAAGTTCAGTCAATATTTGCGAGTATGAGCTAATCTCTCTCAAAGCCAGAAACCATAGAAGTAAGTCTCAAACTTTTGATATCATCAAATATAAAGTCTGGAGTTGCTCCATAGACACTGACTGGGAGGCTGATTTTGTGAATCTGCATAATGTTTTTTTCTTTTTTTTTACACCCAAATGAGCTTTTTCCTATAATAGCGTTCTCAGCTCTGAAGCAGTAAATGTACCCATATACTCTGAACATTCCCCTAGGAGTTCTCAGTGTCATCTTTCACACTTTTCACAATTCATTGTCTATGGAGCAGTTTCAGACTTTATACCCTATGACATCACAAATTTGAGTTTTAGCCCTCTAGCTTTTGAATTTAGGAGAGTTGATCATGTTAACTAATATTTTTGGACTGCCTTAGACCATAGTTCCCCTTAAAGCAGCCATTACATAAACATCTTTCTTAAAAGGAGATTTTAAAAAAATAAATAAATAAAGCTGCATATTAGTTGCAGGTTTGTTTTTTTTGCTCAAAAATACAAAACTTTGTCTATATCCGTAGTCAAATTGTCTTAGAGTTGAAGAATTGCTCAGATGTTTTACTTTAGTAACAACTGTAAAAAAAAAAATTGTACTCATTATACATAAAGTACTCATTATGCAAAATTACTCATTTCAGTAAGGAAGTATCATAACCGTATAATGACTGATGCATTAATGGGTTCATGTGTGTTCACTTAATTGCTGCAGCTAGTAAAATTGGAGCTATTTTAATTACTTTCTATACTGCCAGGAAGCTTCATCTGGTAAAAACAATCATCATAATTTATTCTTATCTCATTTTTATTTTATCTACAAAGTAACTGAGGTTTTAAATAAATGTATTGGAGTGAAAAAGTACAATATTTAGCAGTACCTCTGAAATCTCATTGAGTCTAAGTGTGAAGTAGCAGAAACTGAAAATACTCAAGTAAAGTACAAGTACCTTAAAACTGTACAGTAGGGTACTTGAGTAAATGTGCTTTCCACCACCAAATCAATTAGTAGTACACTTTTTAATTGGTTGGCTAACAGATACATAAGTTGCTGGTGGTAATGATTTTGCTTGCAGCATCAATAAATGTTTGCTGGTTACAGCCATTTCCAACAAGCAGCACCCTGTCAGAGAGGAGCATTTCAACTGACTGATGTGAACTATTCAGGTAAAGTCTGTGTAATAAATAAAAAAGAAAATCACAGTGAAAATATCACAATGTCCCTTTTATGGCAAGTTATTTTCAACTTGTAGAAAATAAAAGTAAAAACAATTCAATAGTAAGACTGGACGTAACACAGGCTACATATAACCGTTTATGTTTTATAAATGACATGATACTTGGCTGATTGTTTACCAAGAAATACACTTTGTGTGCGATAATTACACATATTCAAGCAACAGTTTGTACAGTTGTAAACCAAGCCTTTTTTGGTGGCAAGTTCATGAGACAAATGCTGGAAATGTATGTCTTAGGCCTTGTTTGGTTTCAGTGTCCATCCAAGGGAGGTGAGCTGGTTTGAGAAACAAAGATTTGTCTAAATACAACATTTTCCACCTGCGTCTTTCTGCCAGTCCGAGTGTGGTATCTTGTGGTTTTTAAAAAAAAAAAAAAAAATTAATGCTCATCACAGTTCATTCAGGACTTGATCCCAAGTAAAACTCGTCTCTCCAATATATCAACAGTACACAACAGAAGCTGGACTCTCTTTTAAATACAGTTAAGTTAAAAATCTGACCACACTACAAATCATAGGCACATACAGTATGCCTGTACAGGACGTCCTATGAAAGTAAGATACTGGCTATAGAGTGTTTTTCCTCTGAAATCTTTCTCTCAAAAGCTCCAGATGTTTTAGTGTGTCGTCTTCTTGGGGGCTTTGCCAAATTTAGCATCCAGTCCGAGACCTAAGGAGAGAAAACCAAAGATGTGATTAAGGAGCAAAGGACAGCCTCAGCAGCTAAACAGAAATGATTTTACACTCTGGATTTCACCAATGCAAACATTTCACAAAAACTTGAGCATTCCAGCTTCCTCCCAAAATACTGTATGTCAGTGTTATATTTACTGACTCCCCTTCAGCTATACTCTCAATGCATAATTTACCACTCAACCAAATGGTTTGCGTAGGAAGCCTAAGTATTCCCCAGTTGGACCTAATTGTTTGTTACAACAAACACATACAGTAACTGTCTCAAGCTACAGTTGAAGGCTTCAACCTTGTTTTTGAAAGCATTTGCTTGCATCACAGTCCGTTATTGATTTTACAGCGACACACTGCATTAATGAGAAAAATCAAGGGGGGAGGAGCAAGACTGTGGCAGTAAATCGAGAGAGGGCAGTAGAATGTTCAGCCAGAATTAACTCTCACCGAGGAACACCAGAATGGTGCCAATCCACTGCATCGAAGTCATGACATTGCCAAACAGAATTACGGAGCCAAGGATGGTGAAGAACTTCCTCGTGGTGGTGACGATGGAGCAAGTCAGAGGCCCAAAGTACACCACCGTCATAAAGATGAAGGTCTGGTAAAGGAATTATTTAAAACATATTAAGGAATGGCATCTGCCAACATTGCCCATCATCTCATACCAGTATCCATCCACCCACCTGGCCTAAAGCGCTGGTCAGTCCAAACAGAAGAATATTGTAGATGATGCTCGGGTGGCGCTCAGTAAAACTCAGGAACTCCCATACCTCCCCTGTCCACAATATCGCTGAGAGCAGAGAGGAAGAAAACAACATTAATGTCATTTCAACAACAGCATGTCACATATAGTTGTCTCATCCTTGGCACTGATGTGCTGAGAAAATCAGATCATAGTGGTAATAGTGTGGGCATATGGCACCACCAAGTGGTGTAACACAGTAACAACAGTTAGATGAAGCCTTGGTGTGGGGGCGTCGATTTGTGGGAGTGAAGGCATAACAATACCTTAGTATCTTGGGAAATACCAGCACTTCAAAGCTATCGACTTCTTATAAAAGGTAGCAGGAGTGTCTTTGAGTATGTACAGACACTACAACTGAAGACCTCTGAAGGTATCTTATGCAGCATGAAACTGAATTTATCACTTTGAAAAATAAATATAGCTTTTTTTAATGTAATATGGCCTATGAAAGAGGGAGGCAGCAGTGCAGGAGAGATGAAAACTTACTAAGAGATAGCAGGCACTGCCAATTAGTTTGGTTCTAAAAATGATAACAGTCTCTCCTTTCCAATACTGGCTTTGACCTTTTGATCTTTATCTTTCAGCCCATTACTGCCTAACCTTAGAAAGCCTCTCGTTATATTGTTTTATGTGCCTTACTCTTCAGCATATTGCAGCAACCTCCTCGCTGAACTGACGGCTTTGAGGTGCAGCATTCCTTATCTATAAAGATAACACTGAAAACTTCGCCTTGAATGAATTAATGAGTTTTCGGCTCCTGAGAGAATAGTGTTCACCTTTTCGTAAAGAGCCTCTAATGAAGCTGGTATTGGTTTTTGTTTGGGGTTTTTTTTTTTTTTTGACTCATTCAGATTGCCATTAACTACTGCACCACGGCAGCTCTTCACCCTGACTTTATTGAGACAGTACAAATCAACAATGACAAAACATTTTACAGCATATCATACTGACAGCGATGATATGATTCAGCTGAAGATACGAAACCCTTTCAAACGATATGACACAGAGCTGCTGTTTGATAAACTTTTATAGAGGACAAGCAGCTCAAGGAGACCAGCGTGGTAATAAAAGACCTCAATTTGTATTTAAAGCAGGTTAATTTATCTGGACCTTCAGTTCGGATCATACTAGACCCTCCCAGACTTTAAATGAGATGTTTTACAAGACGTGCAGAACTGCAAAATACCCAAGTATACTGCGTGTTAAAGACATACTATGCAGGCATTTCCTAGTAATCCCTCTCCATCACCACTTACGACTCACTAGAAGTGTGTGGATGTGTATTTATCTACAGAGACTCTGCCCTCTACCTACATTTCTGCCTATATTTTCTGTGTTCGGGGGACGCAAAACACCAAACGAGTGAATTCGGGCTTGGCTTTTACTTTCACTGGCGAGTGTGTTTACAAACAGTAACCGACAATCCTGCATAGTATACCTGAAACACAATATATGACAATAATGGTTAGGTCAGAGCCACTAGTGTCTGACTGGTGGTGCACAATTTACTGTCGAGCTGAAGGTGACAACATGAGGGAGATCAAATTTCAGTGGAGGGAAACGGCAGCGCAGACTGTGTTTGTTTACTAAACAGTTCATATGTCTTTGAGGTGACAAGAGGAGACATGGCAGTCTGTCTCTCAAGAAAACTGCACCAGTATGGCAACATTTTGGATTCGAAGCCCTGAAAGAGGTGCCCTAACTGGCCACGAGCGTCACAGAGCATCGTTCTGTGCTGAACTTTTGTCAGACAACCTTATGTTCCACTCAAAATTTGTTATTTCGGTCCGGTCCAGTGTTTGGCTTCACTGATTTGAACATTTATACATCAGCCAAACCCTAATTGACAGTTACAAGTTTTAGCTCAAGAACAAGCAACTGTGTGCCACTGAGCGCCAGAATATAAAAACACGACATCAGTTTTGTATAAAGACAACTTGCAAAATGTTTCTGGTTAATAACTTTGTGCAGTGAAGTGTAAAAATTAACATTATAGTGTTATAAAAAGCTGTTAATATGCCAACAAATATATAAACCTTTTTTCGAGTTCAGTGTAATAATTATTCAGAGAAAGCTTTGCAACAGGACGGTCATTGCACCTGTGTTTCTGTTTCATTCTGCTGTCTTGGCAGCACTGAACCCTATCAAGGTGATTCTGCTCATTAGTTTCTCCTCTCTGGCTGCAGGTGCGCCAATCAGCCTGGTGTAGTTTTGGTTGGATTAAAACCTTCCATGCTTCCTGGCACTTCGCGGCACATATTCCATCAGACAAGAGTTTGGCAGAGCTTGCTGAACTCACCTAGTCCCAGCACCAGAGTGGACCACATGTTGATGTTCAGCATCATGTGGTTGGCACTCGTCTGGAAGCGAGCCCTCATGTGGTCCTGGGCCACACCAGTCAAACCGTCCAATGTCAGAGAGACCAGCTAACAGAAATGTTGACGTAGATCGTCAAAATATAGCAACAAATCTGATTACAAATGCAATGGATGGAATATAAAGTGATATTAACTCACCAACAGAATCTCTCCAAACCCAAAAATGTGGTCATCTGCAACAGCTGAGCTCTTGTTAGGTTTGTAGAGGAACAGCGCTACACCGCTCACAATAAGCAGCACACACAGATACTTAGCAAGCGGGTACCTCTTCCTCAGTATTGTCACCCCGAGGATCATCACTGCAACAACACAACAACAGCATGATGGATGGGTTTTAGCCAAAGATACCACGGTAGCATGTCTTGGTGTGTGAGTTAATCCTGCCCTGGATACAGTGTCAGGCCTTCACCCATGAGAGTGGAAAATATGGATTGTGTAAGAGTGTGTGTGTTTCCATACATGTAACAGGAGATAACCAAGCTCCGAGTGGCAAGATTAACATTCATGTGCAAACAGGACATACTGTAACTGCCATGTATGCTCTCAACTCCACATATGTGACAAGTATTTGCTTACTCATAGTGCCCTTATACAGTTTAGAAAGACATCAGAATCTGTTGTTTGTCAAAGGGGAGAGGGAGTGGGTAAACTATGATAATTTTCCTTTTGTAAAATTAAATGATGTTTGTGATATGCAGGTATCCAGATGATATGCAGGCAGAAAGCAGAAGGCTAACAAGGAGTGATGTTATCAGATTTACCAGGTATGGGCTTGCAGGATTTCCCCAGAACCTATCAAGACAAAAACATAGCTTTAGGATACGACAGCACCAAGCATTAATAAATCCATAAGAATTATGTTAGGTGACTAACTTCGCTCCATCTGAAAAGATCAGACTTACCTGTGTGGGGTAGTTGACATACTGAAGGGCGGAGTTACTGGACACCATGGCTCCAAGATACGAGAGGGAACACAGCCCATAGAGCCAGCTCTTGGTGAGATCCGGCTTGGAGCCCTCGAAAAACTGGATCACTAGTGACAAAGAGGAAAATCTGGCTTCAGAAATATATTTTGGATGACTTTTTTAATTAAACATTTGTATTAGTTTTTGTGTCTCTTATATACACCACATACTCACAGATCTTAGCAAACAGACAACTGATAATGCACTGGATGCAGACCAATGTCCGGGCAAATCTGAACTTCTCCTTTTGGTCCCCCTGGCCATAATCACCTCGAGTGCTGGAAGAGTCAGAGAGAAGGCAGGGTGTTAAGTGCAACGGATTGCAGACAATGAATGTGAGCATAAAGAAGGCTACAATGGCTGTCCTGGCAGGAGTATGGGTGGTGTGCTTTCATGAGTCTTCGTGCTATGAAAAGGCCGCTCAGAGAGGAGACACCACAATGCATTAAGTTACATCTGACAGGGTCAGGTGGTGGTGGAGGTGGTGACATTTTGTTAGTGGACCAAGAATTAGCAGCAGTATTTTTTGCCTGCTTGCTGGTGTCATTGTTCAAGATTCACCAAGTACTCAGCAGTTTTAGTCAATATTTTTAAATAACAATATCAAATGAAAGTCAATCATTTAGCTTTGTGAAAGGTCATCATTTTGAAACCAGATATGATCCCTGTCAGCTCTAGTGACTTAGGTGACAACATACCATCTGTGTCATGCCTCTGTATGTGATATGCAATAGAGGCTGAGCTCCCCTGACTTCATTCACTATCTAAGTAACCACAAATAACGACAGCTGTTGTGTGTTTGATTTGATAATGGACATTTAATCAAACTATGAAAGATAATATGTATTGGAGGCACATGACATCACTACCCTATTAATGAGAGATGATGACTCAAGAGCTTCATTGAATTAGAAATTGAGACCATCTGCTGAATGCTTTCTAATATGACCAAATGTCACACCAAACTCCATTCAAAAATCTGACGATTTAATGTAAGATTTGCATGTAAGATTTTCGGTAAAGGAAACGCTGTACACCTCGTATGAGATTGTATAGCGACTAAACTGAAGGCACTAGCACATGCCGTACTTAGCTGCACACTACTTATAGCTATGTCAAATTAAATAAAACTTGTATTGATTAGGGAATTTTCGACATGCAAGCCAACATTAAATTAGCTGTTTTTGTAATGGAGTTTGGCACAGGACAGACACGACATGTAACATGAAGCAGCCAGGTGTTACTCACATAGTCTCTTGTAATATTCCGTAGTAAAAGTAACAGACGAAGACTCCGAGGAAGCAAACGATGAACCGTATCCGCATGTTGTCCCACATCGAGGAGGGTTTGCCAGCTCCCTTTCCCGCAGCCATGCTGTCGTCCACCAGCCCGGCTATGTTAACCGACACCGCTCCGCTCCCCGCGCCCCTCACTCCGACGTCCCGCTCCACTATAGCCGATGTCACGAGCCCGGAAATGGTGCTCGCGTTGTTACGTTAGGTGTGGGTCAGTGAGGCAGGTAAAGTTTTTCTCCTTCAAACCCTCTTGTGCACATTAACTGTTAATTTGCAGAGGTTGCTAACGCTACCGTGACTTCCCTGGAGCTGCACAGACAGTCAGATATCATGGCATCTGTTTATTTTCTGTCATTGTGATGGAGCTAAGATTCTCCTCCGGGACGGCTGTAAAATCAAAAACATCCCATTCCCACTGGGGAATATGAAACAGTGCTGTCAGCAGGGTACAGCTGGTGTTTTCATTGAGCGATTAAAACCTATATTTAGTGGCGAAAAGCGGTCGCGTCAGGGAAATGGGTTTTGAGGAAGGACCTCAGTGGTGTCGACAGCTGAGCCTGAACAATTAGCTTCAGTTTGATAATTTGTATCTTGAACACAAAAACATTATGGTGAGCTTGGTGTAACTGCGTCAATCCAGTGTAAAAACAAAAATGTAAAATACACTATTTTAATAAAAGCTCCGCATTTAAAAAATGTACTCAAACATTAGGTTTAAAGTAAGACTAGTAATACTCACAGTGAAAGTAGCCTACTCATTAGGCCTTGGTCAGATTCACATAATCTTACATTATGGCGATTCGTTCATGTTTACATCACTTAAATTTAAAAAGTGGGGATAAATTACTTTAGATAGTGTTGGGTATCTTAACCTGTAATAATATATATAATAACCCATACTAAGTCATCATACAATACATCATCGACTTACAACACTACAGGTAATTTTCACTATTTCTACCGCAGGTTGAATATATATTCTGTTTATTAATGATCATACATATTCACATATATATGTACATATCTAAATCCTTTATATTTATACTGTGTAACATGCCTGTGCAATTTCCTATTGTGCACTATTTTACCACTTGTACTGTACAATAAAATGTGTAGGCTATATTTCTACATCTTTACAGTAAATATAATACATAGTATGTGTGTATTTCAGTTATCCTGTGCATCTATCAATCATGGACATACAGTATCTGTTTAAGTGAAAGATGTGTTTAGTTCATATAGATTATATATTATTTTTATTCTGGTTTATTGATATTCTTGTAATATTTTTCTTATCAATTTTTAGCATTCAATTACTTTTTTACTCCTTTTTTGCTTGCTCCTGACTCTTGAGCTGCTGTAAGGTGTGAATTAATGAAGCCTTATCTTAAAATATATTAATTAATTTATATTTTGTGTTGATAATCTAGATCCTAAAAGTAAATAAAAGCTCTACAAATAATTGTAGTGAAGTAAAAAGTGCAGTATTTACCTCCGAAATATAATTAGTTAGAAGTATAGAGTAGCAGAAATTTAAACACTCAAGTACCTCAAAGTTGTACACACAGTATACTTGAGTATCACTGCAGAAATGCGAATTGTTTTTGTGATCATGAACTTAAATTTGCCGTGTTATATGATATGGCAATAGCAAAGACAGCTATTACAAAAACACGAGGTCCTTCCTTGAAAAAGTCGCGTGCCTTTTTGTCGTCCTAGGATGTGGATTAAATTCATTGGTCCATGTCAGGCAATAGCGATCATCTCTTGTCCAATCACAAAGCAGATTTTGGTGAAAAGGGCGGTGCTTCGATTTAAAAACCGCAAATCCACGTGTCAAAGGCAAGTAACAACAACAAGAAGAAAACCACAGGAATTATAAGTAGCATTTACTATATTTGACCGCCCAGACAATCTGGGTATTTTATTTTTCTTCACAATGGCAACAGCACACTAAACAAAACATGTATGAAAAGAGTGCAGAAACAGGTCAGAGAAAATAATACCTCACAAATAATACCTATTTTCTCAACTATAGGTATGTTTTGTAATCAGTGTTGCATAGGATCATGCTGACAGTGAACATTAACTTGAGCAGAGGGAAATCAGCCTCTTCCATGTCCAAGTGAATACTGAAACATTAACGCTTTCTGGCCAGAACCATATGGTCCAAAGAGGCTCAGATTATACACAAAACACTCAGCTTGACCCACTCATTCTTTAAAAAACAAAACCTACATTGCAAAAGTTTGGTTGGAACAATGCCCGCTGTTGGCAAGTAAAGCTAATAAAAACATCCTTTCCTGCTTATAAATCATTAAAGCATTAACAGAAACAGATTTCTGTCAGTGAATACAAAAACAGTATGACCAGCCTCCTTACAAAGATACAAAAATATATATCTTCCCTAGAAATACATCTGTAGAAAAGCAGGCCACCATTAAACTATGGGCCAAACATATTCCTCTTTAACCAGCAGATTTCTAAAAGTTCAAGAACAAACCCATCGAGCACTTTGTTCATCAAATCAAGCTGAAAGTTCATCTAAACTTAGCAATCCTTTAATCAACACGAAAGTAGAGTAAGAAAATAATACTCAGGTTCTAAGTGCTTGGGTTTTTGACTCTGAATTCACTTCCTCTGACACTGAAAATGGAAAAATCCCTACCACATACTGCAGTCTTTGTCTGAAATGCTGACGCACAACTAAAACAGTTTTATCAAAAAGAATAACGTCAAAAACTCAGTCAGCTGGAAAGTTTTCCCAGCATTCCCTGAACTTCAGTCCTGGAGTTCATCCACAGCCCACATGGGGAAATACTAAGTGCTGATGAGCTAAATATCAGTTTCAACAAGGCATCCTGCAGGTGGAAATAATCAATACAGCAGCCCGATTAGGCCAAAGTTAATCTAAAGTATGTCTCAAAGTCTTTTGACATCACAGTGATCATGGCACGTTACAGTAGGCAACCATAGGTATCTGCTGGCATACAAAACATTTCCAGTTCCTGCAGGTCCTGGCAGTGCATCAGTGTGGTTTAGTCCTGAGGGGAGGCTCTGCTCAGATATCCACCTACTGCATGCCCAGGTGCCTGGTAGGAGAGGCCTGACCTGGGCAGCCAGTGACCGGAGAGACTGACAGGCCGCGGAAGAGGAGGTCCATGGAGGGCAGGAGGGGCTTCAGGAGACTGACAGGGCAGAAAGCGGAGCCTCCGTGGGGGGTAAAGTTGACTTTATTGGGGTCAGGGCAGGATGGCTGGAGGAGAGGCTCATCCTGACAGGCAGCCCTGGAGGTAAAGAGAAGGAGGAGAGTAGTTGGCATGTACCCCAAGACTCTGAATCAACAAGGGCTGCAAAAACTTTGCTTTTGTATAGTTTAATAAATAATACATTATTCAAAATTCAAGATTAACTTTAATCTCCCACAGAGTGAAAATTTTGTCTTGGACTTTTCATCCCCATGCTGCAGCCATAGAGAAAAAAATCCACATACAAAAAACATACATATAAAAGTAAATAAATAAAAAAGCTTGTTAATAAAGGAAAGAAAAGACAGAGAAATTCTAAAAACACAAAGGCAAACAGAAAAAAGCTGCTAATCTGCCATAATTTGACACAGGAATACAATTAATGTTTAGATCTAATTCACCAATGGATTCATTTAGTCTTGAAAATGCAGTGCTAATTATTCCAAAAAAAGGGAAAAAGAAGAGATGACTAGAGTTCAGGCATCGCCCCTATTAACGAGGACCATTGTTCATTAGACACTGCTGTTATTTTTTTCCATATGAAACTCTTTTTACCTTATCTCTCCACTTGTTTATGCTGGGAGGCTGTTTTAGTCTTTTTTGCCGTCAGGAGCAGAATCCTCAGTAAATTAATTGTTTCTCTATCTGTCATATTATCTGGAGTAATACCTAGTATGAACAGTGCTGGGTCTTAGATAAAGTCATTTATCCATTGTGGTCTTTTCAGTAGATTATGGGCTATGTGCTGATCTCGCAGGCGGAGTCCGGAAAGCAACATCACCACAGCAGATGTGCTTATTATTGTTGACTTTGGACATGAAAAGTGATGTAAAGTATGGATAAGTATGTGAATATTATTGCAAACATCTGTGTAGGGGATGTTAGTGGAGTTCCAAAGTAAAATTGTTGCCCCCTAGCAGCTTATTCCAGCCATAGTGACTAATATACAATTATATCATGTATGCATCATGTTTTGGTCTGACTTACATCGCCTCTTCGCACACTCGTACTCTCTCGCAGCCTTCCGGTGGCTCTCGCGGGAAGCAGTAGCTTTTGTTTGGACGAGGAGCGGAGGAGCATGGCTGCAACAGAGGAGGATCCAGTGCAAATGATGGGAGCGACGTCGACGGAGTGGGACACAGCGTTTCACAGTGCACCCGCTCTGCAAGGAAGGGCAGAAATAGCCAAACTTTTAATAAAACAAAAATTACACACATATATCTGTTAAAATCTCTGCGTACCTGCACTGTCAAAGCACACTACAGAAATGCAGAGTTGTCTCACCTGGCTCTCCCATGGGACAGGGAGACTGTGATGGAGACAGAGGAGATGGGTTCAGAGGAGAAGGGGAATTTGAAGGTGACAGAAGTGATGGGTCTAGAGGACAGGGGGACTGAGAAGGAGAGAGGAGGGAAGGATCCAGATCCAGAGGGCCGGGGGAGGGCTCACTCTGAGAGCCACTGCTGCATCTCTGGACAGGGACAGGGGCCCTGTGGCCATCTGGGATATCCAAGATCTGGAATATTACGGAGGAAACAAGCAAAAGGGTCAGACTAGGCAAAGGAACTATAAAAGCCAGAGTGTGGCTCCCTCTCTGGGAGGGACAAGTAGAGTACAGATGACTTTTTAATTTAATTTTCTCATGATTGTAATAAGATTGTATGATGACCACAAGGTAATTTTCTTATGATTGCTAACCTGAACTTTGCAGCTGCTCAGACATTAGGTCAAAATGTTGACATTTTAGTTTTGGATTTTTGATATCAAAGCTCAAATTGCTATTGGTACTTGAGCAGTATTTTGACAGGGGCCCAAAATATACTTTTTAATTTAATTTTTAATTTTTTTTTTAATTTTATATACTTTATTAATCCCCGANGGGACTTGAACAGGCGACCCTCCAGTTCCCAACCCAAGTCCCTATGGACTGAGCTACTGCCGCCCCAAAGCTACTGCCCTTAGGCCCACAGTCACAGTATCAAAACTGAGATCAAATTATAATTTACAAATTACAAAATGGCCTTTAAATATATGGACTTTGAATGAGATTAGGCTCTTTTAGAAAAGGCAGTTACATATTAAAATTTTCCATACTCGTTGTTTATAGTTTACCACTATTGAATTTACATAGCTCAGTGGCCTCACCTCATGCTGATCGTCAGGTTTCTCAGAAACAAACACCTCCTCCAGCTCCAGGTTGAGGCCCTCAACACTACGTCGCAGCCGGGGGGCGAGTCTGTTCAGTGGCATCCGGGGAAGTGTCTGTAGAAAAACAGGTCAAATACAGTCAAGTGAAGAGGGAGTGTGCTTATGGTGTACTTAAAGCAGCTGTGTTTCTTCACTTGGGCAAAATTCTGCTGTGGTGTCTAGTTCTATACTGCCTGTGTTTGAATTATACAGTAAAAATGAGTAATTTCCACAAGGGATGGAAGATATAAAAATTTCTCTCCCCCAATATCAGATCAGTGACCAGTCTTCAAATGCCTCCAAATACCACAAGAAAGCAAACACACTCTGTGTGTTCACTGAACTCCTGCCTCATGCTGGTTACATGTTAACCCTTGATTAAAAAAAAACACAGAGAAATACTTAGAGTTTCATCATTTTTATAAAACATACACATATACCTGTGTGTCAGGTGTGTGCGCATTTTGATACAAAGTCTTGTGTCCCAGAGCAGAGACCAGCAATATTGACCATTACTGCTTTTATTGTACTGAAGGTTCATCGCCTTAAGGGACTGCAAATCATATATATATATATATATATATATATATATATATATATATAGACTTGCCAATGTCTGGCTGACGATGTCGCCCTTGGTGCAATATGGTGTGATATGCTGGTTTCAGATTGTCTTTATGTGACAGCATGGCAGTAACACAGGAGACGTGATGACAGCAGTTCCTAAGAAAAGCACTAGTTTTTTATATCCCCGTTACTAAGAGCTTCCTAGTCTGCCCGTGGCAGACACTTTGACATGAGTAGACATCATGAAAACTTTGTCCTTTGTGTCTTCACCTCACATGTCATCAAAAGACAAAAGAGCAAAGCTACCTGAGTGATGCCTGCTGCATGACCTGCTGGCAGGGGGTGGTGGGGGAGCTCATAGCCCGCTGGGGGAGGGACGTGGCGGGAGCGCTTCTGCAGCTGGTTCCTCAGCTTGGCCACCTGAGGGCAGAATGGAGAGAAAAATGATTCAGGGAGTCACTGTGATTCATTCTGAAAAGGGAGAGGTTACTCCTGTTCCCCCTCAGGGGCTGTTAATGTTTGATGCTGTCAGTGGGAGGGTGCAGCGTGACGGCTGTGAGTATGACTGAGAAACAGGACGACTGATTAATGAGCTGCTATAGTGATTAACTTGCCTCCCTCAGGTGCTCTGCACTGCCCCACGACGCCGAGCGCTTGTGTCCGCCGGCACTCCTCCTTCCTCGAGTCACCTCTGCCCAGGAACTTGGAGTCTTTGAAAAAAATATTATTACAGTGTGGTGAATAAAGAGTCAAGTGTTTGTCTCACAAACCTTAGGGGACTGTGGTAGAAATTGCCTTTTTTTGGCAGCAATTCTAGCTGACCTTTTGGAGGCCCCCTTCCATTTTCTGTTAAACCCAGTGAACTCCAATCAGCACTACAACTTGAGAGTACAACCCAGAGAGTACAACCCAGAAGTGGAGCCCCACAGCTGTTTTGCACACCTGCCCCACAACAGCTGTACAGAGGAAGGCGAGGAGAAAACCACCCTGAGCTGCAAAACAGCCCCGCTTCCACACACATAAGAAAACATCCAAACCACATCACTGTAAAGTCTATAAATACAGTGCAAGCATCAGCACTCAACACCTCAGTGCACTTACACATACAGTAACCTTGTTATTCACAAAGTCACATACTGTGGAGGGAAAACAACTGAGACAAACAGAAAACAAGGACTTTCCTGTGCACTTCTTCTTTTGTCAATCACAACTCATAACGGCCATACCGATTTCTTCACATTGACTCTTGATCTTCTTCCTGCGGGAGTCTGGTTGGCTGCTCCTGGCTGTTGGTTGGGAGCAGACGCCTGGCAGTTCATAATCACCAGGTGAAACCCAGGTTGAGTCGACTCACAGGGTCAGATACTCACAGCTGCGGTGCCTCCTGTCAACTGCCTCACACACTGATCCACTCACCGGTGTCCATGCCATTCATAAGGCAGCTAATATTACAAATTTAGCTCCCACTGTCTGCGGTATGTCATGCCCTCTGTCTCCAAAATACGACCTCTTCTTTAGGTGTCGTCCTCACAACTCAGAGAACTGGTGCCACAACTGCCAGCGGGAGAACGCAGACACCATCTTGTCCTGTCCAGTCGACTCATACATAATGCGATGCCCCAGCTAAATATGTCAGAGCGCGGCATGAGTCAGTCATACAGTGACATCGGTGTAGAGTTACAGCTGCCAACTCCCCCCCGAATCATCCAACACCAACAACCCCACCCCGCCCAAAACATGAACGGGGGGGATCATGGGAGACAAACCTATAAAAAGACTCAAAGGTAGCTGAACATTTCATCTGATATGGCTAGTGTTTCCAGCTTGGATGATGCATTAATGTGCACGTAATTCCTGTTTACAGTGTGGCCACAATAATAAAAATAAGGCTGCAACTTATGCTAATGCTTACGCTTCCTTTGACTATTAATTGACTTGTTGTTGTTGATTAACTATGTATTTATCAGTCTGCAAAATGCCATAACATATTGCTTGTTTGGTCTGGTCCAAAACCAAAATGATATTCAACTTACAGTTACATAAAACAGAGAAAAGCAACAGATTCCTCACATCCGAGAGGCTGGAGGAAGGGAATATTTTGTACTTTTGCTTGATAAATGCCTTTTGGTTATCAAAACTATTGGCAATTTTTTCCTTTTGATCAACAAACTGGTTGATGGACTACTTATTTCAGCATTAAACAAGAACAACTTACACTGAAATGCAATCTACTGACCCTGAGATAGACTCTGCCTTACACATTTCTTGTTTAGAATGGTTTGATTAATTATTTGTGTTGTTGTTGCATTGCATTGGATTATATGGCCTGCCATAATATAATTTTGTCCACATACACACTTACATAACTGTAAAATTACTGCATAATAAAAGGTTAACTACACATATAATATAATCCACGGTCCACTATGCAATACAGCTTCAATGATTAATCGATTAACCAGCTAGTTGTAAACTATTAAATGAGTCACAAACTAATTTGACAATAGATTAATCGATTTCAGTCATTTTTATGGAAAAAAAAAAAAAAAAAAAAAAGTGAATATTTGTGGTTTCTTTGCTCCTCTATGACAGTAACCTGAATATCTTTGGGTTGTGGACGAAACATGACATTTGAAGACGCCATCTTGGGCTTTGGGAAGCTCTGATCAAAATTTTCACCATTTTATAAATTATTTTATAGCTGCAGCAATGTTATTTTTCTTTTGATTTTGCATATGTATGGCCAGAAGATGTATGTCACACTGTTGTGATGTTTGAAATAGTGATGTCTTGTAATCCCATGTGGTGTTGCCAAAATGCTCGGCATGACAAAGACATAAAAACTAACTGACTTACTATAACCTCATCATTTTAAAATCTCCAAATGTATAAATCCACATCAGAGATGTTATGTTTGCTTTGCAGGAAAACTGAGGGAGTGCAACAATGTGCCTGATGAAGAATGAAACAAACAATCAGTTATATCATCTGAAGTAATTCAGAGGAACTATGGCAGAAGGAGGAGCTGGGTGGGATGGTGTGTATGTGTGTGGTTGCGTTGAGTGCTGGGGGATGGGGTGTCTGTATAATGAGGTCAGGAGGGGTCTGTTCCTCACAATGGAGGCAAAGGGGGTTCGTTCGGGTTTAAACTGTGTCAGGAGCGACGGCGAAGCCACGGAGCTTGGTGATGTTACTCGGGGCTTTGTGCACTAGTTAAGAGCTGATACAGTTGAGGGGGGGGGGCGAGGGGAAGAACAGCAGAGTTTAAAGAAGAACAAAAACAACTATTTCCAGTTGGCTGCCTTTCACCCGCAGCGTTCAACAGGAACCACCAGACACCTGCAGAGCCAACATCAGATATCTTGTCCTCTATAGAAATCCTTAACATACAAGAAAAGCAAGGCAGGGGAAACATTTGGTCTGTGACATGAAGAAACAGGTTTTACAGGGACACGCTACCACACCAGCAGCAGCTCTGGTATAACAGACTGCCACATCATGGGTTTTGTTAAATTACAGTAATCACAACCAAGGTATCACCAATAATTTGACAGTTGCATGATGTATTAATATTCACCTGCGTGGCTTTGTCATTGACACAGGTGACAGCTGTGCACTCTGCCTCCTTGGGCCACTGTCCCTGCAGATAGGGTCCGACGATGGCGTCCAAAGAAAGAGTTCTCCGGATGGTGGGTTTCGGTGGGCGAGCACTTGTCCTGTCAGCTTTTGGAGACAGAAATCAGACATATTAAGTGAGTGAGTTGTCAGGGTTGTGTAAGCTTTAACTCAGTACTTGTCAGAACAATGTCTGTCTTGCAGGAGTTATACATATTCTTGCCTGTGTGATCACGTTTAGCTTGTAGTAACACTGCATGTATGTGTATAAAAACTCCTCTTAGAAGGGCTAAACAGTATTTTAACGCCAGTTGTTCACAAATTGCTCCC
Source organism: Epinephelus moara (assembly GCF_006386435.1). Classification (NCBI taxonomy): domain Eukaryota; kingdom Metazoa; phylum Chordata; class Actinopteri; order Perciformes; family Serranidae; genus Epinephelus; species Epinephelus moara. The sequence continues at coordinate 13,887,242 of NC_065523.1, read as the reverse complement.
AGGCTTCCTCCCCACCAATAGGCGCTCAGTGTGTAGAGTTTTGTGTGTGTGTGTATGTTGGCAGCTCTTTGTAATCTCTGGCAGGTGTGGACCCATGCCTTTGACCTGGAGCAAAGCCATGCAACTACAGAGCATTGGCAACAGTACATCAACCACCAAACACACACACAAACACACACGCGGTATGTTGTCATGTTGCAGGGCAGACGGGATGTATAAATACACAGCACAACGTGCAGATGTGACTTGCACAGATACACTTAAAGGACAACAAAGAGGCCTTGAAAACTGCTGCTGTGTTCGTGTGAAGCATGCAGCAGAGATCCCACAGGTCAGAGTGCAAAGGGGCAACTGAGTGTCCAAATAACATTATGAGAACAGTGTTATGTTTCAGGGGTTAGCAGCCTTCATTGTTGACTTAACTTTCTCATGGCACGTTAGAATCTTACTTTACAGACAACAAATCGAGTAAAAAGTTGGAGAGAGGTGTGGCTTTTGAAATCAACAAATCAAACCTGCTTTTCTTGATCTAATAACTGTTGTACTTTTCTTAAATTAAATGTTGCTTATCAATAATTTCTGCATGAGAGCATGAGTTAAAATGTGAGAACTCATTCATTCAAAAATGAACACTTGTTGACTCACAGTTGGTGAGTGCCTGGAACTGACTTTTTGTGCTTTCCTTAAGACTGCAACCAACTACTGACTATTTGCACTATTGATCCATCTCCTGATTCATTTCTCTATTAACCAATAAGTTGTTTTGTCTATAAAATGCCCATTAGAGTTGTTCAGAGCCCCAAATTTTGTCCAAAGCATTAAATTATTGAAGTTACAATGGTGTAAAACAGGAAAAAAAACTGCAAATCTTCACACTGGAGAAGCTGAATGACAAAATGTTTGGCATATTTGCTTGGCAAAAGACTGAAACCATTAATTAAAATAGTTGCTCATTAATTTTCTGTCCATTTATTAATCATCTCAGCTCTACTTTCCTCTGTGATGCAATAAAGAAAAGGAGAAATGTGTGAATCACTTGACCATAGGTAGGATCATATCTGAGGTACATATTGATCATAAAGTGACACCATGCAAACTTTTTCACACTGGACCACATGGAAATGAGTGCAGCTTAAATGAATGCCTCCCCCTGAGTGTGTATTTACCCGTCTTGACCTCCCTGCAGAGGAGAGCTGAGCCCCTCTGGAGCTGGTATGGGACTGTGGCTCTGAGGGGCTGCAGGTTGGGGTTGCTGCACCCCCGAGGCGCTCCTCCACTTCTGCCGGACATCCCCCACTCTGAGAACGGCTTAAGAAAACACACACTTCTTCGCTTTTCTTCCTCCAGTCGTTCACTTCAACTGTGCGCGTCGCTCAGTTCACACTCATCCTCAGCGGCGATCCAAAACTCTGATCGGGCCTCTTGATGGACACCCAGCTTTTTCTTGAGCTTTCTTTTGTGGTAATGATCATGTTTTTTTTGCTTATTTTAGGGCTGAAAAAGGAGAGGCGAGCTGAGTCCAGCTTTGTCGTTCAATGCATCTTCACAAATCCTTCATTTTGCAGAGATAATGCCACCACCAGCTGCAGAGACTACGAGCTGCTCTCGTACATCTCCGCCTGTAACTCCTGTCTGCAAACTGAAAACACAACAGAGGAGCTCAACCTGTGTATATAAGCACGAGTCCTGTGTGTGACTCCAAGGCAGGACGATCTGATTGGCTGCTGCAGAAGACGTTGTCAGCACTTATTGGTCGCTCCATCCATCCATCTCCTGGGTGGACTCAAGAAGTTTGGTTTTGTCCCCCCAGGATCCAGAGCCACAGGAGCCCAACCTGTACTTCTCTCTCAGACTGCCAGCTGCTCTGACTCAACAGATTCATTTGAACCTTTTTAACCTACTGCATTTATAATTCAGAAGTATCTACTGGGTGCAATAGTTCAGCTCCTGCAATATTCTGTGCAAGTATTCAGCAGTGCAATATTTTTCATTAACATACAATGCACATAACTGTACATATTTCTCATGTTTACTCAGATTCAATTGTGTTTTATTCTGCTGATGTATATATTGTAGATCATTGTCACACTTACAGCCTCAGCTCAGTGACGATATATATTTTATTTTAATATTTTGATTTTTATATCTTAAGCACTGGTGTTAAACAATGTAGCATAATACACATTTTATTTATTTGTATTTATTTTATTCATTTTAATACACATTCTTATTTGTACTTTATTTTACTGCTTTATATTGACACACTTTATTTCATACTCTTATTCTTACTTCTTATAATCCTCCATTCTTTACATCGGAGCAACTGTAATGAATCATAATTTTCGCTCTGGGATCAGTAAAGTATTTCTGATTCTGACTCTGAAGGGGAAACCTCACTCCTTAAAAACCACAACTTTTTTCTCATGGCCCCTCCCCTCCTTCCCTTAAAACCTTTAAAGTGTGGTTCAGGGACCCCTCAAGGTCACTACAGAGGGTCAGAGGGTCCAGACTTCACCATGAATATGCTTTGATGTGAGAGAAAACGTGTCACTTTTCTCTGTTTGCATTTAGATGCAGCTAATTCAAGTGAGTAATAATATACACAGTAATATTCAGTTCAATATTATGTCATTATCCATTCAGTCCTCCAACAAATAATTTCCTTGCCGAAATACACGCATTTTGTTCTTGACACATGCATTCACAATAAGTATTTAACTTGCTGAAGCATCATGAAAGGCCTTTTTTGTGCTGTTACATGGCTTTAAAGGTTCTGCATTGGACATTTAGAGCATTAATATAGCAGCAAACAACTATTTGATAGGTAAAGATACAGTGAAATAGTGCCCTGGCCGGTGCATTGTGCTTATACAGCTGTTATGCCACCCTGACCCACAGCATTGTTGCAGAAGCATAATGCCATCCTCCTGTGTGTGTATTCACTCCCGTCAATGTATAGAGCAGTCATATTGGATTTTGAGGTTGAGGTTGGTGAAGTTCCTCCAATTTTCCAAGAACTTGGAACTTGGAAGATTCGATTTCCCAGTACAAATGGAACACACCATCATTAGCTGCCAGCCGCTGGCCCAGCCACCTCCAAGTTGAGAGCCATGTGCAGTCAACATGTTCTCAACATGGAGGTGGCTGAGCCAGTGGCTGGCAGCTAATGGTGCTAACTCCATAAACAGCACTAGACAACAGCAACAGTGCTGACAGAGCTAACCGGGGAACTGAGGGTGAGCATTGCTGTCCCAATATCAGTGCTAACGTCATATGAGCGCAGTGCAGAGCTAAGGCAACAAGCTAGCCAGTGGGATACATATGCACTAACATGAATGTGCAGCTAGGCCAGCATTACTGTAACAAAAAACAGAGAAGCCCAGATTACAACACACACAGAGGGAGCGTGACTTCATTCTCTGCTCAGGACGCTATCACTCCACTACATCATTGAATAGCAAATACTTGTTTACTGCTATATTAATGCTCTGAGTGTCATATTAAGAACCTTTAAACCATATCTTTTGCTTAGATTTATTATTATTGCTGCAAATAAATCATGAAAGGTCACACAATGCAGAGTGAATTTTGTGTGTTTTTCTGTAATACTTTACTATTACGATTATGTTTTTCTTGTATTCTTCCTTACAAGGAGGTCAGAGGTCATGGTCTGCTATAAAACCACAGCCGTGCAGGGGGAGAGAGCTTCAGTATCTTGGTAATGGATACTTCAGCAGAACAGGGTTTTTGCAGGTTGACTGAAAATTTCACAGTCACTCAAAGAATATTTTCATCCATGTGACTAAATGTTTATCTTGTTTTTAAAAAGTAGCTACCCACACTCTTCCCTGTAATACCCTCAGGTTATTCTTAGGAATTAATGAGCAATCTGGGCATTCCTGCAATATGTTACACCATATAATGTCAAACCACAAGATGGAGCCAAAGCACATGTCCCACACAACTAGTTGCTCCATCCAACTCCATTAACCTCCTGTTTTGGAACCATTTCTAAAATCCCTGCTTTTGGCCTCGTCTTTCAGTTTTACTCTACATACAACGTTGTGATGAAAACAAACAGACACACATAATGGAAAAAGGCAGTTTATTGCAACACAAAACCAAAAAATAATCTAATGTATGCGTGTAAAAAGAACATACTGCTGTACTGAATAAAATCAAATAAATGAACATGTGGTAGCTTAAGATCTGATAGATTCAATAAATAGCTGCACAGATTTAAACAGTGTTTGATTACTCAAGCAGGAATGATATGCACGTTCAGGTGTGGCAGACCCCAGATACAATCCAGTCACACCCATAAAACATACCTCAGGACAGTCTGTAAAAACCCATCCTCTACTTTGTATGTATAACCTGTATCTCTTAAAATGATCATCACATCTCTCTCTTTGCAAGTGGCTGCATCCAAAGAGCTGCAAGTGCTGTTTTGGTTACATTTTGACAAGAAAATTGAATAAAACAGGCACACAAACACACAGATGATGCCATGGGGAAGATTACTGATATTCAAATAAGGAGCAAGACGTGGATAAACAAATTAAGGAAATAAATGGATGCTTTGGAAAAAAAAGGTTTGACAGGAGTTTGCAGAGGAATTGCACAATGCTGGATAACAGGATTCACAGATAGAAAGTGGTTGTGGGAGAGTGCGAGAGAAGAGTCGAGCAGATAAGGCGAGGTGAAGGGAAAGAACCAAAAGAGATGGATCCTTGTAGCTTCATGATGACTTCATTCTCATGTGTACAAAAATCCAGAGATGGTATGATGATTTTCCTGTTCTCACGAAGCTGTCGATGGTCTCGGTGGATTGTGGCAGCAGGGTTTTGGTCGGGGGGTTATGGTCAACGCAGCATCACCAGGCAGACAGGCTGGGGGTTTAATCTCTGTAGTTGTTGGTCTGGAGCTCCTAGCTGGGAGTGAGCGCAGGGCTTGGTTCAGTGCTGATGTTGACCAAACACTCGCTGGACTTGAGGCTGGCCAGGGACTTGGAGCTTGGTAAAGAGGCCAGAGAGCCGCACAGACCCAGCATGGAGGGAGTGTTGTCTTTTCCTACTTGGAGAAAAAGAGAGAAAAAAAAACCACAATAAAATTGCGACTGATCGTGCATACTTCAAGCTGCCCACATAAAGCACCATAAACAGCCATCAAGCCTGCCTTTGTATGAGCACTTATGTACATGTGCATGGGTGGCTGCCTCTGAAAGGCTTTTATGGAGCCATGGAAGGGGTGCAAATATATTCCTACTCAAGCAGAAATGTTACTTTACAATTGTGTTTTCTCTGCTGGAGTATAACGAGTAAAATGTAGCTTATCTAACATGTTCTCAGTTACTTTGGAAGATTGTATTAAATGGCTTAAGTGCAACAAATAATAAAAGCACAACACAAATCTTTGCACGTTTTAAATGTTGCAATGAGGATGACGTGATGAATGTAGTAGCAGTTAAAAGCATTTTTACCTGCTGTAGTCCAGGCAGCATCTCCGTTCTGTCTCCCATCAGCCCTTTGGGAGTCAGAGTTCAGACTGACCTCGGCAGAAAGTTGCTCCAAACTGTGGAAACTCCTCCTGGATGGACAAAAACATCATCAAAGTTCTGCACATTAATTGCATCTATCAACAGGTGCTTACTTATGCTATGTCTGGTATTTACCCATAGGGATCATATATTAAGATTTATGAATATACAGTAGGCTCATAAAAATAAAACATACCTGCGGAAAAGCTTGACATCACCCTGGTTGTTTGTGATGGTGGACCACTGGTTGACCAGCGGGATGGAAAGATCTTTAGTCAGGTGGGAGGAATCACAGGGCATGAGGGCAGAGCTGCACAAAGCACAGCACAGATAATTAAATTCAGACATGACACTTTTAACTATAGCAAGCAAATATGCATCTGAACATTCAAGTGGCAGAAAAAATCTGGTATCTCTTGTGAATTTCAATGAGCCACTTTTTTAAAAAGTTATTAATATCAATCCACTCCTTGATGTTGTTACAGCACCTAATAGTGCCCCAATGCATCTTGCATCATAAATTTGATTATGCATCCGGCATAATCAAAAATTTCATCTGCATGAAATTTCAGTTTCTTTTTATCTTCCATTGAAAATATGACCAGTTATATTAAAGCGGGGGTAGGCAATTTACTTTTTGCCTCACTGGCCAAAAATCCCACAATAAACTTTGAGCATACTGTAACTCAAGTTGACTGAGAGAAAAAGTGTCTACACTGCAAAGCGACACAAAAAAGGAAGACGGACTTATCAACTTAAAAGAGAGTCTGATAAAAAATTAAATAAAACATCTATGGGTCAGCCCTGCGATAGTCTGGCGACCTGTCCAGGGTGTACCCTGCCTCTCGCCCAATGTCAGCTGGGATAGGCTCCAGCCCCCCCCGCGACCCTCAAGAGGATGAAGCGGTTAGAAGATGGATGGATGGATGGATGTCAATACCTGCAATATGTTTCAGAGATGGAGAGAAAATGTTGCTAATAGTTTAGCCCTCTGCAAACAGCAGCCAAAGCCTCATAGCTACAGCTTAAGGCTTATGTTCATGTAGCTAACCTTAGCAAGAGTCTCAAATCACAATATGTCCTCCCACTCACTCCCTGCCGCTACAGACCACCTCTCTGGGAGGAGAGCAGGCAGTAGCTCTGCAGATGGACCCCAATCTGCAACCACAGCAACCCGAATCCAGTCAGCGCAAACCCTAGCTCTGGGGAACAGACATCCCGACTCCCCGCCGCAGGATGGCTGAGCGAATAAGCTGTGCACAAGTGAAAAATGAAATAGGATTTTAAAAAATCAATGTATGGGAAAAATAATTTAGTGTAAGAAGGGCATACATATGCTCCTGGTCATCTTTTCCAAATTTCAGCCAACCCCAGCTTTAAGTAGTTACATGAAGTGCGAGGGTCCTAAGGACAGAGGGATGTCGTATGCTGTAAAGCCCTGTGAGGCAAATTGTGATTTGTGATATTGGGCTTTGTAAATATAATTGAATTGAATATGAATGAATAACTGATTTTCTACAGAAGAAAATCTTCCATTGAAATAGCAGCTATCTCTAGTCGTAAGGTTGTTTTAAAACTCCTCTTATAACCCCTGCTGAGACTGTATAATGCTAGAAAGCTGATGTGTTCTTGAGAGAAAGACCAAATAACTAAATGTAACGCACACAGTTTAGTTGGAGCTTTTAAATAAGGTAAATGTGATCCAAAGTTTGTGTGCGCTTTCTCACAGTTGTGCCTGCAGCTCCAGCACGACGGCCTCCAGTTCCTTCTTCTCCTGCTGACTCTGGACCGTCAGCTCCTCCACCTTGCCTCTCAGGCGCTTGTTCTCTGTTTCCACGTTCTTCAGCTGTGACTCCCGCAGGCGCACCAGCTCCTCCAGGTAACCCTGCAACATGAAAGTAAGGAGACAGGGATTTGCAAGACAAGGCCCGTAATTTAAACAGCTTTAACTTTTTTAGCAGTTGTCGTGAGTCACCTTCTGGGCATAGACAATCTTAAACCTCTGCTCCATCTTGCGACACTTGTTGCTCCAGCTCTCCTCATCGGTCACCAGAGGGATGTAGGGATGCTCGGGGACACTCTCTTCGCTGTTGCTGCTGTCCACACTGCGACGGTCCTCTTCGTCACTCAGGTAGTCATAGCTACACAGCAGACAGGCGATAGGTGTTGCAATCTCACACATGCACACTAATGTGATGCTAAAATTGGAGTGATAGGGTCGGTCTCACCTCTGCGTGAACTTTAGGTAAGGTGTGTAGTCGATCACAGCTGGGGATTTTCCATCCAGAGTCTCCCCCTTCAGGCAAAAACTGCAGAGAGACAAAAAACCCTAAGCTTCCTTTTCAGAAAGATCTGTGAATGAATGGTTGAAAACTTATTTTTATGTCACAAATGCAAAGGGTGTGTACATTTTCAGTAAAATCAATGTATTCAAATGCAGTATGAAGGCAACATAAGCAAAAATGTTCGGCTTTACATATATATATTCAGGGCATGCACTATGTTATATACAATGTCCACTTTAATACTGTATATGTGTCAGACATACTTACACTTGCATAACTGATACAGAATGAGTAAGTACATATACTGTACATCGTATCATGATTTATTAGTCATGAATACATACTACCCACTAATACCTTAACCGAGTTTCTAAATGTAGGCATAGGGATCCTGCATGATCCAATAGACTTTTAGGACAGATGTACTGATTTTTATTTGATGTATTCTTATTAAAGTAATAAAATAACATTTGAAATACTTAATTATTTCAGTATAATCTACAATCCTAAAATAGAAAATGCTATATTATAACCTTAAGGTGCTGCATCCACTAAAGAATTTTTTTCCCAGCTGAAAATGCCTGGCATTCCTCAGGAACTCAGGAGCACTGGGTGCACTTAAGTGGCGTAGCATTTTTTTTTTTTTCAGCTGAGACGCTGTGGTTGCGTCTGGTTGCTATGACACAGAATATCTATGGAAATAAAAATGTTGGCACCAGGCAGAGTGCTTGCTCTGGCCCTTGCTCTGGATGAAGGGAAGGCTGAAGCACATGGGGAGAAAGGATGGCACCGACTGCCGTGGGTTCATGAGAGGAAACATATATTAAAGGATAACTTTGGCATTTTTCAATCTGGACTCTAGGCTGGGGTGTACATGTGCCTGGGAGACTGATTTGAACATCAATTTTTGAAACTGGTCCAGTATTTAGCAGGAGGGCAGCAACTAGCAGCTGCAAAGTGGGCTGCAATGTAAGCATGTGGGGCAACTGAGCACTGTTGGAAGTGGTTGTTTTTTAAACAGACCAGCTCAAACTGTTATTATAAGTTGCTGAAGTGTTTCTTTACCTTTCACTTGATCCGATTTGTCTTGTTAAGCGGAAGTTTTGATATCCCGCAAGATGTCATTTGTTGCAGGAAGACTGCACTGGAAACGTGTGAGATTTGGAGAGAGTATGGTGACCACAGTTGTTTACAACAAATGTAGTTTAGTGTTATCTGAAAGATTTTCAATGCCATGGATGATTATTTACCCAATGCAACAATGACGATGAGGCCTTTGAATTTGATCGCTATCCGTATTTATTTAAGCCGGAGTATATGCATGAAGAGCAGACAGAGAAAGGCACCAGAAGTTTTATTTTACTGTTTACATATTCATTATATCTTGCTGATGTTTCTTGTTATTAAACCATCCCCTTTGCTGCTGTGACACTGCAAATGTCCCTGCTGTGGGAATGAAAAATTATCTTATTAGCAAAGACTGTGTAAATGCTCCTAAAATAACTAACATAGCCATCGTCATTCTTGCCCGTAGGTATCTCCTTGATATATAGGAAGGGCAAATGTAGGCATAAATATAATAAAATATATTATAGGCCATATAACACCGAAGCATGAATGTGTTTTTCACTACATTCACAAGTCACATCTCACGAGATTCATGATTGTGACTTTCACTTGATGAGACAATAACAAACAGACCAGATCAAGTGAAAGGTAAAGAGACACTTCAGACACATGTACTAACAATCTGAGCCTGTCTGTGTCAAAAATAACCACTTTTAATGGACATACAGTGATGGTGTTCAGTTGCCCCATATGCTTACATTGTGGCTGTTGTGTAACTGCCTGGCTGCTGCTGTCCAGCTCAATACTGAACCAATTTACATCGTAGTTTACATCAATCACCTAGACACATAGGCATGGGAAAATAGGGTCCAGGTTGAAAAATGCCAAATTTATCCTTTAATATATATACAGTATATCAACACATCTCTCCTCCATTGTTGTTGTTCAGCACCTGCACATGTAAGATGTGACAGTTGGTCTTTGTGCTATTTGTCCTGCCCCTCCTCCATTGCGACTGAATGGCTGGGTAAAAAGTGACAGTAACGAGCACAGCATTTTACCCAAAATGGAATATTTTTCTTCAGCTCTGGGTGCTCAGAAATGTGCAGTGCTCAGTGTAGAATAGACACTCAGTGCCTCATCACACTGCCGGTATTTGTAGTGTTGCCTAAATACACGAAGCACCCATTAAATTTTTAAAATTACACTGGCCTCGGGAAAAATTCTTTGGTGTACACGGGCCCTAAGACCTCTGCAGTCTGCGGTGTGTCTCTTCACCTGAAGTCAATGGCACTCAGTCCGATCAGCATGCCGGTTAGGACTTGGGCCTCCTCTCTCAGCATAATGGCTCCATCATCATAGAACCTCCTGTCAGGTGAAGAAGTGGTCATCATCTCTGAACCTCCAGATATAATACTGACACAACAGTGATTCTACTTGCATTTCATATACATATTTATATTTGATGTTAAAAATCTGTAGCAGGAATGTACTTTCCTCTGGTGCAAAGAAATAATGTCTTTTGTCTTTTACTCTTAAACTGAGTGATTAGAATGTGCAGACAAACATGGCTAAAATGAAGAATATCAGATATGTGTTAACTGTCCCTTTAAATCATGAGTCTGACCTGGTTGTTCTTGTGTCCCTCAGTGCAGTGGACACATATTCAGACAGACGTTTCTCCATCAGCGCCACCCGAATCCATGCGCGCCCCTGTAGGACAACGTAAGAAGTGAGCAAGAGCAGAGGGCATTCTTTGCTGCTCCCTAATGCAGTATCACACACACATACACACACACACAATTCTGCATACACATATCCTTGCCTTGGCTCGTGATGTGCTGATATTCTCTATGTTTTCGATGCTGGCGATGCAGTTGTTCTGCACCTTGCTGCACGCCAGCCGGATATATTCCCAGAAACTGCGCTGTCCATCTGAGCTGAACCAGCTTCCTGAACCTGGTCCAAGATTAAAACACAGAAACAAGATTACTTCTGCTCTGACAACAGCCCACACTGCAAGTATGCAACCACGGCAACAGTACTGCGAACAATTATCATACAGGTTTTTACTCTTTTTATAATATTTTGTTCCATGGTTAATGGTCTGCAGTATTATCTAGTTTTTTACAATCTAATTCATACATTCAATGCCATATAAACCAATCTGTCCATCTCTTCCTGTGCTATATGTTACCTGCAGTGTTACCTTTGAAGCGGTGGCTGAGGATGTGCTCTAAAATGGCGGCAAAGTTAATAAACTCCTCGGATGAGTCATCTATGGGCTCTGCTGTGTACTTTTCTAGGAGAGTCTTCACAGAGAATCTGAAATAGAAGCACACAGAGACAGAGGAATTAGAGAAACACAAGACAACTCAATGGAAAAACATTCTACTCTCCATCTGTGAAGGATTTGAACTTTCTGTTGGTTGTATGCTGCACAAGCTGCTGAAACGCAGCCGTGTACTGTACCCAAGCAGACAAATGTACTACTGTATTTGAACCCTGCAACAATAGCGGGGAGGAGGGCTTCTTTTTTTCTTTTTTGGGAACCACGCCATCTTATCATACTGAGGTCACCCCAATTGTCTTGTGTACTGCACAATGTACCCGTTCAGTGCTTTGGCAGTGCTATCATGAAAACAACACAATTAACCCCCTGTCTTTTCAGCCTTTGTGCACGCTGTGCTTCCAGGTCCCTTTGGGTCTCGTCTCTCTGAGGGACCGGCCAGCATCAAAGCATGATCAAATAATTCCCTCCCCCTCATCTTTACATGGTGGTCTGATCTATTTAGGGCAGCCGCTGCTGCAGCTTTAGTTTGCCTTTTGACCCTGCTGCACCGCAGGCAGTTATGCAGCTTGCATGTTAGGAGCCGGCATCCAAGCACGGGCTCGGGCTGACTGCCACTGCTTCGATGGGCAACACTAGCATCACAGAGGGCAAGACTGCCCTGGCAGTGGGAAACACCTCCATAGCCAGGGGAAAGACTACCGTAGCCATGGGCAAGTCCTCCATCTTCAGGGGAGTGACCACCACCTCCATGGGAGACTCCACTATCCAAAGGCAAAAGACGACTGTAGCGCTGGGACGGGCCAGCTTCAGCCGGGGAACCACAACCACCTCCTTCCGCAAAGCCTTGACGGGCAAGCGCAGAAACACCTAGATGGAAAACACCCCTGAAGCAAGGACTAAGACACCCAAAGCAGCAAAGCAGTCCAAAAAAACCTCTAACAATGAGTGGAAAACCACATTCTCGTCAAGCAAGACCTCCTTCACCAAAGGAAGGGTTTCAATCCTGAGGACTAAGTACGCCATCTCCTGGGGTAAATCCTCGATCTCCTGGAGCAGAACCACCGTAACTTTGTGCAACATCAAGATAGCGGTGGGCGAAACCTCTGTCACACGAGGGGAGACCACGACCTCTCTCATCACTGTGACCCTTACCCATGGGACCAAGTCTGTGTCAGTGGTCAAAACCATCCTCATCAGGGGCAAAGAGAGGCACAGCAACATCTACTGGGATTTTCACACATGATTCCTACACACACTTAAAAACCCAAGGATATTTCTATTGGGTCAGTTTTAGCAGGTCAGTAGTGTCAAGAGTCAATAAAAAAGAGCTGCTACAGTATGTTTGTGATCAGTCTGTGTGTACAGGTCAATGTGGCACGACATCATCTGTTACGTGTATGCACAAGGTGGATTCCCAAGCAACAAAATGCTAACTGAGTTGCAGATCTGATGGGGTTTGCAATCATCAGTGAGAAATTCCAAAACCATGCTGAGCGCGTTATGTAAATGTGACAGCGATGAGGTGGTGGTTTATGGTGTGTCGACTTGGCAGGGAGGGAAAAGTGTGAAACAGCCGTGTGGGATGTATGTGGAGACACAAGAGAGTGTGTGTGTTTTTCATCAGCACTGTTCTCCTGTATATTGTGCATGTACAGCCGTCAACATGACGACATCTTTGGTACAAATGTGGTATTTTTGTGCATGCTGATAAGATTGGTTGATTGCCTGCATTTCCATAACTATGCTGCCACCAGAAAAACAGTTTTGGGACTGTAAAAGCTGGCTGATGTAACGATGCTTATAAAAGTAACATGTCTAAACACTGCTTGGCTTGATTGTTTTGTAAATTAATCTAGTTTTTGTGAGATATTCTACCATCTAAAGACACAAATGGTAGAAATTAAAGACTCAAATGCTGTAATGAATTGAAAACAGTTCAGCAAGGACACATATGGGTAGTAAACACCGACTGAAGGAACCACACCCATATTTCACATGGAGGGGCGACACAAATACAGGAGGGGTGCAATCAAAGCCTCAACGACATGTGGAGAACATGAACGCATTTATACTTTTTCTTATCAAATCTGACACTGTGCAGCTCATTGCACATATGGTATATACAGTCGTACACAGAGGCTATGTCTTACAATCAGAGGCTATAGGGAACAATGGCTCAGAAGAAAGTGATGTCACCACAGATTGCCCGCTTTGCAACAATGTGTCCTTCAACCGTCCGGTGTCGTCGTGGAGATGGGACAATCGCTCCACTGTCCCTGTCCCCCCAGATAGGCTGTGGCCACCTACGGCTGCCTCTGTCCATTCACAGGGACACATGGGTGGTATGTGGCCTTCCAAAGCCCACGTTGATCATCTCAACGAAGGCATTATGCGACACGGGGGTCGCGCTATCCACGCTTAGCATTCTGGTCTGCTCTGGATTGTAGCTGATGTTACTATTACCCCCGAGGGGCAGAGCAGGACGTGCTGCATGAGTGTGCGATGCTTTGCGTCGAGTGAGCCCCAAACCCCGCCATCGAATCTGGGTCAGGAAGACGAGCTTCTCCTCAATGGGCAACACCAGCTTCACCGAGGGGAAGACGGCCTTAACCCTGGGCAACACCACCATAAAGAGGGGAAAGTCCAGGCTTGCAATGGGGAACTCCTCCATCACCAGGGGCAGGAGCACGACATCGCTGGGCTCCTCCACCATCACCAGCGGAAAGACCAAGATCGCCCTGGGGGGAGCCTCCTTCAGCAGAGGCACCACCACCACGTCTTTTCGAAAAGCCATCTTCCCCAAGCGCAAGACGCTCTAGATAGAGGGGACCTGATTGCGGGGTGGGGAGACTGGCACAAAATGTCAAGAGAGAGAACAAGAAAGAAGCACCATCACAGAGAACATTTGGGCGCCACAACAGCATCTGCACGGGGTCTGTTCCGACGGAGAGCCAAATCTGGATTAAATTTACTTTTGGACCTTTGACTTGTTTGTGGTCGTGCCGGATTTATCAAGGAAACAGGTCAGTGGCATCTAAATTCTGTCTCATGTCATATGCAAAGACCAAGTGGGTCAGTCAGGTTTCGAGGTATAATAGAGCTGCAGGGTGTTGTGTGCTCTACTTTACCATGACCCACAAACTTAGAAAAATCCACTTGGCAGGTGATGCCAGTAAGCCCAGTTAACCTTCTTGAAGAGATCTGCTTTAGACCGAAGGCACTTCTTTGATATGACCTCAGGAAGTTTTGTTAGATATGATTTTGTAGAGAATTGCACTATTCTGTCTAAAACTTAAGTTGAAAAGCACGTAGTGGAAGATGTGGTCTAATCTGGTCATTTGTGCAAACTCCCAATGATAGAAACATTTATACAATCAAGCAATTCCTCATGATGCAGAGTGCCAAGCCCTTGGAAAACCACCAAGTGCCCCCAGTGGTTCCCAGGGCTCAGTATGGGAACCACTGATTAATGGCTACCCCATTGTTGATGTGATAGAGTTTGAAATCATAACAGAAGAAAGTCAGCTGTTGCAAAAGGCCTCTCTGACCCAATACGGTGGCAGCGTTATCTCAAAAGGAACATTATGGCAGATCGTTTTAAATTAACTGAAATAATTTGATCTGAAGGGGGAATTGCTGGCGTGCCTCAAATGCAAATGGATGGAGTGGAAAGCAACATGCTCTTGGTACGATTTGACACTGAAAAACAACTGCAGAACCTTCTGACAAGCTTCTTTTGTGCCCCCTCTCACTCAGCCTGGATCACCGCCAAGCCCACTCTCAGCTCTCTCTTTAAATGCCCTCTTGTTCTCCTTTCTCACCCCTCTACTGTACTTACACAAGTGCGTTTGATCCGCAGCACCACCTCAGAGAACCAAAACTACATTTATCAGCAGTGACACCTAATCTAAACACACACAAAGCTTCACATTAACTCTGTCTGCTTTCATTTTTTTCTTTTTTTTCCCCTGACTCCTTTCTCTTTCTCTCTCTTCCTCTTTCTGTCTCTCTCTTTAGTCTTGGCATAACCAGCAGGATCAGATGACACAGGCAGACTCCTCACAGGCCGCAGCATTGTGTAACACCAGCCAGTGCTGTTGTTTATCGTCCTGGATTGTCGAGGGAGGCATCCTGTCCTGTCCTGTCCTGGATCTGCACAAACAGCCAAGAGAAAGAATGCCGTGCGCTTTGATAAATGTTGAGAAAAGAATGATAATTTGGGCCAAATCCGAATAGACTAAAAGATGCAAAAATGCAAATAGAGCAGGGCGTGTCTCTCTCTCACCGGCCCTGTCTGGGAGTAAGCGTCCAGGCAAAGTGTTTCATGGTCAGAGGAGGTGTAGAGGGATCAGTGTGCAAGATGGACAGTAAGGATGTTGGGCTGAGAAGCACTGAGAGTGTAAAGCAGATGTTTGAACCTGACAGGGGGTTAAATGGAGAATAACAGCGTGTCACAGAGAAATTGGTGGTGGGAGAGTAGGCTGCTGATCGGCACATGAGAGACTCCCAAATGTTTAGTCAGACCTACTGAAACTTCTGCTGTAATTTCACATATTTTATGGTAAATACAAGTGTAGTTTGGAAATCAGGGAAACTGCAAAGAAGGAATACCAGATATGCATGCTACTTCCATATTGGGTGGAAAGTGGCATCCATTACAATTGTTCCGACTTTAAAAAAGCACAAAGAGCCACCCACTTGCAGAAGCATGTCCACCAGATATGAATACGTGATTGTGTTTACTACAGCACACACAGAACATTTTATTCTCGTCTCTGGAGCCACGCCCCGGAAGAGCTCAAACCTCAGCCAAAGATGCACCACATCTCCTTTTACTCCCTGTTCCTTTTGTTTACAGGACGCAGCTGAGGGGATGACACCTCACATCGGACCTGTCAAGTCTCACTCATCTTATCTATGTTTTCTTAGGTTCCCCATGTCCATGGCAACACTGTGCCTCCAGTCACGGACGACGGCATGAGAGCTCATAGCCAGACTAATGCATCCAAACAGTCAATTTTAAACATTACAGTACAGCATGTAGCCTTTAAACCAAATTGCCCAGTGACTGCTCAGATAAACAAACTGGACTCTTATGAAAATTCCCTCCGACTGCAGAAAGCCTCAGCGCTGCCACGTTAAGATAAAACCTGTTGCTCGTGGCAACAGCACAGAGATAGTCAATCATGATGACACTGCTGTCACTGTGGACACGATGCATATCACAGTGTCTCCTCAAAGCCATTAAGTTTCTTTGCATTTCCTGATGCTTTCAGGTAAAAAACGTTGCAGCTAAAATCATAATTATTTTCATTTATTACCTCCAGTGTGAAGGCTGATAAAAGCCACTGCGGGAGGAGAACACTGGACAAGTTTTGGACTGGATGAACTCAAAAATGCCTCAATATTCTTCTTTGTCAACATTACGAAGCTGCAACTTTTTCACCCGACCGCAGCAGTCTCTTTCATTATTTTTCTCTGCCATTATCATTCTTTATTGTAGCACTCTCAAGTCCCTGACTCGGGCCTCTTGCAGAAACTGTTCCCTGTGGTGGTGCAAATGTTTGATCAGGTTATCCTATATTATACCCAAATGTCTATTGCTGTACATATGTGTTTCTAATTCAAATGGGCTCCTTCTGTTTCGTATCACACTGTAAAGAAGGCACTGAATCACTGAGCAGATGCCTGTGCTTGGTATTTGTGGCCCACATTATGCCTGATCACGTAAATACACTTTTAAAAAAAAAGACTGTGATGCCAGCTTGTCTTTATTATGACCCCCAGTAACTGACAGTGAAACATGTGACAAGTGAATTTCTCGGCTCCAAATGTGCTCAGAAACAGCCCTCTTCTCTAAAGTCCCACAAATTGACAAAACTTCATCAATTTGTTGGGAGTTGAAAATGTTAATCTCTGTGTGTACTGATTGTATTTAGATGTGACAGTGAGGGAAAAGAGGTCAGACTTTATATATACACATACATGCATGTATTAGGGGAAAATAAAGGCTTGGCCTGGTGTTCTAATCTCGCACTAACATCAGCTTAGTTACTGTAGCCAGGCAGCAGTTGAAGCTGTGGAAGCAGCTGTGTCTCAGCAGCTCGACAGAGCCTGTATCCTGTATCCTGCACCAACAACACGCCCAGCCTGCTTTAATGCACAGCCAAGGGTCCGCTGTTGATTTCACGATCTCTCTCCAATGAGACTGTACGAACACACTTGACTACTTGAATCAACTCTGACCTGAACGGCATCAAGAAGAAAAACATTTAAGAAAGGGGGTCAGAAACATCATGAATGAGGAGATGCAGATCTGACAGCGACACAGACGCGCCTGGAAGAAGTTGCCCTCCGACTGAACCTAATCAATGTCATGTTGTTCATTAGAAAACGAAACGAAACTGTGTAGTAAGCATTACTGATGGAAAGCTGTTTGAGATTTATTTCCGTCTCGTCCTGTGTGTTTGTCATTAAAATGCTTAAATGATTAAATTGGTCTTAGCAAGGTCAGGCCAAACTGAAAACAACAGTGTTTTTGTTCCCTCGCTAATCTTTCTCTGTGTTGTGAGTCCTTTGTGAGAACTTTTCTTTATTTGCAGGCATGCTCTGTGTGATGTTGTGTGTTTTGCTTCTCTGTACGTGTCACTAAAATGCAGACAGGACCTTGGATAGAGAGGTACTGGAATAAAAATGCTTGATTGTGTGTCTATTTGAGAGTCTGGACTTTGTCTTTTTAATTTGAATGTTTTTAAAACGTTTACTGTGAGTAAGGCCAAGACAAAGACAGCGTGACTTCCTAGAGAGTAGAACAGAAAAGAGTTAAGAGCAGGATGTGGATGCATGACTTTGGCAGAACGCCTGCAAGCTCTACACAAATAATTATGTTCCTGTTTGCAACACCATTTATGACTAGAGTCAATTTGCAATTCAAGACCCATAGTAATGCTATAATAAATTTTACGAGAGCACTATAAAAGTATCAAAGCACAGCAGTGATTTTCCTACAAATCTCTGGTGATGGCGCGGAATATAAAAATACTATAAAGCTAGATAAGGTCACTTAAATAGCTCTATCAGCTTTTAAAGATATTACCCCAGGCTCTATGAAGATAAATACTTTTCAGTGGTTTTTTTTTTTGTTTTTTGTTTTTACATTTTTTAGACTAAAAACTTTTAATTTAGCAATTAATCAAGGAAATAAGCTGCAGATTGACTGATAATGAAATTAATTGTTGCAGTTCCAACATTAAAAACACATATTAAGGCAGAGTTGGAGAACTGTAGTAACATGAATTAAGACACTTCCAAGTCCAACACTGACACAATAATGATGGATATGTATTTTCTGGGGTACCAATAATGGATGCAGTTTATTTGCAGTTCAAAATCTATGGTAATCCTTTAGATAATATCAAAGGGATGTCCTCAAAACATAACAGCTGCTCTGTATCCCTGTTAAGAAAACTATAATCAATTTAAGATTGAAACTGGATTATCAAAGCAAAACAGTAATGTATGTATATTTTGTTTATACTTGACTAAAACACCATAAAACAGGAAGAGATTCATAACTAATATCATATTTTTAAGTCTTTCAGAGACAGTTTCATTCCAAAAAGAACATTTATGTGTTGTTGTTGATGTGTTTTTGATACGGTTTACACTCAGTTGTGCAAAGCAAATTCCCCTTGGGCCAATAAAGGTTTCATTTCAAATACTACAATAGATTTTAAGTGAAGTCAATTTTATATTAGACTGCAAACAGGCTTTTAAGATCAGGGGTTCCCAACCTGAGGGGGTCACAAACTAAATCTGTGGGTCCCAAGCCAAGATGATTAAGAGAGAAGAAGAAAAAAAATGGAAATATACATATTTATCCTATTTCCTATTTCTGACTTTATGTAATAGTTTCCTTTTTTCTTGTAAAGTACTGGATACATTCACGTCCTCTGGGTCATTGAAAATCATTCAAACAGAGTTAAAAAAAAATCACTCTTGGTCAAAGGACTCACTATTCGTGTCCACACTACCGCCTCAACCTGCGATTAGAGGTTAAAAGTAGACATTCCTTCACTGCTGACTTAGATCATACTGAGCTACACAATAGATGTCTTAAAATGTCAATCATGTGCATACAAACGACACCACTGTAGAAGAAGCCTCATTTCTTGCCCAGTAACATTTGAACACTCAATCTAAGAGACATGCCATCAGGTGAGTCTCTGATGCACATGCGTTTACAGCTCTAACCTCTCTGAACACTGTACAAGACAATGATTTATGACATGGCACATCACAGTCCATCAGCACTCGCTGTACTGTGTAGGCTGAGGGACACTGATGGGGGGAGGAGTCCTTGCACTGCTCCCAATGCCCTTGTCCCATTCAGGCACTCAACCTCACTGTGATGGAGGAGGAAACCTGCTATTGACTGTTGGATTTTTTTCTCCGGCTCTGTTATAGACAATATTAGCCCACTAGTCTATTTGTTATTATTTCAAGCTGCATTTATCACTACAGTCAGGAATCAAGCAGGTGCCTCAACCTGTTAAAAATAAAAGAGACTTTCCTGTGAGAGATATTAGAGGGATCCTAAATAAATGCCATACCAATATGATCTTTAAAGGAATGTTACAGCACAGTGCATGAAGGAAATGCAAAGGAACCCGTTGGGAATATAATAGGTCTAAGGGGTGTGATGGCAGGGGTATGTGAAGGTGAACACGCACCTGCCTCCTTTGCATCCCCAGCATTTCTATAAATATGTCCATTATGCTGCATTATTTCTCATCCGCTGTGTGTGCTGCTGCCCCCTGTTTCACTTCAGGTATACATAAACATCCTCTGTGGTCAGATGGTTAAAATAACCAGAGCAGCATGCAGGGACTGGCACTTGCAGATAACGCTGTAAATGGACGGTGTCGTGATGTATACCTGCAAACCGTGATGAGGTTTTTCCGCTCCACACCGACGCTCCGAGCAGACGCCTTTTTCGATGTCAGACCCATAGCCATTGCTGTCTGAATGCAGCCCGACTCCATCCAGCGGCGGCCCCGGGGCCTCTTCGGGATCCGTGCCCAGGCCAGGACCCCTCCCTCCGCGGGCCCTGTGTCCTACAAACACCCGCTGTCCTCTGCGGGGAGCCACGGATGATGATGATGCTGCTGGAGGAGGAGGAGGAGGACAGGACAGAACAGCGGCTGCCAGAGTCAGGTTAAAGATGACTAAATGCACAGGTTCCGGTCAGTACTTTCGAAATAAAATCGCTTTCACTTATTTGAGTTTCATTGTGCTGATTGTTAAATAATGGTTCTTTTATTTCCACCTTTATTTCCGGTTTTATTCAGGGGACGTCATACACTTGGCACAGCTGAGAGAAATGATGCCTTCAGGTACTTTTGTATACTCGTATCAAATAACTTTCAAGATATAAATACAACTTCAAAACACTCTCAAACACCTAAGATAGGAAAATATCACAGACTATTCCAAAATCAACAGCAACGAAGTTTCTAATTTAGACTTTTTTTTCAATTCCCGTGGACATGAATTAAATGCGTCTCTGACAATTGTGGTGACAGAGAAGCACAGAACACAGACTCTCTTCTGGTAAAAAATAAAGCACATTTTATATTTTGTGAAATCTATGTTTTTTATCCTATATTACAGTTCATTTGTTTATTTCTACTGTCCTTGCTTTATGTCACAATTCTAGAGCTGACATGTATATGCAAACTTTTGTCTTTTTGTCCCTTATTTGGCACATTTTAAATAAATGTAAAAATGAAAAGACATTGTAAGGCTCCATGGATACTAGATTGATTAATTTTCTTATCCCAAAGTGAAACTGGTTTAAAGAGGGGGCACACATGGCAGACACCCAGTACCTGTGTTGGCACATGATGTCATACCACACAGGCAGAGGGGGAAAAAATACAGCAATAACCAGTACACTATCATAGACAAGTTTCAAGGTACTGACAGTCAGTGTCAATGAAAATCTTAGATCTCAACAATACCAATGAAATATTAATCAAAAGGGGGGGAAAGTACTGCAGGGGTTAAAATACTGGCATAAAATATAACATGTACAAATATAAAGAACAATATATATCTTTGGTAGACAGGTGTACACTTGTTGCAAAATGAATAATATTTTGTAATTTTCCTATTATATATTTATGTTTTTGATTCTTGATGTACATTGCCTTTGCAGTTATTTCCTCTTGGTATGTTTATTGCTTGCACTAAAAACCAAGGCAAGTTCCTCTGAAGTGAACACCTGCTTGGCAGTAGGGTAGCAGCAGTATAATGGTGTCAAGGTATAGCGTGATATGAAAATACACTGGTTCAACTTCTAAAAAAAAACAGAAAACAATCTGCATTGATCTTTTGAAGTAGTTCCAAAGCTGGCATTTTTGAGTGAATCCTATGAGTCTTTTATAATCTGACAAACTCAATTAGTTAAGTACAACCAACATGATTTGCTTTGACCTGAAAAAGCTTAATTTAGTTGAACTAACTTAATATGTATCCAAAATCCAAAACTTATTTAATGTAATTCCATCCAACTCTGAAAAAAGATGTCAGGCGCACACTCTAAGACTCGATGCAAAAATATTTTCTTTTATTCAAGTACCAACGTTTCGACTAGACCGTCTTCATCAGGGTTTACCCCCAACCCCGGTGTGCGCTCCTCCTCTCTCTTCACCTGTAAATTCCATCCAACTCACCACATTTTGACCAACTTCTTAAAATAAGTTGTCAGCCGACTAAAACATACATAACATAAGCATTATCTACAAACCACCACTAACCCCATGAATCCTTTTTAGAGCGTACCATGTATATTTGCTTGCCTACAATACTGGGGGAAAAATGCAACTTGATGGAGGAGCTTAACTTTATTTTGGTTATTTCCAAAGGGGAGAGTTTTAACACACACTTCCATTTTTTTTAATAATTGGTTTCAAATCAATAAAACATGTGTTCAACCCAAGATAACCCTTCCATTTTCATTCCTTTAAGGGTCATTCTATCTGCTGATGATGATAATAAAAAATAAAATAAAATATAATATGATGATGATAATAATAATAATAATAATAACAATACTCTATAACAATAATAATAATAATAATAATAATAATAACGTGAAGCCGCAATATCTCCTGAGACAGTTTTTGTACCATGAAAATCTCATACTGTTGCAACACTACTTCGCAATAAACGTTGTTCTGACTCTGGATAAACTGAATGTAAAGGTATCATAAACCGTGTGTGTGTCTTCTATGAGTAAAAGTACATATAATTCACAGAAAACTGAATTTGCTTAACGTATTAATATTTAGAATATGTTTTAGTTGCTGAATGAATCAGACAGTAGTGATTCTCTTCTTCACCAGCAGGAGGGCACTAGCCAAGACTCCAAGACACTAGAGGGCGCTGTGGTGACAGCCGTTATTTATATACTGAAGGCAAGATGGCGGAGTCTGAAGAGCCAAAAGCGGGTCCTTGCACTTTTCTGTTCAAAAAATCTACCAAGAAATTCTCTGGACGAAAGAGAAAAGCAAGCGACAGCGACAAAGGTAGTACCTCATGAATTAGCTGCTGTTTCTTTTGTTTATCATGACGAGAATCCCCTGTGGTGGTATTACACTATGGCTTTGTTAACGGTCCTGATATGTCAAACACAGAATGTCTTTACTGGCAAGTGTTTGTGTGTTCTTATATTCCCGTCTTTAATAATAACAATGATATTTACCTGACAAGAACCAGACGAACAGAAAGACCCGAGCGACTCTGTAAACTGAGCAGGATGTAAATCTCATAAATTTTCGTCAGTGTTAAAAAACAGCTCCCTCGTTTGTGCTGCGTTCTGGGTCACTCGGAATTCGGGGGCGTATGTCTTGTTGACGCAGTCTGCATTTTGTGGTTTGACAGTTCAATAACACAAAAATTGGCATTGTTAGGAAAACTATTCAGATCCATTCCTTAAATGAAAGTACTAACTGTAATACTACATCGTGCAAACACTCCGCTACAAGTAAAAGCCCTACATTCAAAACTGTACTTAGGTTAAAGTAGGCTATGTATCAACAAAATGTACTGTAAAGTATCAAAAGTAATAGTACTCGTTGTGCAGTAAAATGTTCCCTGTCAGTGTTTTACTATTATATGTGATATTTCTATTTAATATATTATATATATTGTAGTATTTATTAACAGTATTGCTGCATTAATGTGTATGTTGCATTTTACTGCTGTAGATTATTAAAGTTGTGCTCATATTAACTCCTTTATGTACTCTTGGGTAGTTTAAAGGAATACTTCACCCACAGAATGATCATTTGTAAATCACCTACCCCGTGTTACATTCAGTTCATGAGAAAACCTTTTTTTGCACACCTCTATGGTAAAAGAAGAATCCAAAAACAGAGAAAAATCTTGATGAATAGGAGTAAAAAATTTAACAGTAATACTATATCAAAACCTCTGTATACAAATTCACACAAGTCGTGCAGTAAAATCCAAGTTTCATGTATCCAGTGAGATGCTCAGTACTTCCCCAAACCTTATTATGTAAATTACTTCCCAACTAAAGTGAGTAGTGCACCTGGGCAAGCCCATGCATTTCAAATCTGCATGTGCATTCTTGTAAGCAGAGGTCAAACGCATGGGCTCCCCATTGAAAATGCATGTGTTGGGAAGTACAGAGCATACGACTGAAGAAATGAGACTTGGATCATACCACATGAGTTGTGTGAGAGTTAGTAAATGAACATTTTTGATATAGTTTTGCTGTCGTCAAATGCATCCCCCCTTTACTTAAATTCATAAAGAATTTTCTCCATTTTCGTTTACTGAATGCATACGAGAGAAACAAAGGTTTCTTCACGAATTCAAGGTTATATGGGGTGAGTAATTGATATACAATTGGTTATTTTGTGGGAGGAGGAAAGTGACGGTCAAGTAATTTAAGCTGACAGACAAACGTAGTGGAGTTAAACATCGTAGAAAGTGGCATAAACAGAAAAGATTTATGTACCTCGAACTTGTACTTCAGTGTAGTACTTCTGTAAATGTATAATAATTACACCCCACCACTGGAAATAGACAGCTATCACCTCCTGTGGGCTTGACTGGTAGCTGTAAAAAGTTCAAACAGAATTTGGACTTCAAGACAAGGTGCAAAAAGTAAGCTCAACTTGGTCTTTTTTCAGATGGCAACAGTGATGAGGACCAGAGCTCTGTGGTCAGAAGAGACAAGAAAGACGCTCGAGTGAACCCCATGATTCAAAGGGTACTATACTAATAATAATATTTTGAATTCCATTTTGAGTTTAAAACTGAAGTAAGCTTGACAATGATGTCTTGTTCCTTGTTCAGACAAAGAAGGTGGAGAAAGAAAAAGCATCTTCCAGTGACAGTGAAAGTGAGAAAGAGGAGAAGAAGATCACTGTTGCCTACAAGTCCACACGGTCAGCAGTGAGTGAAGACTTTTTTTTTTAATACTGCATACTCCAAGAGTGGCAGGAACCATCAAGTGGTTGGTTTAAAACTCCTGGTCAGGGAAAGTGAATGACTAACAGCAACTATTGTCTCAGTATGTAGTTGTGAAGCCACATTGTCTTGACTTTGAAAAAAATGTTCTTACTCTTTTCTATTCTCTCTTCTTGCCCCAAAAAAGAAACCAGAGGGACCCGAGGACATGGGAGCAACTGCTACGTACGAGCTGGACACAGAGAGAGACAAGGACGCTCAGGCCATCTTTGAGAGGAGTCAGAAAATTCAAGAGGTATACAATGATGTTACTCTTGTTTATGAGGTGTTTCTTTATACATATTGATGCATTTTTGAAATATGCAGTATTTTATATTACTTACTGGATAATGCCTTTTCCCCTTTTACAGGAGCTGGAAGGTAAAGAGGACGATAAAATCTACCGCGGCATTAACAACTACCAAAAATTCATCAAGCCTAAAGATACCACCATGGGCAATGCCTCCTCTGGCATGGTCAGGTGAGTACTTGGGGTAGACACAAGACACTCTTCACATGTAAATGCTAACATGTGATCAATTATTGTTGATACATTCAATTTTTTTTAACAGGAAAGGACCAATCCGAGCCCCTGAACACCTGAGAGCCACAGTCAGGTGGGACTACCAGCCGGACATCTGCAAAGACTATAAGGAGACTGGTTTCTGTGGTTTTGGAGGTGGGTATGAGATTTGTACCATTAAAATATCAAAGTGACATGTTGAATAACTAAAACTCTTAAACATCTTGACCATTCACTTCAGTGTTCTTCTTCTCTGCTATTAGACAGCTGCAAGTTCCTCCATGACAGATCAGACTACAAACATGGCTGGCAGATTGAGCGGGAACTGGAAGAGGGCAGATATGGAGCTAATGGTGAGTTCAGGAAAGGCGTTGCATGTTCATTTTTTGTGGCAGCACTTCCTAAACAATACTGCGCTTTCATCTAGATGATGAGAACTACGAGGTGAGCAGTGATGAAGAGGATTTGCCCTTCAAGTGCTTCATCTGCAGAGAGTCCTTCAAGAATCCCATCATCACAAAGTAAGCCTCTTTGTTCTTCTGCTTCCTCATTGTGCAGAGCTGTGTTTTTTCCCAGTTGCAATGTGTTAACCAGTTAAACATCTCCCAGGTGCAGGCACTACTTCTGTGAGACCTGTGCTCTTCAGCATTACCGCAAGTCCAAGCGTTGCTATGTGTGCAACACTCAAACCAACGGTGTCTTCAACCCTGCTAAGGGTAAGTAGATTCTCGTAAGACCCTTGAGAAGGAGGAATACATTTCTTCTTCTTTTAAAGGCCCAGACACACCAAACTGACCTCAAAGAACTAGTGGCAACAAAGCCCAACTGTTGCGTCGCCTAATGCCACCTGCATCCCGGCCCAAAAGTTGCACTTAAATACACCGCAGGACAATAGCCAACAGCCAACTAGCATGTACATTCTGTGCCTGTGTGAGAGGAAGTAACCCTCCACACCAGCAGACGGTGGCAGTCTGTATTTGTCATTCAAAAAGGGAAACCAGAAGACCGACGGGACTGAGTCAAGACGCACGTTGGCCAGTTAGCACTAAGAACAAATGATATGCACTGTGTACTAGTAAACAATAAAGCGAACAATTACAAACTATTTCTGCTGAAGAGCTCAGTGGTTGAAGAGCTCAAAAATCTTACCTCATTTAACAAGTTTCAATCCCACGCTCTCTTGATCTTTGTCATTTGTTTGCTTTCTTGACATCAGTTTCTGTTCTTGTGCACTGAGCTGAACAGCCAATCAGAGAGGTTTCATTTACCAACAGGCTCCGCCAGCTGTGATGCCGTTTTAATATGCTGAATCAGCTGAAAAAAAAGCAGACAGGGCCTGACTAGTGCCAACAGTGTGGGACACACCGCGTTAACTATTGTGACAGATGCTCACTGATGTCCCAACATTGTGTGTGTGTGTGTGTGTGTGTGTGTGTGTGTGTGTGTCAGGGCCCTACGAAATAAATGTGACAAATGCAACTTAATGACTTGCTTTAATCAAATTTTCTTCCTTTTTATTCTAGAGCTGATGGCCAAGATGGAGAAACGCAAGGCCGCAACAGACCAGCCACCATCAGATGAGGACGATTAGCAGCATCTGAACCTTTTCAGCCCTCCCTTTATGTGTTTGTCTGTGTAAATTTGGAATAAACAACTTTTTTTAGACAGTAAACTGCCTCACTGTGTGGTACCATCAAGTTACAACATTTAAGTGAACAACGTTTATTGTTAAAAGTCAAGTTTGACATTTGCAACACATTGCTTTGCCCTCACTTTCAAACGTACATGCAGACAAAACAAGCACCAATGTAACGTTCACTTCTGACATAAGTAACATCACACCCAGAGTAAGTTCAAGGAAATACATACTTCTATGCTGTGAAGGTTAAACTAAACAGATGTTATGCTTTAACCTCTGTGCAACAAAAGTGAAGTGTTAAGCATGAGATGTAGTTTACACTGTAACACAGGCAGAGAAATAAATGCGTATACATGCTGTTCAATTAGTTGACCCTTTGGACAAAGTCGAAGCCCTCCATATGGTGTACAGAGGGGTGAGTGAGCTGTGAGGACCTGTGTGCACCCTTATGGCGGCCGCACCGAGCAGATGGGCCACATAATACAGCCATGTTCAAACAAGAGGTAGAGTGTCCCCTCTGAATATTTAGTAGCAGCTTCCCACTGATCCGTTTAAGAATCTTAAGGTCTCGGCTACATCTACATCCATAGATCCTCCTCTGAAACCTCAGCAACAGAATGAGGAACAGAGGGGTCCTGTTGTAATGTGTGAGTACAATCTGTAAACAGGTGTGTGTTAGTGTGTGTGTGTGTGTGTGTGTGTGTGTGTGTGAAATAAAGAGAGAGAGGCCATCAGTGCAGTGCAAGAGTCTGTGCATATCTAGAGAACAAAAGCATGTGAGAGACATCAAAGAGAGGCAAGATGGCTGCTGGCTTTAACCTCTGTCTGAGAACAGCAACTCCTTTTTAGTTTGAGATTTAAATTATTTACAAGAGGACCATTACAAAAACGAATCCCGTCCTGTATGCTCAGAGAGTTTTCCATCAAAATCCCACTAGTGTCTTCCCACCTAGTCCTCCACTGTCAGAAGTCCCAGTCGTCCACCTCCAGGTGGCTGAGACCCGACTCCAGACTGGCCAGTCCAGAGGGAGAGTCCTGCGGCTGGGAACTCTCAAAGCTGGTGATTGGTGACACGGGCCGCAACAGCTCAGGCAGCGCCTCTGAGGGCCGGCGTTTGATCTGAAAATGGGAAAAAGTTTGGAGGACAATCTTTAAATATTACCTTTAATTTCCATGTCACCACACAGTAAATTTAGATGCATTTTAGAACTTTGGAAAACACCTGTATGTATTTCAACACCTGAAAGACCTGTTTCAACCAGAAGTACAGTAAGTTAAAGGTAGCATCTGGAGGATTTTCAAACAAAACAAAATATAGACATATACAAATGAAATCCTGCTTAATCATCACCTATGGGCTTCTACTCATGTGTGGTGGTCACTCTGTTTGCAGAGCTCCTGCCCTTTAACTGTATTTTGATGTTTTTGTGAGCTCGGACCGCTTCTGGGCGGAGATTTCCCCAGCCAATGAGAGAGCGCAGGTGCCGTGCCCGAGCATGTCCGAGCGTGCACCAGCGCGAGCCTTGCCTGAACCTCTTCTGTGAAGCTTTCTTCCGTACACCCGGGAGAGTTGAGCCTGATAGGAGGGGCCGAATTTGAATGTGTGTTTACAAACAGCAACTGGAAAATCCTCCAGACGCTACCTTTAAAGGAATACACTCAGAAAGGAAATGAAATTTGCTTTTAGCTACTGAGCTAGAAGATAGTTTCTTGTACTAGATGTAAATGTGCAAAGGTAACACTTAGTAAATTGGTAGGAAGTGTAGTCATTTTCGTGAGTCAGGCTTAGTCTCGTATTTTACACACCTGTTTGAAGAAAGGATGGCCTACGAGAGTGGTGGCAGATGGTCTGAAAAAGGAAATCAAAGGGAAAACGATTAATGTCTTGAACTTAAAATATTCTGTATGTCCTCTACAATATTTAAGCATTCAGGAAGACAAAAGCCAACCTCTTTTCTGGGTCTCGCTGTAAACACAGCTCCACGAAGGCGTGGAAGTGCGAGGAAAACGTGCGGTTGTAGGGGTGCCCTCCTGATGAAGAGGAAGGCTCTCCGTTGGAATGGCGAATACCTCCAGCTCCTGGACCCTCACAGATTCCGGAGTCAGCCCCAGAGCGAGATGGTTTCATGGACAGCTCCTCTGGTGGGATCGTGGTGGTGTCCAGCAAACATGGCACCGTCCCATTTAGCTTCTCCAGCAGCATCTGTGAAAGTGAAGTGGATACTGATAGAGTGAGTTTACCCACCCTTTGATTTCAGGAAAACCACTTACCTTTGAATTTACTAGAAATGGCCATGTCATCAATGTACAGGTTTTAAAACTGAGCAAGCTTAATTTCGGCAGTTTGTCATTTTGTTACTCAATTAATGGTTACAGACAGATCAGGTGATGCAGAGGAGCAGGTATGGAGTTCCTCCCTCTCTTCTCACCTGTGTAGCTGGCATGTCTTTGAAGGGCACGTGTCCATTTGCTAGTTCGCACGCCGTGATGCCGAGGCTGTAGATGTCTGACCGAGAGTCGTAGCCTTGCAGGTTCTGAAAAGAAACATTCACATATGAAACTAACTGCACTATTTTACTTCTGATTTATTTTAGTTCTGCTGATAAATGCAGCATGGAGAGCTGTTACTGTTGAACTTTGACTTCAAAACAGCTTTTCCAAAACTTGTGGAAGACGGACAGAAACAGACAGGGTGCAAAATTCACTTTTTTGTCCACTGGTCAAATGGCTCGTGAATGTTCAAATTTTACAAGCCATTCAATGCATTGCCATTGTTTTAGGCTGATGAGTGAAGCAAATCTTCCATCCACTTGCACATTTTACCCGCATTTGGCGAGCAGATGATGCTATTTTTGTACCTTGGCCTGAAGACCGTATTATCACATTAAGGAATGGAGTATCATACCTGCTGCAGCACCTCAGGGCTGAGCCACGGCAGCACCTTGACGCTGTACTGGGGGAAGTCATGGACAACTTTGGCCCTCTGGCCATGTCGGATCAGACTGAAGATGCTCCTTAGACCTGACATGCAGACCTGTCCGTCTGCTGAGATCAACACATGGCTGGCCTTCACACTCCTACAAATAACCGAAGACAGTTACGACACTGAATGTCACATTGGCCTGTATTTACAAATAGACTCGCGGGTTGATTTATCAGTACCACAAGTTTATTAAATTGCAATGTAAGTTTAAGCCCAGATCAATAATAAACTGCATACTGTGCAAGACAGAGACACTGGCTTGTCTCCAACGATGACATAATGACTCCTGACTCCTTCCCCAACCAGTTAGTCCTGTCAGTGACCAAGTAATACTACAGTGGCTGATGACTTTATGCAGCACTTTTAAAATTCCTGATAACTGTTTGAATATGTCTGTTATTTTTTTTTGACCAGAATAACTCCTCCAGTATCACCTGGGAGGATCTTATGCAACAGCCCAATCCTGTCTATCTATAAAACCTGCTACAAGACCTCTTCCACCCTCCCCTAGACCTAATTATATTTCATTAGTTTGGTTTTCGGTGCAAGGTTTTAGTGTTCAGTGACAGCAATTCCAGGACAAACAATACAATACAAAAAGTCATTAAAACTCAAACCAGTTGTGAAGGTGTATCTTACCGGTGCACATATCCCATGTGGTGGATGTATTCGAGTGCTTTGAGCATGCCCAGCAAAATGTATGCAATAGTCAGCTCAGTCATACCATCAGCGAAATGTGTGCAGATCAGATCTCTGGCTGACCCTGAAACATCATAAACACAGATCACCAAGATGAAATGCTGTTCTCTGTAACTACAGGCTACTTTAAAATATTGTTTATTACGTACAATAACATACAGCGACAGTTTAAGTGTTTTACCTACCATAAGCCATGAAGGGGGTGATGACCCACAGTTCATTCTCAGCTATAAAGACGCTCTTGTAGGGTAGAATACTGGAGTGGTGAAACAACTTCGACACATGTAGTTCGCCCTGGGAGCCGAAGAAAAGGAAATTATATCTTATTATATCAAGACGACAGGCAGAGAGGAAAAGATGATTTTTAATCTAATTAGGCATCAAAGGGTGAGCAGGAAAGACAGGAAACCTAATCAGAACAAAGACACAATGGTTACATAAGTGTTCCCAATGCAACACTGAGATGAAAGAAGGGGAATTTATTAGGAACAGTATAGAGGCAACGACTAATGGGGAGCTGAGTCATTGCAGAGCGATGGGATTGAGTGCTGAGTGAGTGCAGACCTGCAGGTAGGTGACCATGTCATTAGTGCATGACTCCAAGTCAATCCGTCGGATGGCTACGTGCTCTCCGGTGGGTCTGTATCGAGCCAAGTTCACTGTCATCAAGTCATCCAAGCCCCGGCCTACAACACAGACACTTTCATTTAAAAAACTATTCATGTCAAGTATCCTGCAGTCTTTGGTGTTTGAGTATTTACATTGTAAAGACACCAAACAAATGCATATCTTGGCAATATTGCTGTTTAGCTACCGTCCAAAATCTGCATTGTGAAGTGAAATAATAACATTTTTCACTTCAAAAAATTGTGATGTTTTGAAGAAACTGCATTCCCCTGCTGTTCGTGAGTTATGGTATTTACAGAACATTATGATGTCACAGTGAAGCCGACCTTTAACCTTTTGGATATACAATGTCATCACTTCATCATTTTATCCTATCAGACACTTGTGTGAAATTTTGTCAGCATATGAATTCTTGAGTTCTTGAGCCAAAAACATGTTTTGTGAGGTTACAGAGACTTAGACCTTTGGCAACCAAATTCCAATGAGTTTGTTCTTGAGTCCAGGTGGACATTTGTTTTAAATTTGAGGAGACTCCCTCAAGGTCTTCTTGAGATATCACATTCACAAGAATGAGACGGACTTAAGGCTACAGTGACCTTGAGCTTTGACCACCAAATTCTAATCAGAACATTTGTGCCAAATTTGAAGCAATTCGCTGGACATGTTCTTTAGATATCGCATTTACAAGAATGAGGTAAACCAGGTTGCTGTGACCTTGACCACCAAAATCTAATCAGTTCATCGCTGAGTCCAGGTGGATGTTTTTGCCAAATTTAAAGGAATTTTGTGAAAACATAATGCCTTCTGCCATGGCTATCGCAGACTTGGGTGCATAAAAACTGAATATATTGTGCAGGTCTGAAATCAATGTAAGCAGCCAAGTCCAGATGTGTCTTTGCCTGTACATACCGATAACAGTAAGGAGCTCGTAGGAGCTGCTGTCAGGGAGGAAGCTGCCCATCGTGTCCCGACGTGGGAGGGAGGTCAGGCTCTCCTGGCTGTCCTCATGGGCCTGGAGGGTAGAGGGGAGAAAACAGAATGAATGAAGATCTGACACTTGACTTTACTTGCTACAGTGCAGGACTGTGTTAAACAGCTTGTGAGTGACTACCGCAGGGTTTGTCATACACTACCATTCAAAAGTTTGTAATCTCCTGCAAGTAAAGCTTGACTGGGTACAGTCAGATGTCTGAGTGGACTACTCTATAGTTTGGATTGGTCTTTCCTGCTTTTAGGTTGTAGAAAATCCTCTTTACAAACAGATGTTATTTTGTGTGAAGGGTTTGTTTTCTACATGGAGAACAAAATGCTGTACAATGATTCAGCCAGACTGATAACTGGAGGGGCAGAAAGAGACAAAGGTCTCTCCGTGCAACAGTTCAATATGAATAGAGGAAATCAGCAATCATTGGTAAAGGAAACTGGAGGCTTAGCATGAAAACATACGCAGATTTAAACAGGATCAGGTTCCTGTTTCAGTGTCAAGTGCACAATAACGCCTAAATATTGGAAATGGGTCAGGGAATATCAGCTAGACATACTGTGGACTGACAAATCACAGTTCAAACCTGTTCAGTCTAACCACTGAGTAGACTGCAGAGGGCCCAAAGAAAAAAACAACATCCCAAAATATTCAGAGCCCAGTTGCACCATTGTGGTTCAATAATGATCGCGGGTCACTTATGCTTTTATGGACTGGAATAGAAACAGTATTCTCCCCTGTAATGCAACACTGGAGCTGGAGGTCAACTGGAGGTCGTAGTTCTTCTTTCGGGTGCCAAAATGATTTCAAATGAAACTGATATTTTTAATGTCTACATTTACACTGTTTTTATCTTTATCAAAATAGTTATCATTGAAGGAAAGGAGATAAACATCAATATAATAGCTGATTCCAAACTTTTGAACAATTGTGTATGTGTGAGAACTGTTAACAGATCACCAAAGGGCACACTGAGGTGTGTTAACAGTGTGTGTTAGCGTGACCCCTGGCAATAGCCAAAAAAAAAAAAAAAACAGGAATCAGAAGACATTAGTAACACATACTGACACTCAAAACATCACCAGCAAACTATGTAGTGAATATTTACTGAAGGTCTAGTGATTGAAACATGTTCCAAAACCTTAGATCCACTCAATATAAAACAGTGCATGTTATTTTAATAATCAAAGACAGTTCAAATTTATTTATTTGTGAAACATTACTAGCAGATGAACTACTGCAACTATAATAATATTATTATATATATGTTTAATTAAACTCTTTTTAGACATGTGCATCACAAACACGTGTCGAGAAGAGTTAATATTCTCTGCAGTGAGGACTCCTGAATTCCATCAATTTATCACCATTCAAATGATGGAAATGGACAGATTGCAGTAGCAAGCTGTGGAGGCAAATGAAAGCAAGCTGTATGAATATTTGGATTGTTTCCATGGTGACCAGAATGAAGACGTACATTCAAAATAGAATAGTGAACTTCCTTGAGTATCATTGTATTCTACGGGCCGTAGGTGGCTTTACGATCAACATCAGAGACCCACACAAAAAGTGTGAAAGGTATCCTCACAGATAAAACCAAAAGTTGCTCCATGTGTGCAGAGTTCTCTAAATGTGTGAAGCCACATGACACCTTCTGCCATACATAAACTTTACAGAGTGTACATTAAAACTGGCATGACGGCAAAGCCAAACATGCTACGGCAGCAATCAGTTACAGGAACGTCTGTATCACATGGGTCACTGTACAAACTGCCATTGTGATCAGATTCAGAAGGGGTTGCCATGCATTGCAAAAGCTGAACACATGGAACTCCATCCATCTACAGCCTGCGGGGACACACAGTGCCTAACATCAAAGTGGGACACTATCAGTTAGCCATCAACTCAACAAACAGCCGTCGGCACAGACAGGCAGTGTCAAAAGACTCACAACACAAAGTTAGACTTTTAGTGAGGTGACACCAAAATCCAAAACAGTGCAGTTATCTGAAACAAAGCATTTTAACAGCACACTGAGGACTCAGACAGGACTATTTGGACAGGCTTTGTAAAGGGATTATTTATTCTCTTCCAGAGGAGTGAAGCTTGACAACACTCTACTGTTTCCCCGTCTTCCCAAACAGAAGCCCTGCATGTGAGTGAGGTGAGATGTCCTTCTAAGAGCGTGAGTCATGAGCTGGACTCTCATGCATACATAAATGTGCAAAGCCTCAGGGGGAGGTTTGTGGATTTCTCATATAAATCTGTGTGCGCACATACACATGCATGCACGCACATTCACAAAGGGCAAGTGGGGGATGATGATGACAGGAGTACCACACTTACTTTCCTGTGAGACAGTCCCTGAGCTTGCTCTGGGGTAGAAAAACCACATCAATGACATAAAGACATGTACAAACACAAAACAAGAGAAGGATCGGTATTTAGAGCAGCTCTTGAACTGGGAAGTGCAGCATCTGGCAGTGGGAATATGCAGCACACTGCAGAATGTGATAGATATCCATTGCTGGTTGCCCTGTCACTTACAGGATTTGTCTGAACCAGCAGCTTCAGCTTTAAGGTGACCTCCCACAAAGTGACGCATCATTATCAGTACAGATAGTTTGTGGGCATATGATTAAACTGAAGCTACGCGGCAACTACAAAAAATAATTCTCACTGTAAAGTGCTTACATCTGCATAAAAGGCTTAACCAAATACTTTCTTACCAAAGCAGATGAGAAAAAAAAAAGAAAAACAATCTAGCTAAACCCTGCAGGTTCTTCCCAGATATTATGTAAGGCAATGGGAATACAGCACAGCCAAAACAGAAATGATACACTTGAACAAACATGCAACATTGAGCAATGACCTGCCGGCAGGAAAATGGAAAATGACGCAAAGCTTGCAAAGAAATAAAGCATAATCCACCCCAGAACCTTTAATCCATAATATGCAAAAGCTGCAATAATGTGCCAAAAATCATAGTGATAATTAATGAGGAGAAACATCACATAGATAAAGAGCCACAAACATGGTGTCTTTAGGTGTTAGGACACCTGAAAAGGCTTCATATTGTATTTGCAAACTACAGTTATGTATTTGACCCTTTCTCCCTGCTTTCACTTACAGTTTAGTGCTTCGCATTTCTTATCAGAACCATATGTGATCTTGGAATTTAATGTATCATACCAAAATAAACCAACACCATTAGGCACAGAATGGAAATACTACCACTCATTGATAAATGTAGCTTTTGGCTGCTTGGCTATTTTGGAAAGAAATCAACAGACAGTAGTTCAAATGTTCCAGACAGTTTTAAAAAATAACCTGGTTGGTAAAAGCACTGAACCATTCAGGCCTTGCTGTGCTTTTCTTAATGAGTAAATTTTTTGAGCAAATGTTTGAATTTTGGGAAAATGCATTTTCTCAAGACTCAGGACATTATTTGCTTGGTTGGAGCCAAGACCAATTTAATTGTTTATGTGTTCTTTTGTGAACATACAACCAATCTAATCAGCCCTGCAGTGGTCTACGGGACAGATTTATGAAGAAAGGTGGGTGGTTCAATTCACAGACTATTAAGAAAAGCTTCTTCATAAACTGTAACTTAATCTACAATCCTTCTATAGAATCAGCTCTGTAGCCAACAGTGGATTACTAATTTAAGTAGAATGTATCCCAAACTGTACAGTGGTGTGAAAAAGTGTTTGCCCCCTTCCTGATTTCTTACTTTTTTGCATGTTTTCCACACTTAAATGTTTCAGATCATCAAACAAATTTAAACATTAGTCAAAGATAACACAAGTAAACACAAAATGCAGTTTTTAAATGAAGGGTTTTATTAATGAGGAAGAAAAAAAATCCAAGCTACATGGCCCTGTGTGAAAAAGTG
>NC_065523.1:13619531-13850263 GCF_006386435.1 Epinephelus moara | reverse complement strand
GGGGGCAAACACTTTTTCACACAGAGCCATGTAGCTTTGGATTTTTTTCTTCCTCATTAATAAAACCCTTCATTTAAAAACTGCATTTTGTGTTTACTTGTGTTATCTTTGACTAATGTTTAAATTTGTTTGATGATCTGAAACATTTAAGTGTGGAAAACATGCAAAAAAGTAAGAAATCAGGAAGGGGGCAAACACTTTTTCACACCACTGTATAGTTATTAAATTCACCCTTTTAGATCCAATA
This sequence comes from Epinephelus moara, assembly GCF_006386435.1. Lineage (NCBI taxonomy): Eukaryota > Metazoa > Chordata > Actinopteri > Perciformes > Serranidae > Epinephelus > Epinephelus moara. The sequence goes on along the minus strand of NC_065523.1, from coordinate 13,850,016 downwards.
CCAGCCATTTTCTACCTTGTTTGTTTTTTGATAAAACTGGGTGAACTTAAGTGTAGCTATGGTGGTCTTTGGATCCACCCCACTATGAAACATTAAATAAAGTTTGCCAGCAGGGAGATTTATGACCTTCTGTATACGGGAGTGTCTTTGTGATATCTGTACTTGTATCAATCAGCCCTGAGGTACATCACTAAATCCAACTTTAGGACCCACCATTGTACCTTATACAGTAGGGTAGACTGGTCATCCCTCTCTTTGCGTAGGTTACAACACAGGTACATTCTAGTATATAGGATCTAGTAGCCTATATAAAATTTCCAACTTACCTAAGACAGTTTTTATCATTGCAAAGCAATTATACTCTTACGGCCGAGATCCACCGGGCCCGTCAGCGGCGCAACACGTCTGCGACGCGAGTCCCGTAGCAGCTCGCCCCCCTGTTAATCAATTACAGCGGCTGCACCGGCAACGGGAGCTGCACGACAACCCCCGTCTGCCGCGCGACAACTCTCTATTTTAGGATGCTCTTCTATTTTTGTCGCGCTACGCTCCCCTACGCGACCCTCCAGCAGATAATAACTACATGAAATAGTGTGCTAAACGAGCACAATGTGTTTATAAATGAATAAACCATTATCAGAGGTGATATGTGATGATCTTTTTTTCATGCATTTACCCATGTTTATCCGTGACATTGTGTAAATGTCCGTGGCGGACATTATAAAGCGAGTAGATGACAAACAGTACAGTAAACTTGTAGATAACTCAAATATATGTAGGCCTAATAACTTAGGTGGAAAATGCTTAACATTTCATGCAGCCTACATGCAGCCTCTCTGCTCGGCAAACAGTAAACAACCCCGCTAGCTTCTCTATGTGTCGCTTCCGTACGCAGTCAGTGGAGCCCAGATGAATACGCCGCGACGCTACGCTGACGTGACGCTTACGTTTGCAGCCGGTGGAACCCGGCCGTTAGGTCACACAAATGACTTCGGTTTAAAGTGGCTTTTACCAGGACAGAGGATGCTGGCAAATCAACAGTCCCTGGTCCTGGAATAATCTGCAGGCCAAGCTCAAACTCAAGACCCTTACCTCTTCAAACTTAGAATAAAGAAAGAGGTCACTGATAGCTGTGGCTGTTTCGATCAACTAACAAATTCTAGACTAAATATTGTTGCCTTGTTAATGCACTGTATTATGAAATGTATTTTGACATATTTATTGTCACTGTTGTGATTTGATGTTTCTCCTGTTTGTGTTTGATACTGCTGTTTGACCCTGTCTTGGTTAGGTCTCACTTGCAAAAGAGATTTTAATCTCAATGCGACTTCCTAGTTTAGTTATAAAGTTTATATATAGATAGAAACATATAGATTTCCTCTGAGCTGTCTGGAGCCCTGGTACATAAAATACAAAACATAAAAAGGCAAAACTAAGCCTCACATTTGTTCAATCATATTTCCTACTGTGACAAAAATATCATATACATGTTGTAAGAACAAAAATTAAAAGCTATATAGATATATTACTGTGACTGTGATTATTCCCAACTTGGACTGCTATGGTAATGCTACCAAGCAACACATCAGCCAACGAAAAACATGTGTATCCTATTTGCATTTAACACTGATGTGAAAGGTTTTCACAATTATCAGCTCTTTTTATAGTAATTTCATTACACCATCAGTGGAAACTAGCACATGCTGGTTTAAAGCTTGGCACCTAACTGAATTCTCCACTCTGCTGTATCCATATTTGAAGAGCCAAAAGTTCTGATTAAATTCAGATTTTATTGCTCCAAAAAGCAAATGTGGTTTAACACGAGTTACCACAAATTTAGGTGCAATGGCAATAAAAATATTTGCAAGCCAAAAACAACTTTGCAACCCTTTCGCACGCAAGAGAAACACATTCACAAGAAGCATTAAATAAAATGGCACAGACTTTTTATGTGACAAGCCCACATGAGACACTAATTATAGGGTGAGTTTGTTTTTGCCATCCTCTGATAAATTATTGTAGCAAACAGAAACAATGAGGCAGTAACGCTTAAGACTGGTAACAGATGACTGACTAACTGACTGGATGGAAAATTGTCATTATTGTAATTTAAGGATGACGTCTGAGAAGCAAAGCAACCACTCACTTAGAGCAAAGCTTCAACTACAGCAGAATGTTGTTTTCTGTTTGTGCTTGTGAAAGGCCTAATGTTTATTTTGTTGTATCTCAGTTGTATCTTGGACCTCACCTCCAAATAACTCCAAATCCCGCAGGCTCTCCACACTCAGTTTCTCAGTTACCCAACGCTGACAGACACAGAGGGTTAATAACAGACATGGAGAGAAGAGAGAAAATGCAAGCAAGAATAAGGGAATGTTCCACAGAGACATATTCAAAGCTGCTGAATAAAGATGATTCACATTGACTTTCTAATTTGCAGCTGTAAAAGTGTTCTGTCCCTTTTATGGAAGAGAAAATCGTAGAAAGCTCATTTTTAGAAAAGCCAAGCAATTTCCTGTCTTGTTTGTGAGCAGTGTGCTGAGCAAGAAGGCAAACTGGTCTGTGCAAAAACTTTTATAAATATATCTGTTATTGTCTTGTCATGTTAACAATAGTGTCTGGCTGTTTGCAGTGAAAGCTGGCATAGTGATTACAGGACGATTTCCCTTATAGGGAGTAAGCTTGAATGGAAACATCTATTGAAAATATACAATAACTGCAAATCTTTTAATGTTTTCCATATATTTCTAACATCCAGTTAGACCCCAATCTCGTGACAGTCTGCTTTGGCATTCTTCCTGATAATATTACATTAAAAGGCCACTCTACAGAGTCGCACCACTGCACTCACCACCCTTTTGTTAACCTAGAAAGGGTGTGGAATGCTTCATGTGACCTTAAACTAGAAAAAAATATCTGCCACTAAATGTAAGCCTGTGCTTCTTAATAAAGCTTAAAGCCTTTTTTAAAAAAAAAAACTTTCAGGAGACAAATAGTCCAGCTACTATATATCAGTATATTCTCCCATAACCTATTTTTCATTTATTTTTCTTTCCTTTCTTTATATTTATTAGTGTTATTATATATATAATATATATCTATATAGATATATATAGATATATATTTCTGCCTTTGTGATTTGCTAAACTCCAATCCAGAGACTTAATTCTGTAATCTGATTAACAAACAAACTAATCTATTAAAAAAACATACAAGTACTGCAGATTTAATCCCAGATCTCTAGGCTTACATCTTATCTTTAAACCAGCCTATGTCTAAAATAAGAGGTACTTGGCAAACACTTACAAGAAAAGACATGGATCCTCTTGAGTGTGTTACATATGAAATGTTGAAAACCCGCCCAGGGAATCCCTGTGAAGACAAATGAAAAAAACTGTGATTGAGAAGATCAGTTTGATCTCCCTGTGCTGGGAGGTTAATCTAGCATGCTATCATTACTATCTGATTTGATTTGGAGTTATTTCCCTCTGTTAGCAGAATATTTGTGTGCATCCAAAAGCATACACTGTTTCACGTACATAACAAAATACAACATTAAACCAAACAACAACAAAAACACCCATTACAAACATATTATATCAGACATTATGAATAAGTAGCTACAGTGTCATCACTTACTGTCACATTCAATGGTTAGCCTACACTGAGACCTACTCTAAACCAAAATTCTGATATAAAAAGGAACAAAAAAGGATTCTGCAGTTTGTTTAGTCGAGCCTGTGGTACTGTAAATCTCCTGTTGAATGGCAAAAACTGATATTCGTTAAATAAAATATAAGAGGGGTATGATGTAATATTACCAGCCAGAGACAGAGACAGCATTCTTTTAGTAAAGGCAGTTTGAAAACTTGATTCGAGCATGTGACCCACAATCTTTAAGCAGCTACAAAACCATTTAGCCAGTCTAGCTTTCAGATGAACAGAGAGACACTTGTACCATACACTGAATCCATAATGCATAACATTCTGTATTATAGAAAAACACTAACAGAGTGTTTGCTCCAAAGAACCTTGGTTGCTTAGATAATAATACATTGCTGTAATTTACAACAAATATAATATATAGTATATGTGAACTCCATGATAAAGTAGCATCCACATAAATGCCTAAATATTTAAACTTGTTCAAACTGTGTGTCATGGACAGTAACTGGTGGAGAATAAGACTGGAAGACCAAAGATTATTTCTTGTGTCTACTTTGGATTAATAATAAATTAACTGCTCTCAAACCACACCACTCATCAGTCAGGGCTGATGAATACTAGAATCATCTGCAGTGCTGGACAAGTGTCATCTGAAAACTTCAATATAAACAAATTTGTAATATCAGTTTTACTATTGTCTGTATGAAGTGTAAAAATTACCTGCAGTGCTCCTCAGTCAGTAATAACAGGAGATGAGATCTAATACACATCTAAGGTGTCATCCTATGAGGCAGCCCCCTCACTCTGACATCTCTCCATCCATTCATACATCCTGTTTGTTTGTGTATGTATTTCGGCCTGCGTGGTGTGTGTGTGTGTGTGTGTGTGTGTGTGTGTGTGTGTTTGAATAGTGGAGTGGAAAAAAATTAATTTCCCCTCCCCATATTAAGTATACCTTCCTTCCTTTTTTTAACTATATATACTCTATTTGTAGGAAATAAATGGTACCACTGAATCAGGTGAGAATAAACTTTTCATAGACTCATCTTTGTCAGTGAGAGCTATTATTATCACTCCACTTTTCTGTAGGATAAATATAATATCAGCACACACAGAAAGCAAAACATAAAACGTCTTTGAACTGCCTGAGTGAAATGACACATCAACTTGGCTTGCCCTACGCAAATCATGCATATAAATCTTTAGTTATTAAAGTGATTATTAACCTTGTATTGCAAAGTAAAGTCTACCAGCCAGATGATCTCTCAGCAGTTAGTGATGGCTTGAGCGTTATCTTTATTCATGCTGATTTTGAGGCTGAAACCAATCAACAGTCACGCTTTAATAATGGTGGTTAATATACAAACCCAAAGACGCTGACTTTAAATGACAGCATACGAAGAAAAATCACTAACTTATATCAGAAACGTCACAGGCAGAGCTGCTCGCTAATGGAGGGCGCAGGCTAGCAATTACCGTTAGTTAAAACAGCTACCTTGACTTATTTTAGCAGCAATTAACGGCTTTATTTTAACGTCTTAGTAACTTACCTTTACAATGATTGGAACAGCGGTGGCTGGTTGGAGTTACATTATATTTTAGGATAACTTCTTCAGCTAGCCATCCTCTCCAGCGGGATGTTTCTGGCAGCTCTCCACTACGCTTTCTTGGTTGAGCGTCGTCGTCGCGCACCTAAGACGTCAGAAACAGTGCGCGCGGTGATGACGCAAGCACACCGCTTGGTCTGCTGAACAGCAACACAGGAGGTTTTTGTGGAATCAGTAATAGGTAAATACGCATTATTAGCCACTTTTTCAGTATTAACGATATATTCAGTCAACGAATAAGGTTATCGTATACTGCGCTGGGTTGTGAAAGACATTCTAGCTAAACCCTATTTACGGTGTGTCGACACGAGCCTCACACACCCCCATCTCGGCCTCTTTTTGCGGCCTTGAGCTAACGGGTCAGTTATGTGTAACGTTAGACAGATGGTGGTCAATGTGTTGTTGTTCTCAGGTTACTGTACTGCAAAGTGAGTGCCCAGAGCCAGCAGCTGAATCCTAATGCTGCTTTGCTTTGTAGTTTCGTGTTTAGCAAATGGCTAACTGGCTAGCTTTGTGTTAGCGCGGTTACGTTGGTTTCTCAGCCTAATAACGTTAATGTTTCCTCATGCAGAACCAAATTTAAAATATGTCTTATTAATGTGCTGTTGCTTTTTGGTAAACACGCGTGCCTCCATGGACATGAATGAAAATGTCTAAAGAGTGGCGAGGATGTAAGGCAACATTCGTCTTACGTTTAACCAGCACAGCTGCTTAGATTAATAGACACTATGCTGTTTAAGGTTAGCTAATGCTGATCTTACCAGCTGTAATGTTGCTGCAATGAAGGAAGTCAATAAAAGCTTAATTATGCGGCAGATTATTCTGTTGATATGAAATGCAACGTAAATGGCATTCAGGGCTACCGTTACTCATTTACTACTTGGCCTTTTGACTGGTAATGATGCACTAATGGGAAAACTGATGTAAACAAATCGTAGGCATCATTAAGGATGAATTTGTTAGGCCTGACCTAAACACCATGTACTCAGACATACGTTGTTGCTCAACTGATAGCGTGCAAAAGATGAAACAGGAGATGTAAAGATGTGTCTACCCTACAATATAGATAGAAAAAAAACAAAGGAAATCTGAGTTTGCTCATTTTTTGCAAATTAGGATTTAAGGACAAAAAGATTACTTGTTGTGCATATTTATTTTGGAGCAAATGTATTGAAATTGTGGATATCCTTGTTTGTTAGCAGTCCAATAATTGCAGATCCATGCTGTTGTGTTTACTTTTGCAAGATGATATGTGTCTTCAGGTGGGATGGTGGTCCAGTATTGGTCAACTTTGTCTCTTGAATGGTTGATTTGGTTTATCAAACCATGTTCTGACACATTACTAAGTTAACATGTCGGAACATTTTTGTTCAGATCAAAAGGGGTGAGGTCAGAAAGTGACTTATTTCTGGTGGGATGCTGTGAAACCGTCTTTGTCCACCAATATATACCTGCTATTACACCTGCTAAAATAAAAAAAAAAAATTAAATTATAAGTGGTCCTTGTTGACTAAATGCAAGCTGATGAGAGGTTTGCATGATTCACGTGCTAAGTCACATTTCAATAATAACAGAGGTATCTTAAAGGCTCGTTTCTCCCTTTGTTTTCTCAGCACAACTATGAACTGGAACAAAGGCGGTCAGGGTGTGAAGCGAGGGTTTGGGTTTGGAGGATTTTCCCTTGCAGGAAAAAAAGAGGAACCTCGCCTTCCTCAGTCATCTCACACATCATTTGGAGCCCCAGGATCCAGTGGGGGGTATGGGAAGGGCCAGCAGCTCCCATCATTTTACAAAATAGGGACAAAAAGAGCTAATTTTGATGAGGAAAATGCGTGAGTATTAAATCTTTTCCATACGCATATATACACTTTTTCAACCCCTTGCACATAAGTATATAATGTGGTTTATGGTATAGAGGTATTAGAAAACTACATCTTTGTCATGTTCAACAAGGTATTTTGAAGACGATGAAGAGGAGTCCAGCAGCAATGTGGATCTGCCATACATCCCAGCTGAGAACTCACCCACACGGCAGCAGATGCAGTCTGGTGGTGGATCAGACAGTGAAGATGACCCACTGGATGCCTTCATGGCAGAGGTTGAGGTGAGAAGAGAATTACAGTTCAGCAGAGGCAAACTAGAATATGTTTCAGACTGCTAATGTTTTCTCTAACAAATATTGTTCTTTTTCTCTTCCAGAACCAAGCTGCTAAAGACATGAGAAAACTGGAGGAAAAGGAAAAAGAGAAGAAGTCAGCCAAGTAAGACTCAAATGCGCCACATTTTTTTCCCATTTGTTTATTTTGTAGTCACTTCTGAGGTCCTTATATAGATGCTTAAATTGAAATTTGACCAGAAGTTGAAAAAAAACATTGCCCACATGAATTTATATTTTGTGAGCAAAAGTATTAGCCCACTAATTTGAGAAAATAATACTGTTAATTTTTCCATAACTCCTGTACTATTCACTTTTATAACTATCAATAGCAATTTAGCTTTATTCAGACATTATTATCATAAATTTCTCCTGTTACTGCCACAAGGTATGTCACATCCAGCATTGTTTTGCTGGCTTAATAAATAGCATCAGGTAAGCACTGATCTTAGTCATTATGGGATGTGGGCTGTCTTGGGTGTATGAACGAGCCGCAGGGAAGTTTTTTTTTTCTCCGCTTTTCATTTCAGGGGTATTCGTGATGACATTGAAGAAGAAGATGAACAAGTGAGTGAGCCCTCCAAAGTTCTTCATTCACTACACCGTTGATCAGAGAGGTCTCCAGACCAGACCAAACATTCCCTAAATCTGCCCTCTCTAATGTTATAAAGCCCCCCAACACACACACACAACTGACCATGCAGGTTGCATATAGTATTATTATGATGAAGTGTTTTATTCTTGTGTACATTGTGCTTGTTTAGAAAGTGTGAAAGAAGCATGTTTAATTGTTGATTTATGTCAACAAGTGATATGGTGATATCAGATTGTGAATAGTAATTTGTCCTTCTGTTAAATTGAATGTCTCCTTAAGTATTAGTCAGTTACTGGTGCCTGGACGCTGTGGTAAGCAGCACACTGGCTCAGTTTTTCACATGAAATGCTGTGCTCTCTGCAGGAAGCCTACTTCCGCTACATGGCAGAGAATCCCACAGCTGGGCTGACCCAAGAGGAAGAGGAAGAAAACATTGACTATGACAGTGACGGGAACCCAATTGCTCCTACCACCAAGAAAATCATCTTGCCTCTTCCTCCCATTGACCACTCAGAGGTACATTTGATACTACTCATTGAGCACAGACAGTTTTAGCGTGTTGTCTCAACTATGGGTCAACATTTAATGTCTTTAAGTTGTGTCATATGAGTGATATTGTTCATCTTTTTCTGTATAGATTGATTACCCACCCTTTGAGAAAAACTTTTACAATGAGCATGAAGAGCTCAGCAACCTGACTGGAACTCAAGTGTTGGAGTTAAGGCACAAATTGAACCTAAGGGTAAGTCTTGGATTAATGCACACAAGTATATAAATATAATATAGCTGAAATGATACACATGTCATAGTAGTTATTACTATGATCAGTCACTATCACCATGATTAACCAAATCCAGTTTTTAGCAATCTTTTTGGCAGTGGTGGCTCTGTTAAAAAAATCTTTGGAGATATGGGCCTTCATCATGTGTAAACTGTTGGTTTCATCATCATCATAATTCTGAATGTCTTTGGATTTCTGCTTCTTTGTCTTCTCAGGTATCTGGCGCTGCCCCTCCTAAACCTTGTACTAGCTTTGCCCACTTCAACTTCGATGAGCAGCTAATGCACCAGATCCGCAAGTCTGAGTACACTCAGCCCACACCAATTCAGTGCCAGGTACAGTGCAACTTTATCGTATTAACTTATTTATTTATTTAATATATTTATTTTATTTTCTTTTGTTTATTTTTGACTATGTCATGAAGAATCTTTGTTGTTTTTTTCTCAACCTGGGTTCTAGGGTGTGCCCATAGCTCTGTCTGGACGTGACATGATTGGTATTGCAAAAACAGGCAGTGGCAAAACTGCAGCGTTTATCTGGCCCATGCTGGTTCACATCATGGACCAAAAGGAACTGGAGGCAGGAGAAGGGCCCATCGCAGTCATCGTGTGTCCCACCAGAGAGCTTTGTCAGCAGGTAAGAAATGAGAACGGATTGAGTTAGACTTTGTGAATGTACAGAGTATATTTGCTGCTGTATTAACTATAACAATACATTGTGAAGCGAGCTGGTTTCCTCATGTATGTGCCTTTGCCAGATCCATGCAGAATGTAAGCGTTTTGGGAAAGCCTACTCTTTGCGTTCTGTGGCGGTTTATGGAGGAGGCAGCATGTGGGAGCAGGCCAAAGCTCTGCAAGACGGAGCAGAGATTGTGGTTTGCACTCCGGTAAGTTGACCAACTATTGTCTTCGACCTGCCTTCTAAGAACATTCACACTCCACTGCTGCCACAAATGAGAGGTTTACTGTTTATGTGTGTTCGCACAGGGTCGTCTGATTGACCACGTGAAGAAGAAGGCCACATCCCTGCAGAGAGTGACTTACCTGGTGTTTGATGAGGCAGATCGCATGTTTGATATGGGCTTTGGTGGGTTGGCATTATCAGTGCTGTATCAGAGATGTTTCAAACTTGTTTCATGCACTGAATTTTATCCTTTTTCCCTTTTAGAGTATCAGGTCAGATCTATTGCCAGCCATGTCCGCCCAGACAGACAGAGTAAGTGGGTTTCCTTAAGTATTGGGGCAGTGTTTCATCGTCATAGGTAGTTTTTTTATTAATATTCTTAATATGATTGCCTTTACAGCCCTTTTATTTAGCGCTACATTCCGAAAGAAGATAGAGAGGCTGGCCAGAGACATCTTGGTGGATCCTATTCGTGTGGTTCAGGGAGACATCGGAGAGGTAAGCAGCATCATACATTATCTGCAAACAACTTCTAATAAGTTCTCTAAATTAAGTGTGACTTGAAAGCGTTTCAGTCACTGTTCAAAATCTTCAGATAACTGGTCCTGGTAAACTATTTTGAACTCTTTTGGCAACAAAAGTTAACATTTTAAAGTGTACAATATTTTCAGAGTAACTAAATGTAGTAAAATAGAATGCATACTTTAACATGCAGGCCCCATGTTTTAATTACCTTACTTCTCTGACTAGGCCAATGAGGACATCACCCAAGTGGTGGAAATGCTGCCCAGCCCAACAGACAAATGGGGCTGGCTCACCCGGCGGCTGGTTGAGTTCACCTCCTCCGGCTCAGTCCTCATCTTCGTCACCAAGAAGGCAAACTGTGAAGAACTGGCTACTAACCTGACCCAGGAGGGCTACAGCCTGGGCCTCCTGCATGGAGACATGGACCAGAGTGAGAGGAACAAGGTCATCAGCGACTTCAAGAAAAAGAATTTGCCTGTTCTGGTGGCCACTGATGTAGCTGGTGAGTGCGAGAAGAGGTGGTGGTGGAGATGGGAGTAGTTTTCTATTTTAAATTGAACATCTTTTAACACTCTCTGCTTCCTGTTTACATCCCTCTCCAGCTCGTGGTCTGGACATCCCATCCATTCGCACAGTGGTAAACTACGACGTGGCACGAGACATTGACACGCACACACACAGGATTGGTCGTACTGGCCGTGCTGGAGAGAAGGGCGTCGCTTACACTCTCCTCACCGGCAAAGACACCACGTTCGCTGGCGACCTTGTGAGAAATCTAGAGGGAGCTAATCAAGCAGTTTCTAAAGAACTGATGGATTTAGCGATGCAGGTAAGATAGATAACTCAAAGAATCAAAGCGATAGAATAAATATATTTGTTATTAGGAGTGAATATTTTTAACTTTGTTTTGTTCACATTTTTTCTCCAGAATCCTTGGTTCAGGAAGTCCCGATTCAAAGGTGGTAAAGGAAAGAAGCTGAATATTGGAGGAGGTGGTCTTGGTTACAGAGAGAGACCAGGCCTGGGGGCTGAAAGTTCTGTGAGTTGCTACATTAAATATGCTTTTTTTTTTTTTTTTTGGACGTGGTAATGTCAGGATAATCATAGTAATTATGAAGCACTGTGAAATGAATTGAACAAAATTCCAGACAACACCTGTAAACTTTTACCTTCTGACATTATTAAATACTCCACAATGGCAAAGATATTTCTTTTAAATTGAGGTGATTCACTGTGATATTTGGAGAAAATTCAGACGGATCTGAGTCACCTTCTGTTGTTTTTGCAGGAACGTAGCAGCAGCTTGTTGTCTTCTACGAGTAGCTTTGAAGGCTACAGCAAACCAGCCACTGGGGCGATGGGAGATCGCATGTCTGCAATGAAACAAGCCTTCCAGGTAGAACTCTCTCCCTCCTCTTCTTCTGTCTTTGTTATGCCTTTAAAGGTAGGATCTGGAGGATTTTCAAACAATACAAAATATAGACATATACAAATGAAATCCTGCTTAATCATCACCTATGGGCTTCTACTCATGTGTGGTGGTGACTCTGTTTGCAGAGCTCCTGCCCTTTAACTGTATTTTGATGTTTTTGTGAGCTCAGACCGCTTCTGGGCGGAGATTTCCCCAGCCAATGAGAGAGCGCAGGTGCCGTGCCCGAGCGTGTCCGAGCGTGCACCAGTGCGAGCCTTGCCTGAACCTCTTCTGTGAAGCCTTCTTCCATACCTCCGGGCTCCGTACACCCGGGAGAGTTGAGCCTGATAGGAGGGGCCGAATTTGAATGTGTGTTTACAAACAGCAACTGGAAAATCCTCCAGACCTTACCTTTAACCTTATTTCATTCACTGATAAATCAGCATGCAATCACCGCCCTACAAATAAGTTTTGGTCATTTTATGTTGTGAGGCAGTGCAATCTCTAATTTGAAGTTTCAAAGTAAGGATTTCTTGTTTTGCCTCGCAGGCAGCTCATCTCTTCTTCTCAATGTCTCCTTTCTTCAAGGCTCAGTATAAGAGCCACTTTGTGGCTGCGTCCAGCGGCCCTCCAAAGCTCACCACTAAGTCTAACAGCTCGTCATGCTGGACCAGTGCCGGCAGCCTGAGCTCTGTGCCAACTGAGTCCGCCAACGGCTCAGAGCGGTCTCACAGCGCTGCCTTGTCCATGTCCATGTCCATGGCTGGCTTTACTAGCGCCGGCTCCTTGAGCTCTGTGCCTGTCAGTCAAACCAGTTCACAGCACAGCTACCCTCCGCCTGCACCTGCTCCACAGAGAGACATCCCAAGGGACAGACACGGTGAAGACAGAGGGCGCCACGACAGTTACCACCGCCACAGCGACAGGAGCGACCGACACAGTGGAGAGGACCGACATGGAGACCGTGATCGGCATGGAGACGGAGACCGGGATCGCCATGGAGACAGAGATCGTGACCGCTACGGGGACCGGGACCGCTACAGCAGCAGCAGCAGTCGCCACAGTGATAGTCGTAATGGAGATGGAAGCAGGAGAGACAGAGATGATCGGAGGAGTGAGAGGGACGGGGGAGACAGGGGGAGTGGGGAGGGGAGGGACAGAGGAGATGATAGTTTTGCTGTCCCTGAACCACCAAAGCGTAGAAAGAGCAGGTGGGACAACTAAAGAAAACAAAAAACACATCAGTAGAATAATATGTGCAACCAACTGCTCCATGATGAGCTTGTCTGTTGTGTTGGCAGATAGCAAAGCATATCAGAGTCAAGCACAGGACCGTAGGGGGATTTGTGGACTCTTAATTCAAGTGTACTGACACCCCTGTCAGGTTGGTTAGGACCTCATGATTTGATAAGAGCTCAACAGAGTGTGTCAGACAGAACACAAGCAGCTCAGAGACAGCCACTGTACATATATCATCAAGACTGTTGTTAATGTAAATCAATAGGATTGAGCAATAGAGCTGTAATGAATCCTGCTGTCAGTAAACAATTCAGAGCTAGGATATGTTCTCTTGTTTTCTCTCACGGAGCTCCTAACATGCTTTTGTGCTTGCAGACTTGAAGCTTTATTTTTTTTTTCCTAATGGATCTTTGCCAGGTGTGTTAGTGTTTTTGCATTTTGTTGATCTACAAAGATTACTCTTAGAACTGTTTCATTTTTTTCAAAAGTGCTCTGTGATGATTGACTCACACACATACATGTTAAAATGATGTATAGCTCTTTGTGTCTTGTATTCAAGTCCTAGTGAAGTGCCTTTCTTTGGCATTTAGTCTGTCTATGCTTTTTAAATGTTTTTCAACAAAGATGCATTTGTTTATATAGGAGGAATTTCAAGTGTTCATTCACACAATGGAAAATGTGAAGTTTTGATTAAAAAGACCTGTTTGGCATCAATTTCTGTATCTGCTTCCTGTGACATTCAAACTGTGTCATTCTTCTGGTTTAACACGGATAACATATACAGAGCTTTAAGTGGGTATTTTATGCAGTTACATCAGTCTGATAGTTTTATTTTGTCCTATTTTTTTGAAGCAAAGGGCATTAGGCATTAGATGTAATACAGAACATGAAAAAAATTCAGAAGACATGTTTGACAAGAATATTTTTGTCTAGTATTCACTAGAGGAACTACTGTGCTATCATATCTCTGAATGACACAAGAAGCTACAGCTGAATTTCTATTGATATGGTCAATACTGATGCAGTTGACTTAAACATTGATATTAACAAGTAACAGCCAGCCATGACAAAATGCAGCACTGCAGCTCATCACTGTGACCAGTAGGGGGCAGTGAACACTAATTCTGAATGTGCTTCACCCAAGGGCATGTTAAAACTGATGACTAATAATGTTAAGTTGTGGCCTCTAACAGTGATCACAAGCAAACAATCAACACGGTCATTTCACATTCAGCACTCAAGTAAACTACATATACATTCTACTGTACTTGAGAAAATATACTGGTGTGCTTTAATGTGATGAGTCCACATTTAAAATGTTTTTGGAAATCATGGGCGTCCTGTCCTCCAAGACAAGGAGGAGAAGCACAATCGAGACTGTTATCGGCACAAAGTTCAAAAGCCAGCATCTGTGATGGTCTGGGACTGTGTTAGTGTCCATGGCATCATGGGTAACTCACATCTGTGAAGGCACCATGAATCCTGAAAGTTACATACAGGTTGTGGAGAGACATATGCTGCCATCCAGACAATGTCTTCTCAGGGACATCCCTGCTTATTCCAGCAAGACAATGCTAAGCTGCATTCTGAAGGTGTTACAACAGCGTAGCTTTGCAGGAAAAGAGTGCAGGTACTAGACTGACCTGCCTGCTGTCCAGACCTGTCTCCCACTGAAAATGTGTGGCGTATTATGAAGCACAAAATACAGCAATGGAGACCACAGACTGTTGAGTCACTTAAGTTGTATATCAGGCAAGAATGGAAAGAACTTTAGGAGATTTGGAATGTGCTTCAGGCATTAAGTTCATAATAAGTGTATATCAATCAATCAGTATCCTTGTGGCTTGAGGATCAAAGCTACCTCTGAGCCTCTCTGTGCTGGCCTGGTGTAACCGTACCCTCTTCTCGACCTCAGCAGGGTGAAAAGGCAGTTTTCCAGTTGGCTGGGATCTTTAATGATTCACCTGGTCCTATTTTTGCAGCATCTCAAACATACTTTATGTCAGTTAGAGCAGTGCCTATAGTGTGTACAGATTAACCAGCCACTCTTTGTGGGGCCTTGTGGCAAAACAAACAAATAAACAAACAATAATGTTTATTGCAAAAGCCTGCACGCCAAATCTGGCCATCGATAGGGTGCTGGGGGCCACCCAGCCATTTTCTAATTTACAAAATAAAATAAATTGATTCACAGGAGGAATTGTTATGGTACTTTTAATGTACATAAGGTGCCAGGGTGCATTAAGAATAGCATCAACGTAGAGCTTTATAAGGGAAATTGCTAGAGGAGGATCCCCTGCAACCCCAACAGAGGTCGGAGCTCAGCCCCTACTGTCCTAAAATTGTAGAAACGCCCTTGTGTACATGTGAAGGGCTGCTGCAACTGGCCCCTGAACCCCTGTCATTTTGCAAAAGTGGCCCCCAGGCAAAGCAAGTTGAGTATCTCTGATTTATCAGTTTGACGGTCAAAAGGGATTTGCAAATCATTATATTCTGTTTGTATTTATGTTTTACATAGCTTCCCAACTATTTTGAAATTGTGTGTGTGTGTGTGTGTGTGTGTGTGTGTGTGTGTGTGTGTGTGTGTGTGTGTGTGTGTGAACAAACCTTGTTCAGCTTTGTTGTCCTTGTGTTTAGCTCATATGTCTATGTCTATGCAAGCTACAGCAAAACAAACAAAAAAAAGGAATCAATTTTCTTGAGTATGTTCACACTTACTGGGCCAATAAAGTAAAAGCTTTACAGTGACATCCTCGTTCCACTCATAATTGTGATTTGTCCGACAGCCCCTGAATGCATCAGGAGCAGATGAGAGCCAATCGCGTGCGACATCCTGCCGGAGAAAAAACGCTCTGTTCTGATGAAAACCGAGACGTGAAGCGAAGTGGAGGCTATAAACTCACCGGCACCGGGGCCAGAAGCGTCTACAACAAAAGCCTAGCAAAAAACTGAATGAGAGAGCAAATATCAACTTGCAGCCTCTGAGTGAACAGTCGTTATCAGCCCGGCGTGTCGCAGACAAGAAGCGCAGATGGTGAGTGGTTTTTATCGTCTGTTAGCACCGTGTGTGTCTGCAGCCTTCCCTCCCTCCGCTGCTCTCCTCTCGGCTTTTTTTTTTGTGAGATGAGGTGAGGTGATGATGCTCGTCCACTGGCTAACGGGGTTAGCTAACCTGGAGTCGGTTTGTTGTATAAGCCACGGTATAAATGTTGCATGTAAGTGCAGTATTTGGGCTGAAATATAACATTAATGGGGGCTTTGTGTTGAATTTGAGGAGAATTTAAACGCCCGCCGTCGAGCTCCTCAACATGCTAACAGTGCGCCGCTTGTTTCAACGTCTATTAGCGGTAGTTAGCTAGCTTGCTGGCTAATTAATATCAAAGGTGATTTAAACCCACCAAATAAAACATGTAACTCAAATTACCCCAGCTTATTTGTAAAGCATTATATCTTATGGTTCCAATTTAAATTTCCTTGCCTTTTAGCCGATTTGTTAAAAGATTAGTGGTTTTATATTATGTGCTGTGATTTAACGTTTTGTTTTGTTCAAGCGGCAGTTCTAAGCAGATTGTTTTTGTTTGTTTGTTTGTTGCAAATATGTTGTAACTGGACTAATGTTGGCTCCAACCTGTCCAGTGTTACATAAAGGTCTTTAGTAAAGCAACTAATCTGTAACAGGGCATTAACCCCATAAACCATAAATAAAATGAACACTTAAGTAAAAGCAGAAAATCAATTTTAAGCTTTCTTGTAATTAAGGCATCAGTATCATGGTTAAGATGCTGATCTTATTGAGACTTTCACTTTGGTATCCTGGTTTTGAGTCTTATCCTACTTCTAATTTTAATTGAGACATGCTATTTTATGGAGGACCTCTGGAATCCTGGTTATTAATGTCACCATATACATGCTAATAACAGTATCCATGTTTCTGATCATCTTTTAATCAACAGAGAGTGATCAGAAACCTTAATGTGGCCTTTACATGCCACAGCATCATCCAGCTAACTTGCAGGAAACGTTTCCAGGTTTGAGCCCAGGATAAGTACACTCCAAAAACCAGATTGCAACTGGGACACCAATGTGCAAAATGTCCACTGCAGTTTATAAAACCATCTACAGCTGCTGAGATGGTCATCTATGACTGACTGGATTAAACCTCTGTGTATGTCAGCATTAGATTTAAAACCCTACACCAGGTGTAAAAAGACATGTGCTTCACTCTCTTTTTTTGTACAGATGTCTTGCCTGTGTTTGTGTTGCTGAGTAGTTTACAAACTGCTCTGTGGTCTAGTGAAACCACTTTTATCCATTCAGGGCACCACATTTACAACAGTCTGTCATTACAGCCCTGGCATATGGCGACAAGGCTTAAGTAAGTATATGGTCATTTTCATTTCCTGCCAGCGTCAGTGGGCTGGCTGACTGTAATTTCAGTCAGAGTTGACAGCACAGATTGACACCCTGCTCTCCTGGCTGATTTACGTCAGTATGCTGGTGGATTTGTGAGGCTGTTGTCGCAATTTGACTTGTTTGCCCAAAAAATAAATAAATAAATAAAAGGATTTAGACAAAGCCCTTTGTACAAAGCTGCAGTGAGAACTAATAACATTTATTTTGTTTGACCATATGCTGCTCTGTCAAACAATTACCATTACCGCACAGAAAACTGATTTGCTGGGTATGTCAGAAGTGCCATATGTTGGGGGGGGGGTGTTTTGCTGCTGTCAGATGTGCAGAACAGTATTAAATGGGTCGCCAGCAGGTCCAGGAGATAGAGCTGCAGGCAAAAATGGTCAGACTAATAATTTCCACTAGCTGCATACCTGTCCCTTTCTCTCTCATTCCTAATAATTTATGAGGTTTTCCTTTTTGAAAATGAGAAATATTGACAGGTTTGTTATGTGTACAAAAGAGCACACACGTTTCTCTGTGTGATTTAATGTTTTTTTAGGGGTAGAAATAGTTTCTATTTTGATGGAAGCCCAGTTTTACCTTGAATATAATTGTCACGTTAAGGTATTATTTCTCAATCATCAGACAGTTGTCTGATTGCCAACTTGGCACATATGTTCATGCACCCCACCCAGTTTATGTTGCTTCTTGTTTCCTCCTTTTCTGGGTAATAGAAATCTGACTGAAGGCTCTGCAAACCTGTATAGAAGTTTTCTGGCCAAAACAGGCAAAGGCTTAACACATTCCTTTCACTTTGATTTGTTTGATTTATTTCATTTCCTGACATGGTTCACTGCAGTCTAATTAAACTCAGATCTCGGACAGATAAAGGTGCAGCTTCCCTACAAATGCAGCAACAAATCAGTCTGAGTAAGATGTCAAAAGCCAATTGTCTTTTTATTGCTCATTATTTATTGGCATTGGGTTTATATGATATATTTCAATCAGCAGCTCCCTGCTGTTTAAATCTTTGTGTGCATATTCTCAGTTTTAATAGTCTAAACAGCAATCATGCCACTCACATTGCTTTGCATCTCTGTGGCAGTCAACGCTGATCTAATGATGTAGGCTATCTGGTTTGAAAGGACCTTAGGGCAGGCTGATTTAGAAAGACTTAACGTGTAGAGTTTCCCACAGTATCACCCGTCAACAGTAGATGTCCAAGGCATCACATTTCCAAGACTGCAGAGCTCTGTGGGAATCTACTCATTGTAACCTAAATGATCCACATTTGATCTTGGTACTTAAGACAACTTATTTAGTGGAAAAAAGTCAACACTAACTCCCCTGTCCCTTGGCTTTCAATGTCTCAGTCAACAGCGTCTAAGTTAAGGAGTCCTTAGTGTGTGATGGAAATGTTCTGTGATCACAGAGCAGATATTTGCATGTGAGGGGTTTTTTTATTATTTTTTTAAAGACGGGATAGGGCATGTTATCCTGAATTCCAGTCCTGGAGGAGACTTTGGTTGTGAAATGTTCCCCTTCTTCTTAAGTTTGTGATATCATCTGATCAGAAGTAGCACTTGAGGCTGTTTCTTCTTTACCTTCAGTAAGTTGCAGAAGGTATCTGCCTCTCGCTAGGTCAAGTCAACGCAGGCTCCAGGTCTTCAACACATTCTTTTACAGGCCTTCACTGGTTTTGTTATTTGCAGTTTTAAGAAAAACACATCAACAGAGCAGCTGCTGCAGCATACCAGCACCAACCATTTGTTTTTATGAACATCGCAGGTTTTAACACCATTTAGTCAAGGGATAAAATGAGGCATACAATTTTTCTACAGGAACAGACATTGCATTTGGCTTTCTGACTTTATTATCTGATTTTATGATGTTTTAACTTGATGTCAGACAGATATTTGACACAAACAATCGGAGGACTTAAGTAGTTTTAATTATGCCCTCAGGCAGCTTCTTCAAAGGACTGACAAAAGGGAACACTGAGCTTTTTCAGCAAAGTTGGAAAGGCATTGGGGTGTAGAACTTAATGGTCTATGAAGAAAAATTTGCTGACTACGAATTACAAGTGAAAAATTAGTATCACAATCTGAAAGAGCAGTGCCTTCTCAGGAATGATGGTAAAATGTGAGCATTTTGTTTTTCCCTTTTTGAGGACTAGTTCTTGTTTTGATTTCAACAAAAACACAAAGAAAAATAACACTTCTGAAATGCTCCATTTTTTTCATCTTCTTAAAGTAACCTAGACCTGCAATCATCAGTTGATTAATCAATTAGTGGGTCGACAGAGTTAGAGTAAATAATAGATTAATTGTTTAAGTGAATTTTCAAGCAAATATGAAATTTGATAACTTAGGTTGTGCACTATTGATAGGATAAAACATAGGACAATTGAAAACGTTGCCTTTTGTGATGGAAAAATTTTCACAAAGTTGTAACCCTATTTTTCCACCCTCTTCGAGTTGAGCAATTTTTAAGCATTTGTCAAAGTACAGCAACAAAGCCGCACACTTCGATAAATCCTTTAAAAGGTTTTATCTAGACATTAACAGCCTCCCTAGACAGGAAGTGAAAAAACAAGTGTCCGGCGTCAGCTGACTAAGCAGACATTCAATGTCCTGTGGCCTCAAACAGAAAAAATGCCCCATCACTTTCTCGTTGCATACAGGAAGCTTAAAAAGGGAAGAGAAGTAGTGGCTGACCAAGCCCTCCCATATGTGATTACTCTGCAGAGTGGCGTGTTGAACCTCCATCAGACGGATCAAACTGCTTCATCCTACTTCCATCAGTTCCCCAGCCAGTCAAGTGTCAAAACCTCAGCTTATACTTACTTTTCCATCACAGGAAAGTTTTTTTATTAACCACATACCAGTCTTGAGTTAGAGGTTGTTGGTTTTTTTTTCTCGGGCATCTTGTTCACATAACTTGCTTCGTCTCTTCATGTTCAGAGTTATTGATAGAAGACTGCTGTCAGGGGGAGTCTGTATATCTTCCCTGCAGCAGCTGTTTTAGTTGTTGGATCAGTGCCATGGCTCGCAGGTCCAGAAAGTGCAATATACGATGAGATGCTACCTCCAAAAGCCTCATGGTTTATATTGCGTGTACCGGACTGGAAATATAGTTTGTTTTGATTAGTTTGAAGTCAAACTGCTCGACAGCCGATAGATGGGCTCATTAACACTGTTATGTTGTTTTGAAGGATGAGTTTCTTCACATTTGTTCCGTGGTTTCCACTCTGCTGTCCCAAACGATTAAACAATGATCATGTTTCTAAAAATAAGGGATGAGAGAGAGTGGGAGCCTTGTTTTTGGATTAATGACAGAAGACGTTTTGTTAGCATAGTGCCTGCCTTCCCTTCTAGGGGCCTGTTGCAGTGAATCACACACCACAGTGTGTATTCAGTGGTGGTCGGGTGTTAAGTGCTGGAGGGTGGTTCTAATTGTGTCAATCAGCACAATAAAGTTTGAACTCTTTATGAACATACTGACTTTTTACCCTTGTAATATTCTTTAGAGTTGTTGTAACAGCTCTAAATAGCTGTGCTTTACGTCACCAGATAGCCCTTGTAAACACAGATTTAGACAAGAGGGGTCTGGTTTGTACATAAGCGCCTATTTGACTTCCATAAAAGTGAAGGACTGGCCCACATTATTTTTAGGTTGTATGCTTTTTAAACTCGGTCCTCAAATTCTCTCCTTATCACATATTCCCCTGATTTTGAAAGAATAAGGACTGACTTTAATAACTCTCCTGACACATGGATGGTCTGTAGCCTCGGGGAACAGGCAGAGTTTTTTTTTTTTTTTGAGGATCCTCACCACAGTAGGTTAAACCCAAACTCGTCCTTCACTGGGCAGATGCAGATCCACAGTAGCCCATCAATTACTGATTGAAGAATAGTTGGGGAATGCACTTATTTGCCTTTTGCTGAGAGTCACCTGAAAAGATTGATACCATTCTCATGTCTGTGTGTCAAATATGTAGCTACCCCAGCAGCTAGCAAGCGGCAACCTCTAGGGCTGAAGAATGAAGCCAATGTGGAAGTGCCAAAAACTGCAGTTCCTTTAATGACCACTTGAGACTAGCTCCAAGGGCGAGTCAATCCCCCATGTTAAAATGCCCAACTTTACTGCAAAAAAAACCCAAAACATGTTTACAGCCTGGTACAAAAAGTGGCTTTGGTCTCTATAACTAATCCCAACATTCATGACAGCTGTATGGGGGGTGTTTTTAATAACTCATCCGCTTATATTTGATCAAAGCTTAAAAGTATGCATATTTAGGTTGTCTGTGAGGCGTCATTACAGTTTATGAGTCAGATTCACCCCTTGCTCCACCCCCTTGACCAAATATATTCACGACAGCCAAAATGCTGGACTAAAGGCTTCAAAACGGGAATCCATAAACCAATGGGTAACGTCACGGTAACTAGTCCATTATTGTATGTAGTCTGTGGCAGCTAGCGATCTTAGCTCATCATTAAAACTGTAGTGGGAGAAACTGCTGACATGGCTCCATCAAAGGGTAAAATCTACCTACCAGAAACTCTAAAGTTCACTAATTAACAAATTATATCTAGATTGTTTCTGTAGAAAATTTAAAGTGTTTAAATGGCAAGTAATGGTTTTAAGGGGGGGGTTATGGGCCAAACTTGCTTCACGAAGAGCAGTTTTTCCCCGTTTAAAGTCGCTAAGCTAAGCTAACTGGCTGCTGACATGACAGTTGTATTTATCTTTTCATCTTACCCTCGACAAGAAAGCAAATAAACCTATTTCCCAAAATATCAGTCTCTTCCTTTTTCAGCAAATTGAAAGTGCTGCCTGCCCTGGCACTATTCTACCAAAACCACCTGTGTTGTTGCAACATCAACACAGAAACACACTCAGGCAGACATGTGCAGGTGTGATTTAAAACTGAAGCAAGGCCATGATGCTGTGAGGTAAGAGTTGAACCTCTGTTGCAAGATTTCACCACTTGTGTGAAAGTGGTCTTTGTTGAGTAAGACGCGACTCTCCAGCTGGCTCGAGCTTCTCACACAGTGTGGTATGTCAAAATGCTTCACAGTTAAAACAGTGTTTGGTGTAGCAGAGCTAATTAACTACACTGCAAACGCTCTTTATTTATGTTTATATTGAACACCGTGTTTTGTGCTCATGAAGGCCCCTCATTTTCCCTCCCTTCATGTTTTTAGTTACCCTTTTGTCTTTTTGATTAGATGGACTCTTGAGCTAATATGTGAACTGTTAACTTCAGAGCTGAGATCATAAATCTCTTGAAGCTTATTCACTCTGCAGCCAAAGCATTCATACACAACAAGTGGTAGTTAGCAGTCGTTTATTGGAATGAAGTACATTAGTTGCTGCTGTCCCTATTGGGACTGTGAGACAGAGGAAGCCAGATGTGTCAAAACAACTTCCTGCCACATTCGAGCTGTTTGGTGGCAATTGTGGCTCATGTACATATAAGGTAAAACAAGACAAGATGGCACAAGCTAATCTGAATTCTTACTGGATGCCTGTGTATGTGTATGTGTATGTGTATGTGTATGTGTGTGTCTGTGTGTGTGTGGAATGCATGCCTGCCCCCTAACATGGTAACTAATCTTGCCTCGTTTTTTACCAAAAAAAAAACATTGGCAATGTTGTGCCTTCACTCAGATCAGATTTCCTTTTTTGGCTGCATTAATTATATGATTTCATATGCCCTAACTGACCTCATTTATCTGCTCTGGCAGTCTACTGCTGACTTAACCCCCTCCATAAAAAATGGACTGTGAGAACTTATCACATTGAAAGTTTTCCGTCCGTAGTGTTAAATGATGTTAAAGATCAAAGTCAAGTCGGCTCAGCAGTTGTGCTGCAGCGACAGGAAGTGGTCTAGCATGCAGTCTGCTAGATAACCGGCAAAGCGTGAGATGTCTGCTAGCTTAACAGCAACATATTCACTGAGTTCAAGAGGAGTCAGGGATGAAGAGGAGACAGTTGGGAAGTGATTGCATCTTCAGGAAGCTGCATGTCCTTACTTAATGAGCCAGTCGTTTCAAAGGCATGTCATCCGGTTCTCGTAAGTGCAGGCAGCAGCCTTGTTGCTCCTCCTACTCAGTTGTTAAGTGGTGCATTAAGGTATATTCATAGATTACTTTTTAGAGAGGGCCACTCTTACTTTTCCAGATAGCTTCACAAGTGATGTTCAGATGAGGAAGGACAATTTGATCAAATATAACGTGAGACAATATACATTTGACCACCAGTCTCTGATCGTATGAGGTAGGGAGCAATCAGCGCATCAGTGAGTAGGATGTCTCTGTCAGCATGAATGTGTGCTAAATGCACAAAGAACATTTTGTGCTCGTCATGGCAGTGATGTCTGTTGAAGAGAGGATGATCGAACACTAACCTTGAATCATTTTGTACCTATAGAGTGCCGAAGTCACGCCCCTTCCGGTGAAGCTCATGGGACCTTTGATCGGAAAAAATATGAATGGCAGTGAATGAGGGGAGAAATATTATCTTTTGGTCCCGTTTGAGTTGTGACATGAAATCCAAATATGTCGTTAATGAATTTAAAACATAAATTTTGAGGTCAAGAAAGTCATACTTTGTGGTGAAACTGTTGAGATATAAGCTTTTGAAAAAAACGTAATTAGAAAAACTACACAGGAGGCGGTCGCGTATGTGACATCATAGCTTTCGCTCACTTCCTACAGCTTGGAGTGACTGCAACCTGGCACAAAACACACAGACATCTTCAATCATAAATCGATTAATCATAAAACAGTGGAATTTCAGCGGGGAGGCCAAGCTGCAGGAAGCGAGCGAAAGCTATGATGTCACATACGCGACCTCCTCCTGTGTACTCTTGAGTCTTTCTAATTAAAAAGCTTATATCTCAACAGTTTTACCACAAAGTATGACTTTCTTGACCTTAAAATTTATGTTTTAAATTCATTAACAACATATTTAGATTTTATGTCGCAACTCAAACGGGAACAAAAGATAATATTGCTCTCCCCATTCACTGCCATTCATATTTTTTCTGATCTAAGGTCCCATGAGCTCTACCGGAAGGGACGTGACTTCGGCACTCTATATATTGAACGAAACTGATCTCTTTTGATGGCAAGAAAGTTGGATATAGCCTTTAATATACATATGCCACCTGGTGGTAATCAACAATCAGTGACCTTTTGTTGTAGTTTTTGTCATTATGAAGAATTACCTCAATTGCTAATGCATTAAATGAGCTGAATCACCCAAAACAGACTTTCCCGTCACTTGCGTTTGATCTATAATCGGTTTCTCTCTGATTTTTTTGTGAAATTTACTAGCACATATACAGGAGACATCAAGATATAAAATGTATATGAACTGTGATTGTCCCTACCTCTCTAAGTTTTGTGAGTGCAACACACTTAAATCATTAGTCAGTTAAACAGCTTTTGATTTGAACTCACGTCAGGCAAATCAAAGTTTTTATGAGGAAGATGGATGCACATACTTAATGCTGTCATTTCCATCACCGGGGCGGACTCTTGATTTGTTATTCTGCCGACAAAGCAAGAAATTGTGCAAGTCCAAGAGTAATAGACCTGCAAAAAAATGAAGATCAGCAGTCGCCTCTGATGCCAAAGATCTCCTCCTCTTTGCACTGGCAGCCCCTGAACCCCCCAACCCCAAATCCACCACTTCCCTCCAGCTCCAGCCAAACTGCCTTACATAACAGGGTTTTAGCAAAGTCTGCAGTGGACTTTTCCCCCTGCCTAAACAGAGGCTGCCCTTCTTCCCTGCACACTGGCTTTTCCATGGTACCATGTACTGTGTACAGATATGAATGTCTCTCTGTCTGTTTGTTATCCGCTTGAACTACCTGTTAGCCTTGCTTAAAGATGTGGTCATGCTTGTTGCTGCTGCTGGGGACTGGCTGCAATGCTCTTGAGGGCAGATACACCCATTACTACTGTCCTCAGCTTGAGATCGTGCAAGCTTTTTTCTCTTTTCTCAACCTTCTGTGCGCCTCGAGGGGAAGTCTTTCAATTCCTCCTGTCATCATGATTTGAACTGCAATTACTTGACACAATGTGAAAGAAAATGTGGAGACCTATGTTAAATGGCAACCAGAGAATCAAAGCGCAAGCCTGCAATTGTGGATGATTGTAGGGTTGAGTCGAGGAAATGCTTTATTACATTTGTAAATTGGAAAGCTACAATGATGAAGACGGGCAGAACAGGTGTCAGTCATGTTGTTTCACTTAGAAATCCCCGTACCATTTGTTTTAAATTTCATGTTATACTTCCCTGTGAAGTTTCCTAACCGGAAGGCTGGTTCTGAGCTGTTCTGCTATGTTGAGGGCCGCCCCATGCAGAGCGTCCCACAGCTCAGCTCACATGACCAGACAGAAGGCACCTGATCCTCTCCCAGGGGTGCAAAGAGACAGATGGAGCAAATAGAAAGAGGGGGAGAGAAAGAGAGATCAGATTGACAATACCAACACACTGGTAAAGGTGACAAGAGGACAATGAAAAATACCTTCTTCCATCCATGTGACATCTTTCTTTCGCTTGTAATCAAACAGAACTCTTAATATTTGTTATTGCACTTAAGAGTATAACAGGAGTCTTGCACAGATTTGAATATATTTGTTTTTTGATCATTTCTCTGTTTGGTTATCCAGGACACCAGGAATACCACTGAAGAGAAACCTGTCCAGCGATCTAAGGTAAATATGCATCGTCTGTCTTTTCTGTCTCACCCCTTTCATGCTTCTCTGTTCCTCTTCCGCATGCGTTACTCCTGCCCCACTTCACATTCATCAGCCTTTTGATCTCAGAAAGAGCAAAGGAAGTATTTCCTGCATTTTGTGTCTTGTTTTATAAATGCAAGCTTTCATCTCAGTGTGGATCAAGGCCTAGATCACTGTGTGTCTGGTAGTAAACCAGTATGTTTTTGTGCTCAGTCCTTCAGCTTCAAGACCCAAAAGGAAGTGTGTTCATCATGTGAGAAGACGGTCTACCCAATGGAGAGATTGGTTGCCAACAACCTGGTCTTCCATTCAACATGCTTCTGCTGCAAGCACTGCAACGCCAAACTAAGGTGACTGTATATACTGTTTTCAGGGTTCCCGCAGATCCTTAAAAAGACTTTCATTCACACTGACATTCTTCTTCTCCTAAATCCTTTTAATTGTATATAACTGTTTGATTCTTCCTCTTTCCGGCAGCCTTGGCACCTTTGCAGCTCTTCAAGGCGAATTTTACTGTAAACCCCACTTCCAGCAGCTGTTCAAAAGCAAAGGCAACTACGACGAGGGCTTCGGACGCAAACAGCACAAAGAGCTCTGGGCCTCCAAGGAGACAGATAATATAACAAAGACGGCATAATCATGTCTGCCTGTGTCCCATCCCAGCCATGCCTCTTCCTTTTCCTCCTCCTAACACCTTCGATACATCACGATGAACACATGCCTCATATGCTGGGGCACTGTTAAATCACCCACGCGCTCACTCTCGCTTTTTAAATGCCATCAAAACAAATACATGCACAAACAGCTAGGAAATGACTGGCCAGTCATAATCCATACAATTTAAAAAATAATTTTTGGGAATATACTTAGGGTTCAATTTGAGTGATATTTGTATTTTCCTTCTTTTGTTTTCCAATTTCCTGTTTGGAATTGGCAGTTGATTGTGACCAAAAGCCTTCTCTGGTATGGGGGGTATAATAATAATCCTTTTCTTTTTTTTTAAATTCTTTTTAGGAATTTGCACCCTTTTTAATTTTTGAATACCGTATGCTCAGGCGAACATATCAGAGAGGTTACAGAGCATCCATGTTTTGCAGTCGAGCATACACTCAGGTCAAAATTAGCATAATTTCACTCATTTTAACAAAACACACAAATCAAAATAATAGTCCTCAGTATTGTGACTTTGCTGTCAGACAGTTCATGTCAGTTTGTCAGGTTTCATATATTTGAGGAACAAACAGGGTACAGAGTACTGTAAAATAAACGCACACATCAGCAACAGCTCACCTCTCGTGTTTTAATTTTTGTTTTGTCATCGTTCTCTTCATCCCATGGTTTGTTTTTATTTTATTGACCACTGTAAGTCTAATCCTTGCATGTTGGGATGACTGGGTCTTAATAGCCTTATCTTACGACTGTATCGATCTTTTTGTGTTGTGAATGATTTTGTTTTTCATTGATGCATAAGGAATTACTTTTTAAAGGATTTTAGAAGCACTTGAGTTTGGATTTGATTGATGTCACGGCATAAGTTGATCCTCTCTGAGCTTTTATCGGTGGTTGGAATTTTAATGGAATTCTCAGATTGTGTTTTGTATACTATCTGTATGTAGAGCTGTAGTTTGTGATTTGTGAACATTCCCCACCTTGCTGTACTCTCATCTTGCACATATGACCACACATGATCACCAGACAAGATAATCACAGGGAAACTGAGGCCTCGTTAGCACACATCCCTCACTCCGTCGGATGAAACATCTTAAGAGGAGCCGTGAACATTTGGTTGAATTGGTTGTTAGTAAAATGACCTTTGCTACAAATGAGGATGTTGATGGACGGAGCTTAAGCCTTGCAGGAAACCACACAATTTTGTTCCTTCGTCATTTCGCACTTTGTCAGTTGTTGGCGTCTTGTGGTGATTTTTCCCCTGCTGTATTTGAGTGTGTTCATATAGCTGGAAAGTTTTTATGGGGGATGTAGACGGATCCAATCCGATCACGGTGTCTTGAACATCCATCATTTTGTTACCCCCCTCAGTCCCATCTAATAAGAGTGGACAGGTTTCCTTTTGAAATAAATGCCTTCCTGTTCTCATTTCCTGTCTTATTAGCTAAATACATCTTAGCACCTGGACCTATTTCTTCCTACTGAATTAACAGTAGTTGGCTGATTGAGGATATGTCACAGTTTTGGTCCCCTGATGTGAGATGTGCTCCTGCATGCTGCATGCAAAAACCCATTGCAGAGCACCCCCTGCTGGGGAAAGTGTGACAGTAGCGTCTAGTGTGAGAGGAAGAAAAAAAAAAAACTTGCCCTGAACTCAACATAGCCTTTATTAAAAGTTTTTGAATACGTTGCCTCGGCCTGCAGTGCAGCTACTGCACTCCTGCCACTTTATTTTATTTAATTACAACACCTAAGAGAAATTATCCCAGTTAGACAAGATCTCCGCATTTATATTTCATTCTATATTAAGAATGAGTCTAAAGCCATTCAAATATCTCATCTTAGAAAACTTCTGAATACCACTGAGACTTGACTGACACTTGAATGACACAAAGTACTTTTTTGTGACTGAAGGTTTACTGTGAATTTGAGCATGCTGTGCAAAGTAGAAAGCTAAACTTAAACAGATGGATATCTGCTACTTTTTTTAAAAGAGAAGCCTTAGAAATAAATAGCTGACCTTATTGCTTTTTCAAACAATTCCTTTGAGTGCACAGATCGACAAAGAAATCTCCTGATCATGCCTTTTTCAAAAACAGACCCGCTTCCTTTAGAGCCCCACTCTTTAACATAGGATTACTTCACTCAACCAGCAGCCATTTTTTTCCTATATAACCACTTTTTATCCACATAAAATGTACAATAATTCTAATTCTACTGTATGTGCGTATGTGTGTGCGTATGTGTGTGACTATGTATATTTTATATTTTCCTCCATTTTAAAATGGTCCTCTGGATCCCTGAGAATGCTTTAAAATCAAGAGTATTGTATCTAGAAATGCTGTCTTTGTCATTCTCCGTTAGCAGTTCGCCAAGGTACAACTGCAGAATCTGTGAATTGCAACCTCTAAGCGCAGATAAGGTACACTTAACACTGGTGCCAAGAGGCTCAGGTGAATGATTGCGATGTAATGTTTAAATGTTAAATCTGTGAGTCATTTCATTTTTGTGCTTATCTTGATGTGGACTTTCTTTTCAATGCTGTTGTCATCGAGACATTTTAAATGTATGCATCTTTGAAAATGTATTACAGACTTGACCTGTGGATTGAGGTGGCCTTACAGCAAAAGGACGCTTGGACTGTATTTTCAGTCGTTCTCCTCTATTCTCCCTTCTCTCTATTGCTTAGTTGTGGTATGGAAGTGTAACATTTTAAAATGTAAGCACCCCCCTTTCTACGCCAATACACACAATCATTTTGTGCATTTTCTTTCTTGTTTTTCTTTTTTGTTTTTTACATGCTTTTGGAGAAAAAAAAATAATAAAATGCTGGTGTTGATTTAATGACATGATTTTAGTGTTTTTTTTAATGCACTGATAGTTGAACCTTTGAAATCCCACAAGATTAATGACTAATTGACTTGATACAGATTATAGGTAGTTACCGGTTTCTCATAACCTCTACTTCACTGCAGTTCAGAGGGATATATTGTACTTTTTACTCCACTTCAGTTGTTTTATAGCTTTAGTTAGTAGTTACCTTACAAATCAGGATTTTTGAAAAAGAAAAAAAACATGGTTCCAGCTTCACAAATGTGAGGATTTGCTGCTTTAAAATAATTTTAATTTATTTTTAATCATTTTGATTAATCTACTATATTGGTTAGACAAAACACAAATTGTAGAGGTGCTTTGAGTTTTTAGCTCTGAGTTTTTACAAATCAAACAATGGAGCAAATTATCAGCAGATTAATCCATAACGAAAATAATCATTAAAAATAGTTAAAAAATGAGCTCCACCTCAAACAAATACAACAGTAAAATCATTAGTAACAACAATCCAATGATGTATAACAGTCACAAGGGCCATTTTTTCTGCGTTTAGTACTTGTACGGTTAATACTTTAAGTACATTTCCTGATTATACTTGCATGCTTTTAATAAAAGAAATTTATTTATCTCGAGGGGAACTGTTATGCAGCAGTTGCAGAATACGAAAGAGTGCAAATATGAAGGTGAAAATAATACAAATTATAACAATAAATGATTATCAATAAGGTGCAAAAACAGAGGTGTAGTGTAACTAAGTCTGCTTATGTTCTATACGTTACTACAATTTTGAGGCACTTGAGTATTTCCATTTTATTCTACTTAATATTTATATTTCACTGCATTTCAGAGGCAAATACTGTACTTTTTACACCACTAAACTTACTTGATGACTTTGGTTACTAGTTACTTTACAGATTAAGAATATAATCATTAAATGATTTATGATATTGTTATAGATTAAGCTACCCAGCAGTATATAAAGTTAGCTCCACCTTTACCAGCTGCAACATTAAAGTGATGAATTCATTTATGCATCAGTAATTATAATCCCATTATATCATTTATTATTTTCTGAAATGGGCCACTGTGCATAATGAGTACTTATACATGTTTTGATGCTGACACTTTTGTACTTTCTCTTGTTAGTAAAATTTTTAATGCAGGACTTTTACTTGTAACATAGTCTTTCTACATTGTGGTATTACTACCTTTATTGAAGTAACTGATCTGAGAACTCCTTACACCACTTGCAAAAACAAATGTGACTGACACTAGAGTGAGCAGCTTGAGGTAAGTGTTAGTTACATAAACTGGCCAACAATGAGGTGCAAATCCAAAGAATACACGTCAAAATATATTGGATTAACGGTAAGTACCACTGACATGGTAGTATACTTTATAATGTACTCTTACTTTAAGTAAATGATCGGACTACTTCCTCCAGCGCTGTTTTTGACATCAATTAAATGACAAAAAGCTGCGATCAGACGCATGACAATGACACATTCTTAATTCCGATTTTCCTGTCATTTTGAAGGCAGCATAAGGCTGAACTACGTCACAGCTGGTCCGCCCCATTAATAATATCGTGCGCGCGCCTGAAGAAAGACATCGACACGGCGCGCTCCCGCAGCTGCACGGCGCTTATTTAGATAGTTTAGTAACCAGAAATCCCCCTGGGAATAAATCCATGTTGTTACACACGTATGGACGACGGAGAGTGAAGCATTTGGGAAACACGGACGCCACTTTGGAGTACAGTTTTCACGACTTGTTGGAAGCTTAAAAGCGGGTTCCGGTGGCGATATTTTTTTTCTGTCAGGAAGTTTGACGTATTCGGTTGAAGATTGTTTCTTACTTTGTTTTGGTTTGGGGGAAAGTTGTGGATTGCTGTAAAGAACAGAAACCGCACGAAATCTCTTTGACTCAGTAAAGACTGCGTTTTTTTCATATTAAAATCTGTTAGGAGCTTTCATGAGTACTTCAGGAACCGTAATGTAAGAGCTGAAGCTCTGCGGAGTGCAAACACCGCTGGAGTTTATCATACTTGGCTTCTTTTGACATATGAATAATTTGAGTTTATATGTATATTAACACTATACGTGTAGATTTGTTTCTGCTAGTGTCATTTCAGTCAGTTTTTGGTACAAGTTTGAACTCCATCATGACTGAATCAAATCCCCCTGCACTGTTTTTATAGGCCTTTATGTATTCTTACATGTGTATGTTTATGGCCATAATTAAGTTGCAGTGCAATGCAGTTGTATGCAAAGTAAAGATATCTGCAGCCTAGATTATTTTGGACTCCAACCTGGCAACACAGAGAAGGAAAATCTGCAAACTTAGCAGGAAGAGAGGCTGTAATCACGGAAATCGGTCGGTCTTTTCCTCTGGCGGAGCTGTTACTCAGAAATGGATTTCATACAGGCCACACGGTTATTGTTACACCTTGTTTGGTAGTTTAATGTTCGTGTTTTATGAGATACAGCTCTCTGGCCTGCGAGGCTGAAAGTGTAGATACCGTGTGTGGCAAATGTGACAATGTTTTGGAAATTTAAGTTTTCCAAAGATCCGAGGTTGCAGCGGAGCAGAAGTTTGTCTCTGGGCCACAGCTGGAGCAGCCCGATGTAGGCTTTTTTCCATCGGAACATTTTCTCTGTAAAGCTCCCAGCTGTCTGATGTTTTTGTTTTTACTACCTGGAAATTACCCGTGTGTGTGAGCGCTTTAATTTTCCGTTGAAGAAGACGAGTTACCTGGGGGGGTCAGCCCCGCCATGGCGCCCCTACTCTCACACACGCTCCCCGGTGTGTCGGTCTGACTGAGGGCTCCGATGGACGTGAGCAACGGCCGGACCTACTGCGTCATCCCAAACGCGAGACACCGGTGACCGACTGTCGGCTGCACGCGAAACAAGCCTGGTCTTGTCCCAACGAAGGTTGTCAAGGTGACAGGTGAGGGTTGTGCACGTGACAGGGATGACAGGTATATGATGAATGAATTGTGCTGCATTCAGGTCTTGTTTGGAAAGTTGTAAGACGTTTTCAACTGGAAAAGAAGACTGTAGTCAGGTTTTTATGGTATGTAGGGGTCCTGAGATCCCTTGAGTACAACCTAAAAACAAATTGTGCAACATGTTTTTGTTATTCAAAGAATAAGTTTCCATCATTAAGGTCAATAATTTAGTCTTTGTTGATCCTAAAGTGGTTAGAAATACATTGAGAGTGAAAATGCTGGAATATGTTTTCAAAAAAGCGTATACATTGTAAAAGTTGTAGTTCCTAAAGCCTCTAAATTCCCTAAAAAGTACAGAGGGCATGACCTCAGTGTCCACCATGCACCAACTCTGCTTTAAAATCCCCTTTATGTCACCAGTTACCTTCATTTACATGAGAATGGTTGGCTGAGCATGCATCCTCTTCTGCATGACCCTGTTTACAGCTGCACTGAAAAATGAATGATTTAACAAAGCAATCACAAACTAAATACAATAGTAATTGATTAAAACAGCCACAAGCTAGTATGGGTTTAAAGTGACTAATTGCAGAAAGGTAAATGAGACTGGTACACTAACAGCAGTCCTGGTACCTGAAGCATCATTTAAATGAGGTGCAATAACTCAGCTTATAAGGCATTTGAGAGTTTCAGAGCAGCAAAGGGGAAATATTAACACGATACATTCTGACACCTTCAGTAAACAAACACCTACAGTCAAAATCAATAAAGAGCTAATTGTAGTCTATAGCATATGGCTTTTACTTTAATATATATGAACTCAGATGTAATACTAACAAAATATAGGCCTTTATTTGTTAAGTGTGGAAAACATGCTTGTGATTATAGGGGAAACCGGATGTAATTGTAACATCCCAATATCAGAATTAATCAACCAATCAGAAATGAGTCAGAATCCTGAAACTCAGTGCACATGATCTGTGATGGTTCCTCTCTGCCTGCCAAAAAACAAACCGATGTCTCATACTCTTCAAAACTGGTTAACCAAATAGGTCAAGAGGCTTTTGAGTGATGACATCAAAACCAAAACATGTCACAATTGCCCCCAGTCTCCCCTACAATACAGATAGTAATTGGATATACTTGAACAGGCCAGTTTGACAGCTGTGTTGACAAGCAATATGGATGTAAACAAGTCTTAAACAACATCAGAAAGTATTAATAACTTTGATTTAGTCGTTGTTTAGTGTTTATCAATGCACCGAATGAGATACAATTATGTAGATACAGCAAGTCATTGCTTAAAGTCTTTAAACTGTAGTTGATAAAGTTATTCCCATTTTATGTGAATGTAGCATTGTATGCATGGAGGTACAGTAGGAGCTACTAGCTTGCTAAGGCCGGCAGATTACTACAAAACCAGTTCCCTGATTAGTAAATAAAGGGGAATCAGTTAAAAAGTCCTACAGTGGCACTGAATTGTGAACTGTTAAATGTGCTCATGTGATTTTTTTGTGTTAATTGATGAAGCAAAGAACAAAAATAAATGCAATTGTTACTAACGCATCACACCAAAATATATATCCATATCTGGTAAGGTGGTGCTAATACCAGTGTCTGAATGCTTACCTCAGTGGGTGATTAGATTTATGACTTTAATAACTTGTCACCAAATCCTCACCAAAACCTCCAATATCCTGTATAACTCACCAAAATTTACACAAATTTCAAATTGGCCCTCCATGGGATCAGTGGCACCCCTAGAAATTTTCCATAGGGGTGGCCAGATGGGGCCCCTGAAAATCTTGGGTTGGCACCCCAAAACCAAGAGCCATAACTGAAATACAGGAATTTGATTATGCTTTTGAAGTATATGGGCTAGTTGGAAACTATGTCAGTATAGAGAGTTAAGGAATTTCATACTGATATACTTTGGTTTCTCATATCACAGTTGATTGTATTAATGTTCTTAGACTAATACTGGTATCAATAATGGTTTTGAGTTCTCAAACAACCTTGTTGTAATGTGTTATGTATCCGTACATGTTAGGTGATTCATTGTTCTTCAAATAGGCTGGTGGTCCTTTTCCCTAAAAAGACAAATATATAGCTTTAGTTTGAAGGTCTACCTTGATTAGAAGGAACAAAACATTTACAGAGAACAAGCCTTCTCAAGTTTAGGGGAGCCTCATGGGTACCCATTGAACCCATTTTCATTCAGATCTCTTGAGGTGAGAGTTCAAGGGACCCCTTTGAGAATTCTTGCCAATTTCTGGCTTTATTTAGCTCTCTTCCTGACAAGCTATGCTGACATGGTTGGTGCCAATGGATGCCTGAGGTTGTCTCGTTTCACAAGATACCTAGCTTAAAAAATGAGCATACCACAGCCTCTTAAAGACAGTAATATCAGCCTCCAGTTATTTTTAAGGTGGCCATGGCCCCCCCTTCCGACCGCCACTGCATGTGATACTGTCGTAGTGGGTTATAATAAACATATTTCTTTGGATGACAAAAAATAGTTGTTGATAGTTTCGTGGTCAACATAAGCGTATGCAGGTATGGACCACAGAAGGCCCTCCTTTTTTGTCTTTATTAACTTTTCTCTGACCTTCACATATTGCTATCTGAACACGAAGAACAGCATTTTCAAAACTCCTTGAGATTTTTTTTTTTTTTTTTGAATGCATCTGCATGTATGTATGTATTAAAACACTACAAAGGGCACTTGAAACTTTACCCCAGGCAAGTACCAGCAAGTTGTCGAGATTGCAATATTTAAATGTGGTGGGTTACCCTGAACCCAAAACACATGTGCACCTGAAACAGGAGAGACATCAGGCCTGGGGATTTTGCCGTGAAGCGCTGAGTCCAGATGCATGACTGGCCAGAGACAGAGTAAGAACTGTGGCTGGGAAAAACAGCCTCAGACTAAACACCTCTCAAAGCAGACAGAGAAGAGAGGGGGGAGGAAAATCCATGTAAATCCTGCTAGTCCTGGAAATGTGATACAAGGAAAATAAAGTGGGCACAGCTGACTGAACTGGTAGAGCACAGCCTCCTTCTGCATTGAATTCCCCACATTCCGCCTGGGAGGTAATTAAAATGAGGAAAGCAGGGGAGAGAAGAGGGTAGCTGGGGGAATGGACAGAGAGGTTAGTTGTTGTTGTTGTGTTGTTGACAACAAGGACCCCTTGAGATGCACGATTTGAGCTTTTCTCTCCTGATCCAGCACCTCTACTGTTCTCTTTGCAAAACATGTTGTGTGCCGAGAGGAGATAATGGCTCTGAGTGTCCTGAAGTGACTGTACATCTAGCAACTATTGCGCACAGTAGTAGGGGATTATATGGCACAAGCATGAAGTTCGAAGGGTTGAAGGACAAAAGTACTTGGCACCTAGTCCGTTGGCAGGGGAACATGAGCGCGGCGGAAGCTTGAAAGCAACGTGGCAACTCTCCGCCGACCACAGACGGACATGCCCGGCATTCCTGTGGGTGATTATTACCCAGAAATCCTCAGAGTCAGTGAGTTGCCTCAGGTACCGATGCTGCTCATTTTACTTCTCAGACAGCCTTCTGACTGTGCAAATCTTCCCCCAGAAAGACAGCTGTAACCCCTTCTGTAGGCCCCATCCTCAGACACTGTTCATCCCGATTTCTGGTATTTCCCTGTTCTGTTTTGTTGTTGTTGTTGTTGGTTATGTTGTCCTTACTCCTCTAGGCTTAGGAGGCACATAACTACTTGCATTTGGAATCTCTAGGCATCTCACGATTTGATCTTATTCTGAATCAGAAGGCTACGCTGCAGTTATAAAATGACTGATGCATCAAATTCTTTTGCCTCTGCACCAGTAGCCGTGGCCAGAGGCATTATGTTTTCAGGTTGTCCGTATATCTGTACAGCCATGTGTATGTATGTCCATTCATCAATACATCGTCCATCCCATTCTTGTGATCGTTGTATTTCAAGAAGGCCTTAAGGGAGTTGCTTCAAATTTGGCACAAACATCCACTTGGACTCAGAGATGAACAGATTAGAATTTGGTGGTCAAAGGTCACTGTGACCTCACAAAATGTGTTTTTGGCTGTGAAGCACTCGTGTTTTTTACAGACATGGATGTAAACCATTACTGCAACTTGACTGGTTCACGGATACATACAACCATGAGACGGTAGTTCTAGTTTTTCTTATATACATGATTTAGTTTTTCTCACTGTATGACTTCTCCCTACTCGGGCTGCACGATATGCAAAAAAAAAACATATTGAGATTATTTTGACAGATATTGCAGTTGTGATATGAGTTGTGATTTCGGTGGGAAAAATAATCTTTGCATTTTATTTATACTGAAAAAAGTATAGAAATGGTAACGATGTGATTTTTGCTGGGGTCGTTTGTACCAAACAAGCATGTTCCCTTACATCTTGAATATGATTTGTTGGCCGGAGCATCTCCGTAGCACCACAATGCTTCACTCATAATCGTTTACTAATGTTTTTTTTTTGTTTTTGTTTTTTTTAATATTTCATTTTAAGTTTTTCAATGTAGCATGAACATCACAACCCATTCCCTCCGAAAAAAAAAAACCTCAATATAGAGACACATAATGATATGTTTTGAGACATTTTACCTTAATAAAAAAAATTCAGCCTCTGCAATTTGGATATTGCACTTGGCCATATTGCTATTTTGATAAGTTTCAATTAAATTTGCAGCCCTACTTGCTACTTTTAAAAAATAGCTTATTTGTAATGATCCACAGTTAAAATAATCAGATGAATTTACTTCCATTATCTTTTATTAATACAATAGTAGTAACACATGAAGACACAAATGTTAACGTCCATTACGTTTCACCAATGCACAGCCTGTTCTTACAAAACTGTTAGGGGCAATCATAATGTCAAGAATTGGAATATTACTTTCTGATTATTGT
This sequence comes from Epinephelus moara, assembly GCF_006386435.1. Taxonomy (NCBI): domain Eukaryota; kingdom Metazoa; phylum Chordata; class Actinopteri; order Perciformes; family Serranidae; genus Epinephelus; species Epinephelus moara. Next base: position 13,812,595 of record NC_065523.1, on the reverse strand, counting down.
CTTTTCTGCATCAAGACATAATCTGTCAAAAAAGAATTGCAATGCAACTAAAAATCTATTTTTTCATCCTCGTAACTAAGGTTGGCAAGGTGAGGCACATGTCGAATCCAAGCACCTGCTGTGTTTACAGAAGACTCTGGTTTATATCTCTTTCTTTTCCACAACTTAAAGCCAGTCATGGACATTACTGAGAGGCTAATCTTATTTGCAGTGACACAATATGGCCATATGTATATGTAACTTGGCTCATGGTCAGGCCAAACATGGAGTTATCATCCAGGCACACTTACAACATATGCTGTAACCTAACAATAATGTTATGGTAAAGATTAGGGATGAACTGCTCACTGGAATGCTATCTGTGCTGATTCTGATCCTATTAAGCAAACTAAGTGTTGGCCAGACGTGACAGTTTCTGTATAGATGTTACATGCATTTAGTTGCAATTGGTTGCCTTATCAGCTTTTCGTGCCACAGAAATTCCTTAATTCAAGTTACTGTGCATGGAAATAATCCCAAGGAGTTTTACACAGTGAGATATAAAGATTTTGAAAGTTTGTAAGAGAGCTCAGATACCTGAGTTGATGTGCTGGAATAAAGAGAGAAAAAGTTTGTTCATCTCTGGAAGAGTTAGTTTATTTTAGTTAAGTCTCTGATTTGATGGGTGAGTGATTGTCTTTTGTTTTTGTTTAAAGTGGTGAGTCAGCCATATCTGCTTCACCAGCCAATTTTTGTCCATCTTCTACTGTAACTGTGAAAACTAAGTTTATTCTTTAAGGACCTCAGAGTCTGAAGAACACAAGAGTCCTTTTGTGTTCTCCTTTGTTGAATTAATTTAAATTCAATGGTTTATTGGTACAAATTTGGGGGAAACCCTCTCCATTGAAGGAAATGCCTCAGTTTATAATGCTGTTGACGCCTTGAACTGGATAATATTGCCCTGTTAACATTCAACAATGGAGCTATAACGCAGCTGAGTTGGGGGGTTTCTGCAGCTCGTGCAATCAGAGAAGTTTAAAGCTGGTAGATATTTAAAATGGCAAAAAACTCCCAGTAAAAAACATTCTTCCCATATGAAGCGTGCCAGACTGATCGCTGCCAGTGCAGCTTGAATTTCAGCCGTTTCCAATTGTCATTCTTTCTCATGGGCAAAACACACAACACACATTCACACATGCACTGCACACTTTCTCATTCACTCAGTCAGAGAAATCTTTAGGTATGTGTTCTGCAGACTTAGGTTACTTTTTTTTACATGTCTGCAAGGAATTATGCATGGAAAAAACGGTCTGTGCTGTAAATGAAAATTAGGTTCTCTGTTTAACGTCAGATTAAAACACTCTATCATGTGATTTAATTGCCTAGATACCATATAACAGGGGTGCAGTGCAGCCTCTTTGTCGTGCAAGCCTTCAGGTAATTCCCTTTTTCTTATGACCTCTCTATCTTTGTAATGTTTACCACCACTGTGATTTTTTATGGACTGAGGTACTTGCATACTGACAAGTTTTGTGAGACTGGCTGATAACCTTTGTCATATGTCATCTCCTGTCCGACTCGATGACTCACATCCTTCTGCTCTGTCTCCAAGCAAAAGAACTATGAACAAGAATAGTGCCAGCACCAGTTATTACACACTTTCTCTTATAACTAATTGATTTCTGTTTTTATCACTGCAGGCTGTGGCCGGGTTGGCAAGTTTCTGAAGACTTGTTTGTTGACCACATACGCAAATATCGCCACAATGAGTAAGTCTCCTACATTCTGATCCTAGACAGACATTTAGAGCATGGTTTCCACACAGCATGAGATAAAAACAGACACTCACACCAAACACTGTCCCTGAGGCCAAAGCCTGTGCGAGCTGCTGCTCCAGACACTGTCGGGTGAAGGATTGGTTTTCGGCGTTATGGAGATAGGGCTCTGGTTCTCTCCACTGCCCCGGGGCTGTATGATGTCTGTCCAAGCTACACAAGGAGAATATTTTGTCTTTGTGAGCTAGTCCAGCAAAGGCAGAGCTTGCCCTGAGATCAAACATGGGAATAGGCATATCAAAAACACTGCAGTCCTTCCCTGCCTCTAATACCCTGTCACGGGATAGTCTCGATACAGCTGTAGTCAAAGATGACTGACTAATTGTTTGCACACACCTTTTAGCGCAGGACTAAGTGCAAGGGGCTCATATCTCTCTCTTTCTGACATACGGACATACAGAGGCCATCCATTATCTAATCCACACTCTAATTGTGTATTTTTCCCAACCCATTATCCTCTTCAGATGAGAGGCAGGCTCTCCACTCTATAATGAAGGACCTGGTTGCCCTCCAGATGACACGGCGCCAGCCTGTGCTGTCGTATGACAGCGGCAAACCCAAGGCACCGGCCCAGGCCAACAGACAGGTGCGTTAAAGCTGCAAAACATTTCAGAAGAAGACTTAAGATGGTTTGGAAGCTCGAGCTTGTGTAGAGTTTTCCTCATAAACCAGGATTTAAACTCAGGAACAATAGAAATGGTGCTGACTGACAGGGTAATGCTTTTGTTATTATCCAGGCTTCACATAAGTCAGAATACTCAGTTATTTAACTGTGAGTTGAAGCTCGAACATCTTAGTCCCATGAGTAAGCACCCATGTTATGAAAGTTTTCCTAAGATTAAGTGAATCTGAAGTGGTTTTAATAGTGTTGTTCTAAAGAAGCAATGTAGCAAGGTGTTTAGGGAGACCCTGAAACCCAAAGCTCCCAGGTTTAACCCCACAAAACACCCATGCATTTTGTTATGGTGTCCTTCAGCAATAAAATATGTTCAGCTGAATTGTCAAAGTAAAAAAAAATCTAAATAAAACAGCTGTAAGTGTAAATGTGTTTAGCATGTATAAATGAACTGTGGTAAACTTGTTTCCATCTTACCAGCACCCACCCAGGGCTGTAGCTCGAAGCTACAGATTTTCATATGCCCACTACCATGGGCACAGTATAGAACAGTGTATAACAGTGTGGAAGTGGGTCAAGAGAGAACACCCCCCCCCCCCCCCCCTTCAAACTCAGATCAAACAGTAAAACGTAGCATTGCTGATCAAATGTTAACCAAAATTCTGTCACTATATTGCCTATTTCTCACCAAAAATATCTTCTGAAACATGTTTTAGTGCACTGTTTGGCTGTAATACGAGAATTTCTTAACTGTATTATAAAAACGGAGGCTGACAAAATTAGATTAAATGGTGCAACTAAGCAGTACTGATCAAATATAAACCGAGATTCTGTAACTGCGTTGTCTATTTCTCACCTGAAATGTTTTTAGAAACACATTTTAGCCTACTGCTTAACCATAATTAGAGATTGTCTGATACCAGCTAGCTGCCATATTGTTTACTCACATTACGTCACCCAGCAGCGGGAGTGTTTGTTGGTCCAGACCCTCTTTCCGGCAGTGAAATACTTATTTGAGGTGAGGTTGATGCGTGGTAAACCTAGCAGGCAGTGGACGGTCTTCTGTCCACAGCATAAATCTTAAACCCTCCATTTGCACACAGTTGCATAGCTGTGAAGAAAATTAAACACATAGGGAGAGATTTGTCTTTCATTTGTAGTAGGAATGACGCTAAATTTAGAAGTCAGGGGGGCCTTAAATACTGACAAAATAATGTTTTTCTTCATGACTACAGGTTTGTCGACTCTAGAGTTTAGATTTCGGACCACTGCTATAATAAAGAACCATATAATTCAGTATCACCCATTCAAGTGTGTTCTTGTTTCTTCCAGTATTTCTTCTAGCCCACACAGTTAGCTAATTTAGCATAATGACAGACAGATTCCCAAGATAGCCACCTACAAATTCATTAAATCCAGTTATTTTCAACTTCTTCTCTAAAAATATATTCCGCCTGTGTGGAAAAGTGGCCAGTAGCCCATCCACCCTCGCTTTCTACCGCAGCAGCAGCCTCAGAGAATAGCCAAAGCAGACAACTCCAGCAATCCAGTGTTTTCTTAAAACCAAAAATTGTCCCCCTGGGAGAGACAGTCTCCACCATTTTCCCACCTCAATAACTTAGGTTTGGACTTGTTATAAGTGGAAATGGGTTTTTACAAATTAAGTAGCAACAGAGGAGGTGCAGAGTGAAATGTCTTACCAGCAAATGTGTGAGGCCAACATGTGAAGCCAGTGCATGTGCAAATCAGTATTTAAGTCTTTCCTTGTGGGAAAATCACATCTTTGACAGTTATGATCGTCATTTTACTTATTTTTTTAGTGTTAACGTTGACCTTCCTGTTTCTGTTTTCTCTCAGGACGATGTGAGGATAAAGTTTGAATTCTCAGGCGAGCGGAGGTGAGCTTGGTTTTTTTACATGCACGTTGTGTGGTATGTGTTGGTATTTCACAAACATTTGCGAATATATCTATAGTAAGAGAGAGCATAAAGGCACACCAGAGACATAAACACACTCACTCAGGCATGCTGCTCTTGTCACATGTTCCAGTTCATGAGAAAGAGCACATCTCAGACTCCACTCCAGCACTTAATTCAGACTGGTATGTGAGCTGGAGAATAAAGGGGAAAGGACTGTGGTTAGCTTGTGGCTGCCAGCACAAACCACAAATATGCAAGGTGTACTTAGAGGAATCTGCACGCACTAAAAACAGCAGCTTGTGTGTATTTTGCCTGCACATGTGCATGTAAGTCAAGAGGAGTTTCCTTCACAGCCGGTACAAATCTCTTCATAATCTGTCTGTCTGTGTGATTTCTCTGTAGGATCCTGATGTTTGGGAGGCCCGTGCAGTTCGATGAAATCCAGCAGAAAGTCAAGGCTGTCTTTGGCCAGCAGCTAGACCTGCATTATATGAACAATGAGGTAAAAGGGAGACGCTGGAACCTTTGGTTCTTTGAATCTTTGGTATTTTTTCTTGAAAAATGAACTAACCGGTAAATCAATCATGGAAATAGTTGCTGTTTTATTTAGCATCAATGGACTTTGAATCGAATTGTTTCACAAAAATGTCTAAATATGAACGTGTGTGTTTCCATAGTTGAATTGAAAAGGAATTTTCATTTTGGTCCTAATTGTTGCACATATCTGCATGTATATGTGCATCTACGTATGTCATGTATTGATTAAATATTTGTATATTTGAAAATGTTTCCAAAAGCCTTTGTATGCTTGTGAATCTTGATATGTGACTTTGCATATATGTTATTGATTGTATGTTTCTATGTTTTTCCTTTATCCTCGCAGTTGTCCATCCCTCTGCGAGATCAGGATGACCTAGACAAGGCGATCGACCTGCTGGACAGAAGCTCCAACATGAAGAGCATCAAGATCCTGCTGCTCACTCAGGAGCACAGCAATGTGAGACACACACACACAAAAGCACACACACACACTTGGTGCGTAACTACAGCGGACCATTGCACCACTGATATTTCTTCACCACAGAGCCATGTTGTGTAAAATCAGAGTTCCTCATTATATTTACATTACACGAGCTGGCCAGCTGACACAAAGAGGTTATGTGAAGTCCAGATGGAACTACATTTCGAGACTATCTAGCTTCAGTATTGTACCTACAAAGACTACGGCCAATGGCCCATTAGCACGTATGTTTTGCAGTTATGTGAGAGGGAAAACTCTCTATACCAGTAAGTGGAGGTGGTCTGTATTCGTCATTAAAAAAAGGAAACTGGAAAATTGACAGGATAGATTCAAGACACTATTTAGCCAGTTAGCACGTCAACAACACAACCCAATGTTGAAAGAAAAAATTATAATTGTCATGTGTGTAAATTGTAGCTGGAAAACAAACCCAGGTACTGTGCTGTTGCTAGCTAGCTAACTTAATCTATAAAGTTGCAGATTGATTGATGGGGAGATGTTATGGTATTATGAGTTGAAATTTGTTGGTACTAGCTCACATAAGCGTCTCATTTTGCTTTACAGGAAGAAAACATGATTGGGATTTGATACAAGAACATAAGAATAATTTTTTTGTATTTTTTATTTCATTTTTTTTTTACATATATTGGTAAACAAGTGCACTGTATGACAACAGGACTTTAATCATATGTTGAAGTCTTTTTAAACCCCTTGTTCTCCCTTTTTTGTTCCAACTGCAGGCCTCCTCCCCCTCCCACCACGTGCCATGCAAGCAGGTGAGGATCAAGTCCTCCCAGTCCACTGGAGACGTCAGCACGGTGTATCAGTCCTCCGAGCCCAGGGGGCGCCACCTATCAACTGGTACATGTCTTCACCTGTCATTCAGACTCCTCTCTGATCTCTCTGCAGCAACATGATTCACACACTTATTCACAGATGGATACGTAGACGCTTTGTTTTTCTCAGAAGCCTCAACATTTTGTTAATATTCAGTTGCTGGTAGTTCAGCTGTCGTGTTGTCGAACTGTCAAACAACTTCTTTTTCATGACCTCGATTTCCCTGTCTGTCGCCTTCTCTCTCGCTCTCTCTCTGGCTGTTCTTTCTTTGGCTTCCCCTTTTAGCAATGGGTCCACTTCCTTTTCCTGTTCACTATCACTAGATGATGCCTGCTGGATGGCAGCCAATCAGATTACAGCATGCTATTAGTGTGGTGGACCAGTGGCCTGGTTTAGGATGAAGTAGCTGCAGGAGGGCTTGAGAGCTGGACTTTGACAGCACCAGGCCATAAATATTAAAGTCAGCTCCTTTAGGTCAGACTGGAAGAAATCAACACTTTTATTTGGAGAGAGGGCCTTACTGAATATTCAGGGGTTTTTTGACAGTCATGACAGCATTGTAACAGAAGTTTCGCATCGATGTAAGGTGTGTGAGTCTCAGCTACTGCATGTTTGCTCTTGCGCTGTCTTTACATGGGAAAAAATTAAATGTTTGTTTCAGATATTCTGCAAAGCAGTTTTTCCAACTGATGCCCCTCAAAGCACATTGCTGCTGACATTTTCATGCACTTTTCAGGCCTCAGGCAAAGTCAGATATTGTTTTACATACTATTTTCCTTTATGCTCATAACTGCTGTCTCATTACAGGTTCTCAGAACACGGGGCGTAGCTCACCGCCTCCTGGCTACGTACCTGAACGCCAGCAGAGGATCGCCCGCCAAGGTTCATACACCAGCATAAACAGTGAGGGGGAGTTCATCCCTGAGACCAGTGATCAGTGTGTGAGTCATAGCTTCACTATTAATGGGGAGAAAGCCACCTTAAAGTGGGAATCATGTGGTGTGTTTATGACCTGAGAGACTGTTGAGATTTGATCATATAAACAACTCGTCCTCAAAGCTGGAAGCCTTTTCCCGTTTTCTGAAGTTTTATTGACATTGTGATAGCCTTTCTGGAAAAAATGAAATATATAAATAAATATAAATTCCATTTTAGGATGGATTTTTCTCACTGAGACGTGTGTACACAGCACATGTGCATACACACCCTTCATTTTTCATTGTGCCCTGTGCAGGTGTTGGATCCCTGGAGCAGTGCAGAAAACTCTGTCTCTGGAAGCTGTCAGTCTCTGGACAGCAACTCAGACAGGTGAGAAACAAACTGCCAGGAAGTCACTACTCATTACATCTTTTATTGTCTTTCTGTTGCATTCCTATAATTGGTGTTTGCAAAATTGAAATTACTGCAACCTGCTCTGTATAAAAACCTAAATACGGTCTCTTAACATTTCTCGCTCTTCTTCCTTTCTTCTCCTCTCTCACAGCCCCTCGCTGAGGAAGTCTCGCATGCACAGAGCCAAGAGTTACCCTGATAATCGTCAGGAGTGCTCAGGTGAGAGCAGCTAAAAGAAAAGCTTCTTCCAACGTTTAATTTTCCCAGTAACCACACGGAAATGCTGTGTCAAAGCAGTGCACTCGCATCTTAGGGGATAAAGCATTGTGACAGCCACTTTCAAACTTCTTTTAAACCTTCAGGACACCATGGTGGAAGATTTCTATTGTCTATAGTTTGCAAGTTGTGAGAGATGCATTAAAGTTTGTGTTTATAGCAAACTATGAACGTAATTACTTGTCTGCCGAGGCCTTATATAAAAGCTAAGGGTAAAACATCACTTATTTGATTAAGAAATTTATGCAAACAGTGATTTCAAGTCCAGATCTGCCTTGTTTTTCATAAGTGTAAGATACAAAGGAGAATAATTAAGTGGCTCACGTGAATGTTGTGTGACTCTGTGCAGCTGAGCTAAACTGGTTTTATTACAGGGTAATCCTGCTGACATTTGACCTTTTGGATATTTGCTTTCAGACAGGGAGAATCATGTGTATGACAGGGTAGCAGGGAAAGGAGGCACCTATCCTCGTAGGTACCACGTCTCCCTGCATCACAAGGACCACAGTGAAGGTAAGACAATTAGCGTCGTATCAACTGTGTGACTTATTCCTAACGCTCTCTCTTTGTACTGTTTCCTCCCTTAATCTCTCTTGATCGTCATGTGATATTTGACTTCAGCCAGCCTCTTTCTCACTCTTCTTCAGGCCGACGGACGTTTCCGCGGATCCGTCGCCCCCAGGGCAACCTGTTCACTCTGGTGCCCTCGCGCCGGTCGCTCAATGGCAGCGAGGAGAGTTTGGGCAGCTGGCAGCTGGTCGATGCTCAGGGCAGGCTCCGTCCCCAAGATCGTTCTGTTCCGCATAAGTGTGAGTGGTGATCTAGATAAACTCTTTACAAATTGTCCCTCGGAATATACACTTCCTCTTTTTAGGATGATATAAATTCTGATGAGATAAATAGATGATACATTGCACTGTTTAAGGGCAAATACCAATGCCCAAATTATGTAGAAAGTGTTTCCCCCAAAATTTACTTTTAGTAGGATGAAAATAATCTTTGGCTCATTATTTAAAAGGTGGGTCAGTAATATTTGCTACTGAAGGTTAGAAAAATAGTGAAAGTAAAATGGATTCCTTTGTAAACTGTACCATATGCATTGCTGTGCCTCATTAAAAATGTGCAACAATTCAGAGTCAGATAAGATTGTAGTGCTGAAACTGTTGATTATATCTGCACATTATTTTCATGATTAATTGATTATTAATTGACTTTAGTATTTTAAAAATGCTCATTTCAATTTTGCAGATAAGCAATTTCTTCAAATAGCTTCTTTTGTCAAACCGACATGTTTATGACTAAAATGATAAATCACTGTCAAAAATAGTTTGCAATTAATTTTCTTTCAATTGACTAATCAATTAATCGACTAATTGTTGCAGCTCTAGAAGACATATATCAGTTTCAGCCTTGTGCATTCAGTACAGAGATAGGTTTGTTTAAAATAATGTTCTTTGTGATGTGCAGGACATGTTGTTTATTTCATGTAAAAACATGAATGAACAGCTGAGTTTGTGTGTGTGTTTCTTCAGCACCCAGTGCTCCCATGACGTGGCGGCGGGGGAAGCTTCTGGGCCAGGGAGCGTTTGGACGAGTTTACCTGTGTTACGATGTGGATACTGGGAGGGAGCTGGCTGCCAAGCAGGTCCAGTTTGACCCTGACAGTCCTGAAACCAGCAAGGTGAGAAACTAACAAAGATACTTAAAGGTATACAAAGCAGGATTGTCGGTTACTGTGTGTTTACCCCGCTATGTGTGTATTTTTCTCTGTTGTGTCTCTTGGATGTCCACAGCTTACGGTCTGGCACCTGGTTGCTACCTTTTCATAAAGTCGCAAACTCACCTGAGCGTCTCAAACACAGTAGCAAGAAGAAAATACAGGCAGAGGGCAGAGTCTGAGAAGAAAAATACACCGTCACACACTTCTAGTGGGTCATAAGTGACGGTTGAGAGGAATTACTTGTGTATGAGTCTAGACATTGTGTTTTGAAAAATACAGCATAGTATATCATTGTGGTTCTCATGTTTTCACAAAGGCATTATGCTCTTTTCTCTTTCCGGTGCTATTGAGAACATTTCCGTTATCTCTTATGACATGCCACTTGTTACTTCTTCAGCCATAAAAAAATGTTTTCATTGCTGACATCGCATGCAATAATGAAAACATTTCTCGCTACTTCTGGTTGCACATTAAAAAGCTGTTTTGGTCAGGAAATGGTGTCATTTCCTCAGTACTTTTACAATTTAACTCACGGATGATGACATTAGAGTCTTTTGTAAAATACCAAACCACAGTTTGTTGATTAACAACAAAGCATGACAGCGCTGTGACTGTAAAAGCACAAAAAATGACCTCATATGTTGTGCATGTTAACCTTTTTCTGCCATTTAGCTGGAATGCAGGTAGTTACCACAACTGACTGAGCATTTCATTTATAAATAAACTATCTTAGAAATATAAGTTAGTTTCTCAGGTCAGGTGTTGAGCCACAAAATTTTTATTTTATCCCCTGACACAGAAATAAAATAAACAGTCTGCAGGAAAGAAATTGAATAACTCAAGAAGTGGAATGTATTGAAGAGGTTTTCTTTCCTCCCTCCACCCCCATCTTCCCCATTTTAATGTGTTTTCCTGTCGTCCACAGAGAAAACATGCACTGTCACTTCCTGTATCTGAATGGAGCCGAGTGTTGTTGGGGGAGCGGTGGCGGTGAGGGGTGACGGGTCAGCGTTGCCTTGGCCTCCCGTCACCCCCTCACACGCCCACCCTCAGCTTGCAGCAGATGTGAATCAGTTGTTTCTATTAAACCGGCTTCTGTGTTGGGACTTGGGGATTACTTTGACTTCCCTCTCTCTGTCTCTCTCTGTTGTGGCCTCATTCTCTGATGTAAACACAGGAAGTTCTTTTGGGGAACTGCGCTGTTGGCTTTCATTTACTCTCTGCTTTAAGTTTCACTTTTGGCAGACTCCACACGCAGCCATAAATCACAGTGTCGCATCCCTGTGTTTATGGTTACATTTGTTTGTCATCAGTGGTAACAGATATGACGGAGCCTGTGGGGCTCCACTGTGTCCAGAAAATGCATTTTGTGTACAAATGAAAACATTAAATCAACAAAGATGCATTGTTCAGACATGACAGCTTTTGTGTTTAATGTCTGAGTGGCTAAATCTTAACTGTCATTTCCCTGCCTCTCATTGTTTCTGTGCAGGAGGTCAGTGCTTTAGAGTGTGAAATCCAGTTGCTGAAAAATTTGCATCACGAGCGCATTGTTCAGTACTACGGCTGTCTGAGGGACCACAATGAGAAGACCCTCACTATTTTCATGGAGTACATGCCGGGGGTGAGTCCCAGCAATGTTAATGTCATGGCTTCAATCAGGGTTCAGTGAAATTATTGTTTTCACAAGTTGGAACCTTGAAATCAGTTCAGTAACCTCAGTCTTTGTGTCCAGTCTAATGTTATGATGTAACTAAGCCAGGCTTATGAGCATGAAATAAAGACAAGAGGAAAGCAAGACTGACTTCCCATGACTGTAACATTTTGTACTGATATTAAGTTGGCGATTTAAGCATTCAAAAAGTGGTTGGACATGCTTTATCTATTCCTCCCAACTGACATTATGCCCAAGGTTTATAAAATGAAAACTTTTTCCTTGCAACCGCAGACACTTTTCCAGGAACCTTTTTAGGAACTCAGCTTTGACCTCAGTAACCTTGTTTCAGTTTTGGAGCCTGGGCTTTAGTTTTATAGCCAACATCTTGACAAGACTAAAAGAAATAGTGAGATAAAGAGACAGCGGGAGATGAAGTTATGTTCTGAAGCAGTCAGCTTGGAGTCAGATCAGATTTTCTGAAGTTTGAGGTCTACAAATAACTGATGGTAAAGCAGATCAACTCTACCTCGTGTCTGCATTTCTGGAATTTTTATCTCCCATCTGCATGTCAGTTCAGGCATGACACAAATATTTTACACTACATTGCAAACAAATGTTTTTAATCTTTTATCAGTCTTCTGGTTTGTTTAATCACTGCTGTTCTACGGGTGTGGTGAAATCACAAACACAAATGCGATAAAGGAAAATTTACTCCCTGATTTAGTTTATGAGGTTCGTTCCTGGGACTTAAAGAGCCTGTTTATATTGGTATTTATACTGGTATTTTCATGCGTTATGGGTGATCCATTCACAAGTGGACAGGTCTAAGTCTGTCTGTTCACACCTGGCATTAGAATGCATCTCCACATGCATCTTGAGTGACCATGTGTTGTTTTTAACTGAGTCTGCCCGCACACACAGTGACAGGGCTAGCTGTTAGCATTAAATGGCTGTCACCCAACGGTTTTTAATGGGTTCAATGACAGAGTGGTGTGGTTCTGGTGTCGGTTTGAGATTTTCAGGATTGTTTTACAGCTGCTGCTGTGTTTAGATTGTGCTCACCAGGCAGATGTTGAACTAACTGTTCGCCAGGAGATGAGCGGCTCTGTGGACAGTCCTTCTGGCGCGGAGTCAATAAGTAAGGATGCCAGCTGAGTAGGCAGTCCTTCAGTTTGACCCAGGACACATTAGTATACACACTGCTCAAAGAATGTAGCCATACAAGGCCCAGATCAACTTCAAATGTGGTCTGAGAGATTGGATCATAAGATGCATTGAGGGCGCGTTTGGTGCATTCTCACCTCTGCTTAGATCTGTTCACTTGTGATCTTTTCACCCCCGACGCACGTTTATACCATGTGTAAACAGGGCCATAATTTCTGGTACTATTGGGTCAAAAAGGGCCATCAAATTGCCCATACTTTGAAGACATCAAATATGTGTTTCATGGGCCAGGTTTTATCTTGGCTCCTTTACTATCTGTGTTCCTGGTTCAGACCTTGAATGATGGGAGGCATTGGTGGTCTTAAACCCTGGATGTGTTCACAGGCCGTGTGCTGTTGTGTAAAGCACATGCTTTCTTCCTATCAGGGTTCAGTCAAAGACCAGCTGAAGGCCTACGGGGCACTGACAGAAAACGTGACCCGAAAGTACACAAGGCAGATCCTGGAGGGCATGTCCTACCTGCACAGCAACATGATCGTACACCGGGACATCAAAGGTAGTCCTGATAAACCGCAGCGGCTCGACTATATCACACTGTTTAGACACTAGATAAATGTTTAGACAGTGTTTTAATATAAAGATGTTTGTGTTTCACAGCATGTGAAAAGGGTCGAGTGAGAGTTAATATTTACATGTTCCATGTCAACTCAGGTGCCAACATCCTGCGGGATTCAGCGGGCAACGTGAAGCTTGGAGATTTTGGTGCCAGCAAGAGGCTGCAGACCATCTGCATGTCTGGCGCTGGCATCCGCTCTGTGACCGGCACCCCCTACTGGATGAGCCCGGAGGTGATCAGTGGAGAGGGCTACGGCAGGAAGGCTGATGTCTGGTAAGACTAGGAGATACAGATTAAAGTTCATCCAAAACTTCAATTCAACATGAACTGATTTACAAATACACAGTGTAGATTTCCATGTCTTTGCCTTTTTTTAAAAAAAATCAAACTTAGAGGTTATTTGGTAACAAGATGCTGCTATCACAATAGTGTATTAGTACATTGACATGCAGTTTTGGTGATTGGAAGAGTACATGCCTTCCAATAGAAGCTATAAAGCACATTTTACAAATGAATCCATGAGGAAAGGCGACCCTGAATAGGATAAGTGGTCACAGATAATGAATGAACGCATAATAAATGAACAAGGACACTAAGTAATGGTAGATACTGTAAATACAAAAGAGAATTTTAATTGAGTCTTTTAGACTTAAACTCTTGGTTGTTAATGGGATCTAGAAGCACGGTAACTACTCTGATAATCTAGTGGCACAAACCAGTGTTGTAGTCAAGACCATCTAAACCAAGTCTAAGCCATGACCAAGACTCAAGTGTATCAAGACCGAGACAAGACCATAACAGTGCAAGTCACGCACTGCACACACTTAGAATAAAATGTGGAACATGCAAATCATAGGCACTCCTCAAATTGATCTCCAAGATCTACAGTTCCATAAAAACCCAACAGATAACATATTGAGATCCCTCCTCTGTCACCTCTTTTGTTGCTATACTGTTTACATATGTGTATGTGTAAGTGTACCATAAAAAAATCATTGTAGGCAGGCACCGCAGAGGTGAATTTTCCTTTGTTTTCCATGCGCAAAACAAGTAGAAAACAAACAAAGGAGCTTTATTTAACACTCCTGTCTTTTTTTGTACAGGCCATTTAGTAATATCCCCTGCAGTTGTGGTCTTGATCAGCGTTGAGATAAAGTCTAGAGTTCTCTTTGACTGAGACAGAGACAAGACTGAGTAAAAATGCAGTTGAGACTGTGACCTTCAGAAAGGGGTCTTGAGACCGGTCTTGAGGACTACAACACTGGCACAAACAATGGAGCATTTTTTGCTTTAAGGGAATATATGTAGCTGCTTATACTGCTGAAGTGTAAAACTTGTGTGACTGACAAACATGCACATACACAAAAGCAGACATAATTGCTTATTACAGGTTCAAGGAACAATTTGATGAAAGTGACACCTGCATATCCCTGTAGTCAGATTGAAATAGGGACAAAGGTTATGTTCATGTCGGGACTGGGTAGAAATACTTAACCTTTATTCAACAAGATCGTTTTAAGTCACCAGGGGCTGACTGGGTGGGACTTGTGAATGTGAAAAAGGGAAAATACCAGCATCTTAAACTTTAAGTGGCAGAATCTCTGTACTCTCAAATGAGAAAGTTTTTAATAAAGTGAGGAGCCTGCTACCACACTCCCACACTCAGAACAGACTACATTCCCTTACGCAATCTGTGATTGGGTGGTGACCCAGCAGGAGAGTGATGTGATTGGCTGAAGGCCAGTCAGACAGGTTGTAACAGAGGTTGGTATGTTCCAGGTTCTCAGCCCAGGCTGGAGGGGGAGTAACGCTCCCAGGAGGTCTTATACCTCCCAAACAGGTGGAGGGGCGAGTGTGAGAGTTTCCACTCAAAACATTCCTGTAAAGCTTTACTGTTGAGCAGCTAGTTTGTTGTATTTGTTTCAGTTTGTTATGCGGATTAAACTATAGCAGAAAAAATCCTGCATTTCTTTTACAGGAGCCTTGGTTGTACGGTGGTGGAGATGCTGACAGAAAAGCCTCCATGGGCTGAATACGAGGCCATGGCGGCCATATTCAAGATCGCCACCCAGCCCACCAACCCACGGCTGCCCTCGCACACCTCCGACCAGGCACAGGACTTCATAAGCTGCATTTTTGTGGAGGCCAAACACAGACCCAGTGCTGAGGAGCTGCTCAGACATCCCTTCTCCCAGATTCTGTGCTGAAACCTGCCTGGTTTCTGAACTTTAACCACAGAGTAGCCTCAGCAGTATCTGTAGCTTCCTGAAAGCCATCCACGGCAGAAATCCAGATGTTGAACTGGTCTAGAAGTCAGTGTTTTAACCCACTGAACCTCTGCCCTTCTTACACAAATCCAAATAACAAGGCAGTCCAACAACAACTGTCATCAATGCCTTGAAAACCAATGCCAGTAAATGCTCTTACAAGAGTCACCACCAGGGGGAAACCAAACATTAAGTATCTGGTGGGCTGCTGATCTTTCTCAGATACAAACACGCGCACACACTCCAAAGGCAGCATCATTCAAGTCAAGCAGTCTCCAAAAAATATCCTCTCCTGTGTTTACATTCACACGTTGGGCAGTTGTGAAAAATTGAAGTCTAGGAAGCCTCACAGTGTTTGACATTTAAACATTCAGCTCAGCACCATTTTAAAGCTACAGGTCACCACAGTGTGAATTGGTTTGTTCTCTCATTTCCACTTCATCTCTGTCTCATTTTAAAAAAGAAAACCCTTAAACTAGAGCTCTGTTGAAACAGCTTAAGCTATTAGTGAAGCACTTTGCAGTTCTGACTGCATGCTTGTGTAGATTGAGTGAAATAGATGAAGCAACGATACATGGAGACATGTGTAGAGTAGCTACACTGGAGTTTAGTAGAACAGTAATTAATGTTAAACACACCAAAGTATTTTTTGGTTCGAGCCCTACATATTTTACCATGGTCTAGTAATCTTGCAGGTAGAAATTAAAGGTACACTATGCAGGATTGTCTGTTACTGTTTCGCCTTCACAAGCGAAAGTAAAAGCCAACCCCAGATTCACTCGTTCAGCGTTCTGCCTCACTGTATTTGCGTATTTGGGTGCTGTGTCTCTTGGATGCCTGCTGCTTATTGTCTGGCACCCAGGCGCTACCTTTTTATAAAACCCTGATCTCACCTGAGCGCTTTGGGGATACATGGCCATAAATATCATGAGCATAGAAAACAAGAAGAAAATAGAAAACTACAGGCAGAGGGCCAGAGTCTCTGCAGAAAAATACAGCACTGCACTGAAAGTGAGTCGTAAGTGATGACTGAGGGGAATTACTTCTGTATGAGTTCATATATTGTTTTTAAAGAAAATCCTGCATAGTATATCTTTAATAATAAGAGCTAAATACATATGTTTCTCCACTGATAGTACCTTCAGTGGACCTTGATGCAAGGCTGCTGGTAGCCCCAGTTTATCTGTTACGTGTTTCTGTTACATTCAAGTCACAGTGAGAAGCATCTGTTTCTGTTTCTTGGTTGTACAAAAATGGCAAGGATATATGTTGTCCAGCTACTGGGATAGAAAATACAGACATAAATTGACAAACTTATTACAAAATCTTTTTTTTTTTTTTTTTTTTTTTGGGTTCATAGTGCAGCAAATGGGATTTTTTTTCTTCGTCCAAATGGTCAGAAGAGGATTTTTGAAACTTTGGAAATACATCCAGAGCAGTGGTTTAAGATTTATTTTTCAGAAAAACAAATGCTTAGCTCTGTGGCTTAAAAGTAATTGTAACATGAGAGGCACAAACTGAGGCTTTGCAGCTACAACACCTGATTTAAGTCAAAGATATGGCTCTTTATTTTCTCTTGCTTCACTGTAATTATCACTGTTTCCGTTCTTCTACCTGTAAAACTAACCAGTTGAGTCTTGGGCTGCCTACATTCAAAATTCTAGCCTCAATTACGAGAATCAGTGCATTTTAATACAGTTTATCAAATAATCCACTCACATAAAGCATGAGGATAACAAGTGGAGTTTTCCTTTTAAGATTTTTCTCATTAAAATGAGTCCTCTGTCTTGTACTACCTTTCACCTCAGTGTGACTTATCCCTCTACCCGCCATCCTCTTATTGTGGCTCTTCAGTATCTCATGTTTATTGCCGACAAAGTGCCAAAAAGGGGCAGATGAAATATTATATTACAGACTTGGTATGAGTTATATGTGAAAATAAAGCAGATGGTGCTTTTTATGGTTTGGAAAATACAAACTAAAGGCCTTAATTTGGAAGTGATTTCCTTTGCCTAACTGTTGATGTGTGTCTGGCCCAAACATCCCTGGCTGAGAAGCCTTAGCTTACGGATCAATTTGAAATCAGATGCACTTTTATGTCAAATGAATGTTGTGGAGTTTTTGTTCTCTTTACCAAATTTGATTTTTTTTATCTTCAAATGTGAAATTTTTTTTCATTTTTATTTATATCCCCATGTCCATCCCAATTAGATTTTTATAAGCAAATATATATGTATAAATATATTTTTTATATCTAGACTGTGTCAAATCTAATGATACTTTCAGGACTTTGTGTCGTTAAAAGTAAATCATTGAAAGCAGCTGGTTTTGCAGACATTACAGAATTGGGGTTTATAAATGAAAAATGGGTGGAAAACGAACTCTGGCTGCCTGGTTCTTGTTCCAGCTCAAAAAAAAGAAACCTTTCCACACATTCGTAGCTATACATTTAGATGACAGTGTTACCTGACAGGTTATGGAAACTTTGTATCATTTGCTCATTCTGCTTTGACGCATCAGTGAGGTCTCATGAATGAAACCTTTAACTGCTGGGAGTATTTTTTGTGTGAGCTCAGTTGTTAGTGAAATGTAATTAAGGGGTGTGCATGAGCCAAAGACGAGCAGGATCAGAGCCAGTGCTGGATTTCAGAGTTCGCTGTTCAACCCAGATGACGACTTTGTTTATCCCAGGGTTCAGACGCGTCCAGTATTGAATGACTTTCTGGGCAAAGGGCTTGACATTGCCTGAAGGCTAACATGAGAACGTTCTAAGGGGCTGCTACAGGCTAAAGGCAGCTAAAATATGTTGAAAATAATATTTTGTTTAAAAGACAGTGAGATAATGAACCCTGTGGTAAGCAAATGAATACAAGCTAGTTGTTTAGAGATCTATATATGTAAATGTATGATTATGTATCATGACAGGACTTGCAGTGCAAAGTCTGATGTATCAAATTTATTTTACAGCAAGAAAAGAATAGTATGTTTAATGACAGTGTTTATATATGTCATGTCCTCTCCCCAAAACAAATAAATTGTTTATAAAAAATGTTTGATAGTTTGTGTACATGTGTAAGAGGACAGTTGTGGCCAGTGGTGGATCTACCTAACGGTGGCAGAAGCCCCTTTTACACTGCTTGTTAAAGGTGTTAATTTCACAGCGTTATACCACCTCACCATTCTTAATAAAAGGTACGATTGCAGAATGGGGGCACAAAGTTGTCTTGCATTAAAGCCGGCAGCAAAGGTAGTAACAGCGCTGCATTGGCGTGTGTGCAAAAGGGGCAGCCAGTGGGATGGGACCATGGAGGGCATGGGTGTGATGTTTGACAACATCTTAAGTTTGTGACACACTTTAAAAGCAGCTACTAGCAGTCAGCAGCTAACTCAAAGAAGAAGAACAGCAGCCAAAAATGTTGGAAAAACAGTGAGGTCCAGGAGCTCTTTACCCTCCGAGTATAGGAAAAGATCAGCTGCCATATAACAGAGACAGTAAATGATTGTTATTCCCATGTTATGCCATTGTTATCGTTTATGAAGCGCTACCTGACGCGTATGATATATGTCATGCTAGAGGCCAATGCATTTGTGTTATACAACATGCCCATAACGGCTCTCGTGCGTCCATGATGCATGCTGTCCAAAATCACACCCTTTGGCGGTATGATGCCGCCGTTGTTTGATTCTGTTTAAAAAAGTAAAGGCGGTAATGAGGGTGTTCGTAGCAGCTCTATTACGCAAGCTCTGTTGAGGGCTTTAGGCAGCCAACTAGGGCACCATCAAGGGGGGGGTGCCAAAATTGCACCATCTTGTTTTTCAGACACTAAAAAAAATAAGGGAAAATGATCCAAAGATGGAGCACTAATGGTCAGTCTGTAGTAGGAGCACCACCTTCAGTCCTGACAATGCAGTTCACCTTAATGTGTTCATTAGCGGGTGACCATTGCATTGAAAACATACTAGAGCACTGGTGGGTATGGTGGAGTGGAGTTTGTATGGAGAGCATTAGAGTATAAGAGAAAATGAATTGCAATTGTGTTGATTACAATTTTAAATTCATCAGCACTTGTTCTTGTTTGAAATAAATACAATAAATATAAAAGATAGTATTAATAATAATAGTTTATTTTGGGGGGCAGGGGTGCCTAGGGTGCTGAATGTGCTAAGTCCTGCACTGGTTGTGGCTTGTCCAGACTCAGAGAGTCCAGTAAATAAAGGGCTGACTGAGCTCATTGTTGGCAGTAAGAAGCTACTTGATTAATGCACTCATTTTCTCTCTGTCTCTCCCTCGTTTTGTTTCCCTCCTCTGTTTTTTCTCTCATGAAGGAAAAACAGGAGGCAGACACAGGAAGGAGAGATTCGTACAACCGTGTCTGGCTGTGAGATGGTAAAACAGATTGTATCAAACAAAGGATCTTTTTCTTGAATTGGCGTGACACAGAGATGCATTGCTTTTGACAGGTTTGGTTTTTATTGCCTTTTATGAATTGATTCATTCTAGTTTGCCCTGGGTTTTTTCACAGTAGACAAAGACAGATTCGAGACTGTTAACATGGTTACAGTGAATAATAACAGAGTAGGTCACTTTACGAGGAGACAGTACAGTACAGAGGATCTGCACTGTAAAAGCACCTTCTTTGTTTGCTACTAATTGGTAAAAGTTAACTTTGAAAGCAGCATTTTCAGAAAAGTATATACCCAACATTCCAAAGGATGAAAAGTACAGCGGTCTGGTTTTATAATGTCCCCTATATTGAGGCAGAACAGAGGAAGCTGCAGCTGTTTAACATTCAAGGCCATTGTGAATGTCTTTGTCCTTCTCTGCTTCCCTCTCACTCGTTAACCTTTAGATGCTATATGTCAGAAAGGATTTGTTTGAGTAGTTTCATCCTGAATTCCACATGTTACATTTCTGTGATGAAATATCAGCTACCACTTTGGTCCAGACTGAAATATCTCAAAAACTATTGAATGGATTGCCATGAAATTTGTTACAAATGGGCGTGGTCCTCAGAGGATGAGTCCAGCTGACTTTGGTAATCGTCTTACTTTTTCTTTAGTGCCAACAGCAGGTGTGAAATCTCTCTGCAAATATTGGATGGACTCCCATGAAATTTGGCAACCCCCTCAGGATGAACTGTAACCACGCTGGTGAACACTTAAAGGGACAGTTCACCCTAGAATCAAAAGTACACACTGTCCTTACCTGTAGTGCTTCTTATCAGTCTAGATTGCTTTGGTGTGAGACATAGAGATGTCTGCCTTCTCTCAAACTGAACTAGCACTCGGCTTGTGGTGCTCAAAGCACCAAAAAAATAAAACAATTGAAAAACAATTTCCCTTGTATCTAACTGCACCCTTCAGCTGTATCACTGAGCAGAGGGAAGCAGCATTTACTTGCCTTGCACCTAGTGGTGCTAGAGGCTTTCTTCAGCATCAAAAGCCAAGTGCCATCTAGTTCCATTATAATGGAGAGAAGGTAGACATCTCTACAGTTGATATTTTAACACTTGGCAACTGACACCAAAACAATCTGGATTGACAGGTAAGAGGTAAAATATGTGTTCCTGATTTTGGGGTGAACTTTCCCTTTAACGTTTCCTCTAGCACCATCAGTAAGGTCAGTTTGTCCAATACTTTTTAAAAAAAAAAATTAAACCTACTAAACATCATGTTACTATTGTCTGGTGAGTATATTAGCACGCTGATGTTAGCATTTAGCGCAGGTAAATATAATATAATTTAAGTATATCCTTTCACGTATTAGGATATCCTTTCATTTCTGGCCTACCATCAGTCAGATTTAAAGTGTGTGTAACATCCAAACATCCATATATTTTGAACAGTCGGAGTTTGTGTCTGAGTGCTGTGCTTGTTATGTGTTGTGTTTGTGTGGTATGCAGCTCTGTCTGTATGGTATATTTGGGCCCCCAGCATTCCTGCTGACAGGCAGACTGGAGGCCTGAACTGGCTCTCCGCTGGCCCTCTTTGTGGCTGCGCTCTGTTTGGACCCAGTGGTGCCGAGTCATACGGCCCGCTTATCTGTCCCAGTTAAGCCCCCCTGATTTTTATCACAGCTCATTCCCATGAGGCCATCCTGGTTCAGTATCACCCAAGCATTTGGCTGTGTTGTTTTTTTGGCTGTTATGTCTCAGGGTTCAGAAATGTACCTGAGCAGCACATATGAGCAACAGGTTTGTTTTATCAGTCAAACAGCGTAGTGCACAAATAAGGTAGGTTCATTAAGTTGTCAAATGGTTAGTTGTCAACTACTAAATTAATCACCAGCTAATTCTATTTATTATTCAGTTTCTCTACATTCAATTAAGTGAAGGATCTGAATATGTCTTCCATCTCTGGACACAAGGATGTCCAGGAATAAAAGGAATACTTTCGAGGAAAAAGTAGAGCTTTACATGAAGAGTAGCTACACACAATCAAGATCTGTTTCCAACACAGGGAGTGAACTGATTAGGACTTAAATCAAACCAGATTAGATTTAAAAAGCTTTCCTATACAAGATTCGGAGTAATCCTAGACTTGGTAAAGTTGTGACTCACCCACCAGACCCAGTATCTTGGAGTTAATCCAGATGAAGCCTTAAAGATGGTGGATAGATGGGGATAATTTCACTGCAGGATCCCAGCCTTGTATCTGTTTCTCACAGAGGAAAGCCTGTAACACTTTCTCTCCAAATGCTGATCAGTTAAAGGTTTTTGGCATCAAGTTGTTTTTTTATTTGTGAGGGTACTCTTTAATCTGCTTCCATTGTTTTGGCTGTATTTACTTAATGACATGCTTTTTGTGATCTGTTGCAGTTTATTGAGCTCCCTCAGGCCTCACTGATGAAAACTAACATTAACACAGGTGGTGGAAAATAATCTTGTTTATTTAGTACAGGAATTCATGGTAAGAAGTCTAAGTTTCTGTGAATCAAGGCCTACTCCTCCTGTAATTTACACCCTGTCTGGGGAACAGGGCCTTGATGTAGCGATGAAGGTGGGGCTGAGACAGTCGTATTTCCAGCTCGTTAATCAGGATTCAATTTGGTATGTGGCCATCAGTGAAGTTGAGGGATGGCGGCAGAGAGGTTCACACTGGGGGATTCTGGGCGTAAAATGCCAGCGCACAAAGCAAGCGTTGAGTATTACGCAGTCAAACTTAGCTGGCAGCCATGTTGCCTTGGCCTGAGATCAGAATGAGTCCAGCAGCATTAAGATTCTACCCTGCACCCCTTTCTCCTTGTAAGTCCTGCAAATGAAATGGTCTCCCCATGTCGGACACATGAATCAGCTGTTTGACTTGGCCCTCCAGTGACTCCAGCAGCAGGGAGGGAGGAGAGGGACCGTCTGCGCCACCCCTTTCTTCTATGTCTGTGGAGGTTTAATCTTCAGGACATATTACCTCAGTGACCAGATCTGAGGCAACGGCCGTGGTTTTCTAAAAAATCCAGAGAGCCGAAACAATTAGTGTCACGTTAATGATGCAACCCCAGCATCAATCCTTAGCGATGGAACCTTTTAAATCAACAAATCTCTGCCAGACTTACGGTGTGCCATCTTGTTTAACCTCCATTAACAAGAGACCAATTGGAATTCAAGACACTGTGTTGTTGTTTTTCTTCCTGACCAGCAACAACACTTGGAGGCCAGATAGTAGAGTCATACGGTACTTTATTCACTGTCTCCCAGTACCACTGGTTTCCACTCCCTGTGATTTTATGACCCAGTAACAAGGAAGTCCTTTATGTCCCACTGCTGTTCTGGTTTTACTACCTGTAGCAGCACCACAGTTGAATTACTATACCACTGTTTTATCTTCTTAAGGACAAATAATGTTTGAATTCAACTTTAATTTAAGCTGGAAAATTTTCAGATGCATGCTGTACAGTTTTTTTCCCTGCTGTTTCCCACAGCCAGGCAGCCATTGGTTTCTATTCATTTTTGAGAACTCTTGTGATGTTTAGTAGCCTATATGGAGCCTGACATAAAATAGGAAAATGAAGGTGTTGAAGAAAGAAGAGTCAAATGAATTAATTTATTTCATCAACTGATTGGTGGTAAAAGAAAAAAATAAAGCTCTGTATTTCCTTTTACACTCAGCATTTATTATTAAATGTCAGCATTATTTAGAGATACTTTAGCTATGTTGTTCACTTGTCTAACAGCCTTTTAATACTTTAAAAGTTACACCATAAAGTATTTGTAGTAAAAAGGCTGGTAAATCTGTTGTATATGAGATAAAACATGTTTGTAAGAACATAACTGACAGTGTTTTTGTGTTTCATTCTTTCGTCTTCAGGGACATACACTTGGAAAAGGGCAGCAGGCAGTCAGTCACAATCTCATCTCCACTTATCCTATTCTCTTTAGTAAGAAGTCAGAAAAAGACCAGCTGAAGTGCCCTGACGTCGCCAGCCCTGCGGTTGTCAAGGTAATGGATGAAAATGGTTTTGTAACGCAGCCTCTGTTAGTCCTCGTGGAGTTCAGATTAGGTCTGCAGTCACCACTCCTCCCCTCCCTCCCTCCCTCCTTATATCCCACTTCTCCTTGGCTTTACCATCTATCTGTCTTGGAGCTGGCAGGACGTCTAATAACCTGAACATAGTGAGCACCCCAGGGTCCTACAGTCTCACAGGAGCCTCAGATACAGTCTACTTCTGCTATAATGAAAGTGTGCATTTGCTCCTGCAGCATGAGGGCCAACCAACTGTGCAATGTGTACGAGAAACAATATGTAATGTCATTAAAAAATATACATATATATACAAAGAGCATGGACACATCAGAATCATCCATGTGTTGCTGGTTATTGGCTGTGGTGCTTTTTTGCTCACACTTTGGTGTCAGCCTAGTTGCTAGAAGAAAAGTTGGCTCAGTATGTTCATGCAAACAATGGATAAGAAATGTTTCATACATACTATATCAACATTTCTACACTGACATAGGTCAGATTGCATGTATGAGCTGACTTTGTCATTGTGAGATGGAGTGGAAAGTAGAAAGTCTAGGCCAGACAGCTGCCAAGCAGCAGACCACTGCAGAGCACAGTTTGACACCAACAAACAACAAAACTGGCTGTTTTTTGGGGCATTTCCAGCAGTGGTTGTAGCAACAAAACCAGGTATTTCAAGCCAAAACATGATTTATTCCAAACCCTTACCAAGTGGTTTTTGTGCCTAAACATAACCACGCCTTTAACATATCCACCTCATATGAAACATACAAATGATACATATGCGATGTAAAAACGTAGCTTATAATGCCAACATTTGTTCTGGCAATTGGTTCGTTGGCATACACTATGCTACTTAATGCCAAGGTACACATGTTTAGTTTTGGATACAGAGTTATTTGTGTGCCATGAAATCAAGTTGCCATGCCATGAAGTTTGCAGAATGCATTATGTGCAAACGCACTTTGAAACTAGTTTGATAAAGTCATATCACTTGTCATATAACCAAATATATTTTATGCCATAAAATTAGGTAAACAGGAATTGAATTTGAATGAATGACTCTTTAAAGATATGTAAAGTGCATTTCATACACAGCACACATTTTTGAGAGCGAAAAAAGTGTATTTTGTCTCAAGTAAAACAAATGATGATAATCCCATTCTAATGATATTCTAAACATTGCCTCGTGGCACAAAAGTGCATATAAATTGTTCAGATAATACAGTCTGTTTCATAGCACAACAAAACACAAAATACAATATGTCATTTAATTTAATACTGTAGTCAAGGAGAGTAGGTGACTAACATTAATATCCATAGTAGGAGAGCTCTATTTTAGGTATAGTTTTTAAGACATACAAATTAATGAATGAGGCATTGTTTTTAAACCTGTGTATTGAGAAGCCACACATTTATCTTCTGTGAAGTTTTTGTAGCTGTGATCAGTTGCATTTCAGATTACGTTTTGTTTAATTTCAACAGCCATGAGTTTTATTTTATAATGAAAGGATTACTATCACTCAACAAGGTGCATGAAAAGTATTAGTGTGAAACACCTGATCAAATAATACAACAAGTACAGTAAATAGTTTATTTTAAATGGGAATTAAGTGGGGGGTGGTTATCGCTTTAACAAATGTGAGGATTTTTATTTTGCTTTTACATTTTAAGGAGTCTCATTAAGTCAGTATTAATCTAACATGTCATAATTCCTTGAAAATGCCTGTTTAATGTATTTTTTAAAATCAAAAACCATACTGAAAATTGTTAATTTAATCCAAAATTAATCAGTTGCTCACATTCGAGTAAGCAGGTGTTAAGTGAGTAATCGTAGGCCTTGTATGTCATTGTTATGTAACTGTGCTATAAACTGTGATCCAAAAAGGCGAGAAAACAGCTCTGAGGTTCTGTCCTACAAGCTGTTTGTCTCCTCAGTGAGACTCAAAGTGTGATTCCACCAAATCCTGCAGGCTTATACTGTATGTACGAAACAATTAATATTTCACTTTCTCTGTGTCTAATTTATCTGCTTCATCTGTTAATCTGCTGTGGCTTTCTCCGATTAGAGAGTGACGATCTCTTCCCAGCAGCTCCATCCCTTTGTTCGATCAAACTTTCTGTTTTCTGTTTTTGTGAGAGCGTATGTGTGGTCAGGTTGAATTGGTGGCCAGACCCTGTCACACAAATTCCTTTTCATTCAGCTGGAACAGAAAGAAAGAGAGAAAGACAAAAAGGGGGTGAAAGTAAGAGTGAGAGAGAGAGTGAGTCAGAGGCAGGGGGGACAAGGGAGGAGAGGGGGGGAAAGAGAGAGAGAGAGAAAAAGCCAAGAGACATTTGTAGTTGAGTGGACGAGCACAGACAATCCCTGGCACACAGCTCTTTGAGTGTCATGTAAACCACCCCTTCGCTCTCTCTTTTTGTCCCATTCACTGCCTGCCACCCTCCCCTCTCTCTGCCGCACCCTGTGGCCTCTCTGCTTTGGACTTTGGGGGTTCGCCTGCCTCTATAAAAGCTCTGTTTGTGCCCTGAGTGAGCTCCATTCCCCAACATGGAGAGTCAGAGAATCCAGTCCTCGTACAGGAAGCGTTTTGGGCCTCAGGGCTCGAGCGGCACAGGAGTCAGAATTGGGAGCCTGTCTTCTGGCCGCTTCTCCTGGCATGGCACCCCTCGCAACCTCACCCACTCCAGCCCCATATCCCGGATCTCCTTAGGCTCCACCAATGCTGCCCTGCTCCTGGGGAGCCCCGTGGACCGGCTGGACTTCTCAGCTGACTCTCTGATGAAGGCCCAGTACAAGGAGACACGCACCAATGAGAAGGTGGAGATGATGGGCCTGAATGACCGTTTTGCCAGCTACATAGAGAAAGTGCGTCTGTTGGAGCAGCAGAACAAGGTTCTGGTGGCGGAGCTGAACCAGCTGAAGGTGAAGGAGCCCAGCCGACTGGGAGACATCTACCAAGAGGAGCTGAGGGAGTTGCGCAGGCAGGTGGATGGTCTCACTGCTGGCAAAGCTCGGCTGGAGATAGAGAAGGACAACCTGGCTGCGGATCTGGCCATGCTGAAGCAGAGGTAGGAGGAAGAAGCAGGGTGGGACTATTGTGGGTGGAGGATCATGTTTGTGTGATGCACAGCAGCACCACCCTGTTATTCGCCTAAAAGATTGCTCAAATCACAGGCACAACGGGACTGAGTTTTGCAGCCTATTTCTCTTGTTTGTACTTTCTGATGATAAAAATACATTTATGTTAAATTTGGCACTTGTGAAAATAAGTCATCAGAAGACATAAAAACAACTTAAATGCAAACATGTAAATAAGCAGTTTTGTGAACATCAAAAATAGACATTTTAAGTTAATAAAAACATTTTGAAAGATGCCTTCATGGGGGTGCTTAAGTTTAAAATTTAGATTAACCAATAAAAACACATCTAACAGTTGATGGGGAGAAGTATCTGCTTTCTCCTTTCTTCTGTATATCTGGGGTTTTATTTACTACATTTATTTAAGTTTATATCAGTTTAATTTTGTGTTTTTGTGTTTAGCTACCTTTTCTATGCATCTTTTCACATGTATTTGTCACTATCAAGAGACAAACAACTTTTGGTCAACTTGGTTTTTTGTGAATGTTTTTAAAATACCAGGAAAAGACAAAGAAATTTAGATTTGAGGTTTCTCTCTAAACAAAATGAGACATGGTTGGTTGCATAGCTGGGTTTTTTTTTTCTTTTTTTAATTACGGATGCATTTATATGCAGATTAGTTTGTCTCCGATTCGTTGGAATGCTGACCGCTGTGCTCTGCCCGAGCTTTACTCCTGGATCCCTCTTTACAAACTTGATCCTGACTGAACCCCTCATTGCCATTGAGTGAGAGCGGAGGAATGAGGCAAACACAATGGCAGCCCTCCACAAAGGAAGCAGGCAGGCGGGCAGATGTTCTCTTGTTCCCTGTTACTCCAAAACACTGATTCACTGCAGTTGTATATTCAAATTTTGATTTTATTTAAGGTGCACGCGTGGCATGAATCTATAATGTAATTTAGTGAGAAGAACAAGTGATTAAATGTCCCAGAGGGTGGAAAAGTCTCCTTCAGACTCCTCTGTCTGATTACCACGCAGCTCCTGGTCCCCTGAAAGAACGCAGAGTGAAGAGTGATGGCCGCGACTGAGAGGGTCAAAGGTCACTTTTGTGATTCTGCTGCTTTTCTCGAACCACTCCATTCAGCAAACTCTGCGTGAAGCTATGCAGATGTTACCTCAAGTCTGGGCGTTTATGTCTCCATGCCTCAGATGGATTGCAGGGTGGTGTGTGTCTGCATGTGAGGCTGTGCAATACACACATGCATCCTTTGTGTATGTGTGTGTGTGAGCTCCATCCCGTGGGAAAGGCCTCTGGCTGTTAGATTGGAGCGAATGTGTAATGATGCATAAGCTGCCCTTTCAGCTGAGCCCCGGTCGTCTCCTGAAGCACGAGGAGCAGCCCTGAAGCTCACAGTGAAAATGTGATCAAAGTGCTTGAAATAGATTTTCGGTCCCCCATAGTTTGACTCATATCAACAGGAAGGTCTTATTTGAATCACCGAAAACCTAATGCTTGTTTTTTTCTAACTGATGCTGCGCCATGAAGCAACCAGATGAAAAATTATTATCAGCAGGCATAAGAGCAAAATGGAAAATTGCTGGGATTGTTTTAGGGATTTTTGTTGTTAAAACAAATCTCCAAAAACACATTTTACTAAAATGTATGTTATGATATAGAACAAATGTATTCAACAATCATAAAAAAGACATGCTAACTTTTGCTGTTAATACTAATATAAATCTACAAAAGCTGTAGTGTTGTTAAAATATTTTTTCTTTGATAGACAGCAGGGAAATAAGCTGTAGTTATGTGTAATTTTCCTCATGATCACCTGCTGTGTGAAGCAATTTTACTTCACACTTTTATTCTTTTTTTTTTTTTTTTAACTTACTCAGGTTGCAGGATGAGCTTGGCCTCCGACAGGATGCAGAGAACAATTTGAATGCCTACAGACAGGTAATTCTGCTGATATTTCTCTGAATTCATGACTTAAGCTGACTGTCTGGGTGACTGTCTGGCCTCATTCCTCTATGTGCCTTATTCTTTGCATAGGATGTGGATGAGGCGTCTCTAAATCGTGTCCAATTAGAGAGGAAGATCGAAGCTCTGCAGGATGAGATAAATTTCCTGAAGAAGACTCACGAGGAGGTAAAAATGAAATGAAAGATCAACTTTAACTATCACCACCTGAACCTTTAATCCATTTGACCACTTCATTTGAACTTCACTTCTCCCACTACCTCTCCCGCTCTCAGGAGCTGCGTGAGTTACAGGAGCAGATCATGGCCCAGCAAGTGCATGTTGACCTGGATGTATCTAAACCAGACCTGACTGCTGCTCTGAGGGACATCAGGGTCCAGTATGAAACCATGGCCTCCTCAAATATGCAGGAGACGGAGGACTGGTACCGATCCAAGGTGAGAAAGATATGCCTTTTATAAAGTGTATGGTATTGGGAAGTAGACTAAAATGTCCTTGTGAGGTGATGCTTACAGGCTGTTGGATTGTTTACCTCTGTGCACAGTTTGCTGACCTGACAGATGCAGCCAATCGAAACACAGAAGCCCTGCGTCAAGCCAAACAAGAGGCCAATGAATACCGGCGTCAGATCCAAGCGGTGACCTGTGATCTTGAGGCTCTCCGTGGTACAGTAAGTCCACTAACAGAAAACACTGTGTGTTGTGAACATATTGGCTAGTATAATTTATCTCTGATAAGATGGACACAATGCAGCTTCTTTTGGTAAAACCAGGCAATTCTAAATTTTATTGGTCAGTATCTTGAAAACTAAATAAAATATCAAAAAGCTTCACATAGCCTTTTATAAGTTTGGTTCAATAATGACCCACAGAAAATTTGGTACCACTCTTGACCTACAGTTTAGGAGGACATGACAAAGATGTTTATTTTTAAAAACTTCAAAATGACATTTATTGCGTCACTATAGATGGATGTCTGTACCAAGTTTTGTGTAAATCAGACTTACAGCATAGGAGTTGCGAATTTTCAAAGCTGACATTCAATTATAGTGCCCCCATCAGGCCAATTGGGGTCATATTTGTTGAGCAGCATTTGAAGAAAAATAATAAACCAGCACAAAAATAATTTTTAATATCTGTTTGCAAATGGTTTGCCAGAAGTCTGTGACCCAAAGACACTATCAGAACATTCATCGAGATGTGTGCCAAGCTTGTACTGTAGCCAGCTTCAATTCTTGCTTGTTTCAGGTACATTTTGTCTTCAGTGGTTCCTCAACAAGTGAAATGTGATTGAACAAAAAATATAGATATTAAAAAAGTTTAGCCAAAGGAGGCTTTGAGTTGTATGGCCAAGTCATTTCTTTGAGATACAAAGTCATTATTTCAAGAGAGTGTTCATTACAGTGACTTACAGGACCTTTTTTTTCTCCTCACATTGGCAGAAGTGGGCTTCCACAGCTTTGGACCTGAAGTCAGACTTTCTTGATAAATCATACGTTCTTTTGACAATCATGCATTTGTATTTCTTAAGTTAAGTATAAAAGTATTGAATGAATGAATAAATAATTTCACTAGTTTAAACAGAACTTGCAAAAATGATAGTAAAGCTACGTTTGTTTTCACTAAACTGCACAGGTGTGCTAGACATGTTAATATGTGTAATATATATATGGTTAGCCTAATGCTAGCTGGCACCATTTTTTGTCCGGCATTACAACATTGCATTAGTTAATGTTGCTAACCATTTACAACATTAAAATCTTCACAGAGAGTAAGATAATGACACATTGTTACTAAATATTAAAATTGTCTTGTCTGTCTGTTAGCATCATTATGCAGCTGTACTTTCCAAATAGGCCTATTGAGGGACTCAGGATGGATGTTAACACCCTGAAACCACCTTAAACCCTATCACTTAATACTTGGGAGCCAAAAATAGCAGAATTATCCTCCTGAGACATGGCAATTCATATTTGTCCTCTGTAGGGGACATGACACTGAGGCCGTTATTCCAAGCACCAGCCTACATGCACTCTGTTAGAGCCCTAATGTGCTGTGAAAAGCACATCCTGGGCTCTCTGGTGATGAAACACACATGGCAGTGTGACCAACAAAACACTGTCTTGTCAAAAAGGGAGGAAATGCAAACAGCAAACACTTTTTATGGGAATAAGGGAGAATAGTGATCAAATTTATAAAAGTATCTTGTGTCTGTTGTTCATAAGGATGGTGTTTTTATTTATGAGAGTCTTAATTATATCATAATGAGAGTTTAAAAGCCTAAACCATGTCCTACTGGGGGACACTCTTCTCAGTATCAACCATTTTCCATCCTTCAGCAAACTCAATGCACTCAGTGAGGCAGGAAATATTTTGTTGAATTATTGAGGAAGAGTCAGTCATAGATTATTTGTACACACACATACACAGACATACACACGTGCAAACACACTATGTATGACCAGGTAAAAGCATGCACAATCCCAAATATTACACTTTTTAAAACTGAATTTATTGATATAATGTGAATTTATTGCACTGTACTTTTAGTGGAAAAGCTGAAATGGTACTGGTTTATAATAATAAAAATAAAAGTAGTGGCAGGAGTGGCAGTAACTTAAAAAATAGTAGCACTGGGAGAGTGGTAGTACAGGAGTAGATGTATGGTACTAGACGTGGTAATGTCAGTAGTAGTAGAAGTAGATGTAACAGTAAAACTCAGTTGAACTGGATTTCAGTAGAATATTAAATTGTAGCCCACAGTCTGCTACATTAGATGTTGGTGTTCATCACTTTGTCTTGTCTCTTCTCATTGAGAACGAGTCTCTGGAACGCCAGCTCCGGGACATGGAGGATCGCTTTGCCATGGAGACCTCTGGTTACCAGGATACGGTGAGCCATCTGGAAGAGGACATCCATGGACTGAAGGAGGAGATGGCGAGACACCTGCAGGAGTACCAGGACCTTCTCAATGTCAAGCTGGCCCTGGATATCGAGATTGCCACCTACAGGAAGCTGCTTGAAGGAGAGGAGAGCAGGTGAGCCAAAGCTCAACAGACTGGTTGGGATTGACACAAGCAAAAAATGTGAACATTATTAATAGTGAATATTCCTCCTCTGTTCCTTCAGGATCACCATTCCAGTTCAGAGCTTTTCCAACCTGCAGTTTAGAGGTCAGTATTAAAGGTGACCTCACTGTATTCTCTTCCTTTTATTGATTTGGATTTTTTTGCTTTTTGGACAGTGCTCATGTTAAGATTTGAATATTTCTTAATAACAACTAGAAATTTTGTCCTGATGGCGGGGTCACCAAAATCATTAGTAATCATGCTTTAGGCACCATGAATATTCATAGGACATTTGGGGTCCAGGGTGTGCTGGTGGCCATTGATGCATGTCATTCCCCCATCTCTCTTCCCCAACTTTTACTGTCATATCATCTACTGTTGTCTAACTAAAGAAGACTGCTTGAAAAACAAAACATAAACATGGCTATCTCTCTTGGGTGGTGGTAAGAATATCACCCTTAGCATCCTATGAGATTTTTGTTCCCTGAATGTCACAGTTTGGAACAGAGGGTAATAAACTTGCATTTCTTGGACTGTATTGACTGTTTCCTGCTTTCTCCCTCTACTCTTTTTCTAGAAACTAACCTGGACACTAAAACCCCAGAGGCCCATGTGAAGAGGAGCATCCTGGTCCGAACTGTGGAGACCAGAGACGGGGAGGTACGTGCTTTTACAAAACAACACAGTTCAACTCCCTCACACTAAGGGCCAATTAGCACATTGCACCTCTCACCCATTACCTCTGGAGGGCATTGTTGAACCCTTCTGCAGGTTTTCACACTCGCTCACTGACGCTCAGCACACCTGGTGCCATAATGCAGCAAAAAGTCACAAGGGATTTGTTATTTGTTTCTATATTTAACTCTGGCGTCTTATTTTTTCAGATCATTAAGGAATCAACAACTGAACACAAAGATCTTCCTTGAAGTTAAGTCTTCAGTTGCCATCTGAAGATTTTCAACAGTTACAATTTTACTGTGTTTACCAAACCCCCAACACTGTTCCACCAGAGTCATCATCTTACTTTCTATCTTTTCATCACGTGCCGGCTAATTTGCTCACTGCCCTGCGACAATAACATACCCATTAAATACTCCTAGACTCCCTCATTAGAGTTTCTCCCATAAACATCTAAGCTGAGCTTTTGTACAGCTGTGAGTAGGATGTAGGTAACTTGTCTTAAATGGTCCGTAGCTTGTTCCAGTTAAAACAACTGGAAGTCACTGGTAACCTGTTTAATTTTAACTCAAAACAGATTTGTAGTTTCAGATTAGCTGCCATAGACGAGGCCTTGAAACGTAGCGATTGTGTTCAGCTAATATGTAGCGTGGTGGAGGTTTATGTTTGGTTATGTGTATGTGAAATGTGAAATGTTGCAAGGGAAGTACGAGAGAGAGTTGCAGGTTTTGCAGACATCAGAACTGGATTTAGGCGGGAAATGAGAGGTGTGTGTATGTTAGAGCAGTTTTTGGTGGAATGACAGGTGAATATGGGCTGTTTTTTAACCCTTGTCAGGTGCTATTTTGCATTTTGTTCCTTTGTTGCAACAGCCACCTCTGTTTGTGTGTTGCCTCTTGTACAGGTGTTTTCAGTTAGTGCATTCCTGTCTCACTTCTGGCTGATGTGTGCTCAGATTGGGGTTTAGTGGAAATCATTAAACCCAATCTAGTATGTGGGCAAACAACCTCCAATTGCTCACGTAAAACTACAAAATTAGGAGATAAAACAGCAAATTTATCGATGGCATGCTGGGCAGTCAGTGATCTATAGACTTAAAATCAGGAATTGAGTTTGCAGACATGTACGTTTACTGACGTCAAGGAAGTGCACCACACCAAGCCCAAAAGCACACCAGTCAAGCAAAATGTCTCAATAAATAAAAATCCTGAGGACATCAGAAATACAGAGACAGCTGACAGGCAATCAAGATGAAATCTCTGCAGAGTCCAAATTAATCAAAGGTGTGATGTTTGATGTATGAGTTTTGGCGTCAGCATCCCAATTATCTTGAAATTGCAGCACCACTCAGCTGTTGTAAAAAACAACAACATTTGCCTGAATTCTGTCTTAATCTACTTGTGCAGTCATTTGCATAACAGCCCATTTTAGCACCAACAGCAGATGCTTAATGTTTGTATCCTTTCCACTCAGAGGGCAGTGACCATGGCAACCTTTACAGTGCTGTCACATGCATACAGTTTACAAAAATCCACCCCATTAACAGGTGCAACAAAATTAACAAAGTCCGAAGAGCCTGTCCAAACCCACACAGTCCTTAGCGGAGGTTTAATGAGCCAAAATATACAAGAGCAACTTTCTTGCATCACTTTATTTCTGCTCTTCTGCTTCCTCCATCCATCGCACACTCCGCTCTTGGCGTCCTCTGTTTCTTGAACACAACCTGGTAAGACATTTTTTGACACCAGGATGCGTCAGTCCGGACATGCCCACTTATCCAGCAGGGGTGATAGGAACAGAGCCAGGTTGGAGGTGTGGAGGAGGTGTTTGGAAGCTGTCCTCCAGCCTCCAGTTAATCCACCAGCCTCCCTCCTTCAAATTCACCACCCAGTTTCTGGAGTGTGTGACTGATGGCAGAGAGGGCTGCGGAGATAACCTCCAACAAATCCCACAGTACTACAAACCCTTATTTTTCTACTTTGAAAGAGAGGATGCTGGAGTAAAAAGGAAAAGAGGGCAGGGATGAAGGATTGATGGATGGACATTGCAGCTCAAACACTGCAATCCAAGCCTCCTGCTTTGCTGGAAGTCCCGCTGACTGAAGTCGTGTTGACAGGCCCTGCCACTAATGAGAGTGGTGCTACGCTGGAGCTGGCTGTCGCTGTGCCCGTCGCCAAGGACACGCTGTGAATTTGTGTTCCCATGTGCCTCCCACCTTCTCCCCTCCGCAACTTCCACTCCTGTCACTCAGCCCCTTCTCCCATTTCTCCCAATAACATGCAGCTATCTCTTGTATTCACAGTTATTTTTTTAAAATGTCGATCACAGATAGAATCTGACTCCTGAGTCTTGTAGCAAAGATGCAGATAAATCCTGCTTTTTTGGAAGAAACCTCTGCAGATGTGAATATAACATTAGTTTTGACCAGTGCCACATGCTATGACATCATGTTAACACCAATAAAGCATTTTGTTTGTCAGAGTTGATGCCTCTTGTTTTGTTTCTAAAAAGCTTTGCATTTATTTTTAATGATAGTTAATGTGTTTGTAGTCATGTTCCTTTGCTTCTCATTCAGTACTGCACATACATACAGTATATCAGCTGCCATCTCATTGACATTAGTGTTATGTATGCCGACAGTTAACTTTAGGCTACTGGAGGAATGACAGCAGCTGACAGACACTATTCATCAGAACTGATTGTTCTGCCCATCGGCCAGCCCATCATGCTGAGCAGATGGGTTCACTTCCTGTAAGATCACGGCTTAGTATGAGTGTTACTGTATATGCAGGCTGAGTGATAGCCTATTGTAGCCAAAAATAGTATTGCCTGCAGGCAATCGTGAGATGCAAATAAACACCTGCACCGGGTTGTTAAACACCTGACCTGAAGATTAAAAAAGAAGTCTGTTACGTATAATGTCACCTCAACAATTGTCTTCAAAAAGAGACTAACAGAAAATATTACAGAAGTGCTCCATGTTGAACATTTCAAGGGATCATGATCTAAGAATATAGTTTGTTACATCCTCATCCTTTTTTCAATTTTGTTTGTTTGAGTGCTTAAAGTAGCTCAAGTTTTTCAAGTTTGTCTTAAAACAGTAGTCGGACGCCCCATATGTAATGAAACAGAGTTTGCTTGCTGTAAGTCATTTCAAAATAAGTGATGGGGGAATAAGATTCACCATCGCTGTCATGTTATGCAAAAATACATCAGAAAGTTTAGCCAAAGCCACAACATGATCTCTTCTCTTCTTGACATATCTTGATGCTTAGACAGAAGCTCTTGGTGTTAATGACGCCAGGAACAGCCTTTTGTGTTTTAGTTTCGCGGGACACAAACACCGGTCTCCTGGGTTAAGGTCCTGTGCTTGTTGGACCCATCCAAGCAGACCTTTGCACTCATTACACTACAGCTGTCACTCAGAGTGTCTACTAATAAAGCAAATGGGTTTACAGTGGATTTGGTTCAAAGTCCAGTGCGTTTCATAGAGATGCTAAAGAGTGCCCACGGGATGCCGGGGCACTGCCCAAGCAGCATATTTTGACACCCGAGGAGTGAGGCCTGGCTGAAAGCCAATATGTAACATCAGCAGTCTGAAGTACAACAAATAAATTGTTTTACTGCGAATGTTTTCTTTGTGTTACTATCCCTCCAACACAGCTCAGCAAGGACACATTGTCTGGGGAAACACAAATTTCAAAAGACTATTTTAGGAAGGTACACTTGATTTGTCTTGCTGAGACTGCTGAAGCCTCACTGTAACTTCACATAAACTCTGGAGTATATTTTTGCATCAAACAAGGACACATCTCTTTCGCTGGAGAGGGGTTTTCTTAACAGCCAGCAGGGAGGAATGATTACAGCAAGCAAAACCTGTTTTACTGTACATATGGGAACGTGAGCATTGTCTGAAGGCAAACCTGAAAAATGAGAACCTATCCTTTAAGTTTTATGTCACGCCATTTCATAAACACATCCATGTAAAGAGCTGTTGCATTCTCTGAGTCATGTTGGGTCTGACTGGCTCTCTTCACTACAACAAATACTGGAATTTCTCCCAATTAGGAAAACTTGAACCAACTAAAAACACCCAGTATGATGATGTTATGTTTGTGAGGATTCGAGCTGTGTTTATGTGTTTGATGATGTACTGTGAAAATCCTTTCATTACTGACAATTGAATTGCAGGAAACAGTTGGAAAAGGAAATTTGAAAGTGGCTCAGAACGTAATCTAAATTATAAAGAGTAAGAATTAGACGTAAAGCATATTGCCTTCCTCAAGCAGCATGAATAGCTCAGATAGTTGGACTATGCCCTCTCTTTTTAGTTTTCTGATGAGTATCTGCTACTTGAGACATTTCACAACAAAGTAATGAAGGCTTGACAACATCAGAAATCTTCTCAGTATGGTCAAATAATACTCATACAAGCACATCTCAGTATGATTACAGTTTGCCAAATTAAACATAACAACATCTTACAAGTGGCTTCAAGACCTAACATGGAAGTCCAGGATATTTTAGCTTTCCACCCGCACATGAATGTTGCATTAGTCGCTAATATGTTAGCCAAACGTTTTTTAAGTCATCATGTTGAACATGTTTTTATTCTGAGCTACAGTGTATTCGAGAGAAATGTGGGTGATGTGTGTACTGAAGTGTGACTGTGTGTGTAAAGTACAGTATGTATCTGTTTTGCCCCGTTCTTATCAGAGGAATGGTGGGTCTCAGGTCTGTACAGAAGTCGACTATGAGCTGAAGGAATTTCAGACAGATAAAACTCTCAGGCAGTCGGGGCTCTGGCCCTGACGTCTGGCTCTGAAACACTTTCCCATCCAGAGTTGTTCCACAGGGCCGGGAAGGGGCAAAGATGGACATTTTTAAGCTCATTAGCTTTCCACAGCGGGTACCAGGTGACAACAGCTGTCATGTTAGCTATAGAAAACATGAATACACACGGTCACCCAGTCCCGTTAGAAAATGCCAACTCTTTTTGTTGAAATACACAAGAATGGACTTAAAGTGCTGGCATGATACAAATACTCTTAATTGTGATAGGGTGAAGTCAGGTAAAATAGGACATCAGGTAAAATAGGACAAATTAGGTTTTACATTCTGGGCTCTTTACATATTACCAGCTAACCACCAAACATGTTAATGCATTGTTACAATGTGCTTTACTTGAAACATTCATTGTGATTGGACTGAGATAACTACAATGTGCAGGTTAGAGATGAAAAGAATAAAAAAAAAATCAATGGTCGCAGGACCTGCAAGGTGAGTCATGTAGCCTACCATGTTGACTTTCTCTTTTTGGTAGTAAGAGTACTACAGCTAAATGATTAAATTATAACAACAGAAACTGGTTGTACAACGTTCAATTTTAAAACTTCTTACCTTATAATCTATTTAATATTAATATTTTCACAATACACTTTACTTTTATGGGAAAGGGTCTTGAGTAAGTAATGCATTTGGGTGGAAAAAGGACAAAAAATTAAGCTAAAATGGGACCTTTTACTGGAGGAAAATGTTTTTAAGCTACCAGGTGCCATAAAATCATGACTTATTGTGTGCCATCTGGTAATATTATAGACATTTTGAGTATTTCTGTCACTTTAAAAAGATTAAAGATGATGGTGGGTCTATATCAGCCACAACAGTCCAGAATTAGCCATCGCTGTCACATGCATGTCCACTGTAGATGACACACCACCGAGGAAACAGGCGAAAGAACAGGAGAAGGATGGCAGAAAGATTTGAGAGATTGAGAGATGATCTTTTCAATTAATAGTTAGGGTACATTAATGATTTAATGAATCAATGACTGAGGTGATAAATGTTTTTAAGAAAACATGACTCATTTAACCTTACAACATCACATTTTACCTGAACATGTCATCAGAGTAAGGTCAGGGTTCTTGATGTGTTTGATGGTCCAAATTTTCTAAAATACTTTTTCTGGCAACATCGTGAACATCTGGCAGCGTCTTCTATATAGAAATACAACCAGGATACATAATAAGCTCTAAAAGAAACACTTCAAGTAGTCTTCAGCATTTTAGGTGGATTTCTTGGTAGTACCACTAAGAAATATTACATCCAAAAAGTGTCTCAAATTACTTAACTTGACCCTAGGAATCATTTCAAAACAATTTTCTTTCATCAAGTCATCCCTCACTTCCCTAATGAATTCTGGTGATGCTTTTCATGGTTGCAGCATGGTAAAACACATGCTCTACCATCACCAAGGCTGTTTTTTAATCATTGCAATTGTTTAGAAATTTGCATCTGATCAGAACCTGCATCAAAATACTTAAACGATAATCGTTTGGCAGAAAATTAATTTGATCGATTAATTAAGAAAATAAGATCAGTTGATATTGAAACACCCCTGAACACAAATTTGTTTTAGTAAGTAAAGTTCTTTTACAAAATACCCTATCTTGCAATCATTTTTAAATATTTCTTGATCACCTACTGGGCATGAATCCACAAATGCTATTTCAATTATGCAAATTTTTAGGTTGCAGATGAATAAACACACAAACAAAAAGACAAATGCAACAGAAAACAACATCCTTGGTGATGGTGACAAAAATTAAACTTAAATGTTTGACTTTTCAGTTGTCATACAAGGAAACAATTTGTGGGATGCTGCAGCAGGTCCTACAAACTGACACGTATCATCCAGTGTTGCAGCCAACACCCCTCGTCTTTCGTGCTCTTTGTCTTTCGCTGCTCTCTCTGGTGCACATTCCTGTCTCACTTGGCTCTCACACCAAGGGGTCACAATGGGAAGGCATGTGTGCTCCTTGGTTAATTTTAGCCCTCATTTCATCAAGGCCATTGAAACAAAACAGAGAGCAACTACCTCAGCCCATCTGCTGGGACCGTGAGGCCACCTCTGATCTCCAAACACCCTTACAGACTGAACCTATATCAGCGAACACGTGCTCATACCAACTGCTTTTCTCTGGACAAAGTGGGGTGATTACTTTTTAGATGTAAAGGTCACCAATCTGCCAACTTAGAGGATCATTAATGGTCTCCTAATAGCCTCTATTTAATTATTTAAACAGTTAATATAGTCAAAGGAGCTGTATGTGACATGCACTGCATATCTACAGGCATTTTTGGACTCAACTGTTATGAGGACTCCCTGAGAGAAACGGCCCACTGGGGAGCTCATCCAAGAACTACCCTCAAGGTCTTAATTTCTGTTTGCATTTGCATCGACAATAGCAACGCTGAAGTGACGCACTATAAGTTGGCTGGCATTGGTAAAGCACTGTCACTTGAAAGAGTCAAAATCGCATTGTATTTCCACCATCACATATAAGCTCAGTGAAGCCTGAATATTGTCGGTCCATTTGTCTTTGTCTTGCTTCAGCAACGATGCCGTTCCGGGTCCAGCTTACCAGTGGGACACACACACAGGGACTCAACATGCACTTTCATGCACGTCTATCCGGACTTTCTACCACAACAAATAACAGAGAAGCTCGGGTTACAACACACACAGAGTGAACATGACTTCCTTTTCTGCTCAGGATGGCATTACTCCACCAAATATCGACATAGCAAATAGTTATTTGCTACTGTATTAATGTTCTGAATGTCACATACAGAACCTTTAAGGGGTTCAGATCATTGCAGGTGCCATGTCAGTGTATCCAATGGTGTTCGAGACATAGTGAGAAAAAGGAAGTGTGATGGACTGACCCGTAAATACCACTCAGCAGTAAACATCACTCAGTTCAGCTGGTCAATGAAACTCTTCGTGGCAGTTTTTTTCCAAAACAAAACTAACAATGTGCAGTGTGTCAAGAAGCCACTTGGAGCCTCTCCATGTGACCTTTAAGTAAGTATACAATTGAAACTCTGGCCTGAATATCCACTGTGTCTCGTTATATGGGGCTTGTGCCGGCTAAATGTCTCCTCTTTGGGCTCAAGGAGAAGATAAAAATCCTTTAAAGTCATGAGAACAGAGAAATAAGCTGCTTCCATATAGCTGCATACCAAAAATCTTTCTTTTCTGCAAGGTTTAAAGGGGACATGACACACACACATATACACACACAGGACCATATGACACCATGTCAAAGCTTATCAGCACTATAGATTGATATAATACTCCAGACGTGTGATGGCAGCCACAGAGAAAGAGAGGATGCTGCTATTTTGAGCTCAGAGACTTGTGATGTGGAGTGAAGCAGACTGATGAGGGTCTGCACTCTATCAGTGTCAGACCACCATCAAGTCATACACCACAGAGTAAACACCACTTCAGGACATGGATTTCAAAATAAACATGCTGTTATTAAGAAATACTCTGTGTTCAAGTATTTTTAAGTCACCCAAAGTCTCCAAATTGCAAATCCTTGGTCCTAATTTTGTTTAAATAATCCCTCAATGTATTATAGCCTATACATCTTAAACTTTCGGAGGATTGGAGGAGATTTGTGGGGCATTTGAGGGCACTAAAACAATGATCAGATGGTCTTATGACCAAAAGATTTTCATGAGTACAACACATTAAATGATTATGAGAGAAAAACAAGTATTTGAGAGCACTATATTAAATCATAATAGATTTTTAAAATCTTTGTTGTTCTTTTCCAAGTGTTTGTATTTGGGGGGCTGTAACAAATTTTGGGATTATAACTAATTCTGGGCTTCCAAATTAGGGCGTAGGAGGACATATTCATTCATAAAGCGTGTGCCAGCTACCTTAAAGAGGTCTTGAAACAATCCTCATGTGTGCTTGTTCTCCGGAAAAAGAAGAAAGCCATTCCTTGCTTCTATCTTGAAAGTCTATCAAAACGACTTCCGTTTCTGAGCCGGTTAACTCAGACT
This sequence comes from Epinephelus moara, assembly GCF_006386435.1. NCBI lineage: Eukaryota > Metazoa > Chordata > Actinopteri > Perciformes > Serranidae > Epinephelus > Epinephelus moara. The sequence goes on along the minus strand of NC_065523.1, from coordinate 13,771,232 downwards.
GACTTGCCGCTGCTGACAGCTGCTCCTGTCGAGCCGGGGGGCGGTGGAAGGGGAGTGGATCCAGGGAATCTGGCTGATAGGAGATTCTTCTCCGCCGTCCTTATCGTGCAGTGTCCAAACTTGCGGGAGAAGGCTGCGATTATATTAACAAACTGAGATATCCTTCAGCTTCTCCTCCCAACTTCTTCTCCCAGGTTTCCTTCTCTGCCCAGAGGACACCAAAACGTGGGGAACCGGTTTTTTTTGTACTGTTTGCTTTCCTTTGTAAATGTTAAGAAACGTTGCATATGGCTTTTGCGGTATCCTAGTCTACTTTTTTTCCCACATTATCAGCGTGCAACATCCTGCATCTGCTATCGCCCTGGCAACCAGAACTCCTCTCCATCATTCTCAGGCGCTTCATCCCTCACCATCAGCCTCCGAGAGATATAATCAAAAACAAAATATCTGCTTTTGACGCTCGTGCTCCAAGTGGAAGCAGGTTGTTTTCTTCACACGTGGCTCTTCAAACTCTGTTTTTTTTTTTTAATTCTTTTTTCTTCTTCTTTTTTTTTAACCAGTAAGGTTCATGTGTCGGAGAAATCTTTTCTCTCAGCACCAAAATGCCTGTGAGACGCGGTCATGTTGCGCTCCAGAACACCTACCTGGACACTATCATCAGGAAATTCGACGAGCAAAGTAAGTGAATGTGAAATTAACTCTTGCTCAAGTAAGTAATGAATGTTAAATGCTTTCAGTTAGCTGATCCGATTAAGATGACAGCTCGAAACAGGTGTGCAGAGAAAGTGCGTAAGGAGTTTACCCTCCATTAGAAACATCTGGCATTTAAAGGGGAGTAATAATCTTCTCCGTCCCAAGGGGGGGGGGGGATTTCTGACAGCTAATGGTTACCATCAGTGGGAGTAGTGGGCCAACAGTACATGGATATTCATGTCAGGGTGGTTGAAATAGAGAATTGTTGTGAATGGAACAGCGATGGGTGTACTTTTAAATTACAGTAATGAATAATGTGGATAAAACCTTATTAATTTGGTGCCAAAGCATATTTCTGTGTTGATTCATTTCACCTAAAGAATTACAAAAAGGCAAGAAAGGCTACAGCATTCCATATGCTGTATTTATCATATTTGATTTGTCACTCTTATTAATTTAGACTCATTCATTGCCTGAACAGGTGGCAGGCTTTTTTAAAAAAAAAATCTTATCTTATTTGTATCTGTGATGTTGACAGCTCCCTGCTGCTCCTTTTATGTTGTAGGTGTCATTGCACCTGCATGTTCATTTGTTTGTGTGCTCACCTGATGCCTAATATTAGCTCACATGTTCCACTGGCTGCATAGAGAGACCTCCTCTTACACATTGACAAAGAACATGCCTTCTTTTTACTGTTTGTGTCTCTATTTCACCTTATGCTCATATGTCTAAAAATGCTATGATACATTATATCTAGAATATAATCATGCAAAGTCTGCTTTTCAGTCTTCCTTTCAAGTCAGTTTTTCCATATTCCCTTTGCCTACTTAGACCTCACTGTGGACCACTAATAGTGTGTTGGGTGTGTAAGAGTGAATATAACCTTGGATTCTGACCAAACATGGAGAAAAAGCTAGTTGACTGCTCTCACACAGTTTTAGTCTGATTACATCTGGGGTCAATAATGTTTGAATCTCTGAAGCCTCTTTAAAAAAAATTAACCTATTATGTAAGGCCTCTACTGTATGTCCCTAAGTGCGTATGGGTGCACGCGCAGCCCCATGCACATGCACGTCCAGGTGTGTGCACGTGCCACAGTGGTGCTGCTTAGCAACGGTGTGACGATCAGTGTTTCCGCTCTGAGTCCCAGATAATGACTTTGGACAGGATGTGCTTTCCACCAGAGGAGCTCACCCATTTACTTTAAAGAGAGGGAAGAGTCCCCTCCACTCATCTGTGTGGGCAGCAGACAGAGAGAGCTGTTTAACCCAGTTCCACCACAGGATAATAAAAGGGCCAGGCAGAGGTGGCGGAGGATATGTATGTACTTTTCATTCAGCTCATTGAACTCCTCCATTAGCAGCCTTCGAACAAAACTGTCCTACTTCACTTTCATGGCGAACTGTGTTTTGGTGTGGTGTTGCGGATGCCACATACATTACAATCATCAATAACAGGAACTGGATAGTTTATAATGTTGGAATTACTATTAAGGATTTTTTCTGAGTGCAGACTCAGTATCAACGGTTTGACATCACAGGAAAAACCATTACTGTGGTCCAGTTTTCACTGGTGGATGAAGTAGTCAGATCCTTTACTGAATTAGAAGTGCCAATGCAACAATGTATAAATATTCAATTACAAGTAGAAGTTCTGCATTTAAATCCTACTACAGAAGTATTATGAGCATATATGCCCCTGTTACTGACACATTATAATAACTATCATTGTTAATGCATCAGTGTGTAAGCAACATTAATGTTGTAGCTGCTCAAGGGTGGGACTAGATTTTAACCACTTATATAGGCAAGGCAAATTTATTTATATAGCACATTTCATATCCATAGACAACCCAACATTATACATTTAGATTATTCAATTAGACAAGCAATTTTCATGCAGCTTACAATTCAAGCAGAGAGTAGTGAACTGAACATGAGAGAATTATTATGCATTTGGGTCGGGGGAAATATTCTTGGGTGGGCTGACATAAATTCCATATATGTGGAAACACTGCTGTAGAATTAAATGGCATTCAAAGATCAAAAAAATAAATAACTTGCTGGTTAAAGTGTAAACACAACACGTTAAAACACATCCAAAACCAGATAAAACAAAAAAAGCGAATAGCCTAAACTACATTTCAGAGGAAAACATTGTATTTTTTTCTTGACTACATATATCTGACAGCTTTAGTTACTTCCCAAATAAAGATTTTTGCATGCAAAATATACAGAGAGCTCACAAAATATGGTGTGTTATTATGAACTAAATTTCCCAGCAATTTATAAAAGGACAGCTCCATCTCAACCAGCCACTCCAGTAAAATCTGGCTTTTACATTAATGCATGAGTAATATTAATTTTATGATATAATAGCATAAAGACACAGCCACCATTAAGAACATTTTCCTGACTAAACTCACATACCTTAATTTTCAATGCAGGACTTTTACTTGTAGCAGAGTATTTTTTGCAGTGGCATTAATACGTTTAGCTAAATTAAGGATCTGAATACTTCATTCACCCCTGACGGTATAAATAGAGACAAGGAAACACAAAATAGCTATCTATCACGATAAGTAGACATTAACATATTCTACCAGTATAATGACAGGGCCATGCAATTATTGTAAACAGGTGGATGATTACAGTCTAATTAAAAAATGTCAGTTAAAATCTAACAGAGTAATCCTGACAGATGTCAAAACGTATAAATTCCCACAAGTTACGTGGCGGCAGGTTTGAGTGAGCACAGAGGCTCTCATGATGAAGTGCCCATCTGCTTCTCCTCAGTCCACTTGGGAGAAATTGTGACGTTTATCACATTAGCACCGCTGAAAGGTGGACCTTATTAGCTCCACTTCAGCTGATTTGAACACCCTGTACTTTAGAGTGTTTGATTAAATCCAACCGTGTAAGTGTAATTGTATTATAGATATCCTAAACCTACAACAGCAAAAAGCAGTAAGCATATATTTAGTCAAAATTGAATTTAGACCAGAATCTGTTTTTTTGACATTTGTTTTACCTAAAATATTATTATGACAGACTCTTTCTCTTAATGTTTATAGTAAATTGCTTTTGGTAAAGCATCTTCTACCACTGTGTAAACCACACTGAATACTTAATGATATTTGGAGTAATGTGGTTAATTTGGTTAATTGATACCCATAATGGTTATCTAATATTAATTTTTATGATATTTAAAGTCAAATACTTTACTTTATAGGAACACTCCACTATAGGGCGTCTTGAAGGTGAACATTGTTTATAGCTTCTTGTGTAACTTCGACCCACAGTTGCTGTACATGTTCCCTTTTAGACTTCTTGACTTTTAAAACTGGAATATGACACACACAGTGTCTTTCACCCTTCAGATCGCAAGTTTCTGATCGCCAATGCCCAGATGAAGAACTGTGGCATCATCTACTGCAACGAAGGCTTCTGCCAGATGTTTGGTTTCGCCAGGGCGGAGATCATGCAGCAGCCCTGTACCTGCCAGTTCTTAGTGGGTCCAGGCACCATGAAGAGCGCCCTGGCCCAGCTGGCGCAGGCCCTGCTTGGCTCAGAGGAGCGCAAGGTGGAGATCCTCTACTACGATAAGGAAGGTAAGGCACAAGAAGGAAGGAGTGTTTGCAACCTCAGATCCCTGGGTAGGAGCCTTCTGGCTGTCCTGTTGGACAGCTTGACTGTTATGAAAACACAGTTAACATAATCACCCATATGTTCCACTGTCTTGCCATCCATCTTCTGACAAGAAACCTGATTGGACAGATCCTAATTCCCTTACCATTATTCAGGCATTTGCTCCTGTTTCGTTCATTTAAAACATCTGTCAGTCACTGCTCTTTATTTCTGGAATATGGATGGGAAAAGTAATAATAAATTACATCCAACAGATTGTTTGCCTCCGAACTCCATGCTACCATTTTAGATTCCAGGAAACAAAATTTGCAACAGCCAAGGCTAAATGTTAAATCATCTTAACTCATATACACATTGTGTTAATGAGGTAAAAGTCTCATTAAGAATAAAAATATAGTATAGATATAGATACTGTGTAAACTTTAGGATAAAAGATTATGTTTCTGAATATGGAGGATGTAGTTTTTAAAGTGATGTGGATCCAAAAACAAGAAACAAACAAACAAACAAACAAAAAAATCTCCTTTCAAGAGCGACCTGGCCAACAAGGCAAATGATCTAGGCCTGACAGATTTTTTAGGATAGTACGTAAATAATGTTTCTGAATTTGCAGGATGTAGTTTCTAAATTGATGTGGATGCAGAAAGACAACAGTAATTATTCGGAAGATGGCTGTTAGGAAAATATATACGTACCTTGTTTCAGTGTTGGAACATGCTGTTGCTTTCTGGTGAGGACGGCCAATTCAGAGACAAAACATACCACTAAGGCTGATGGAGATGTCATTAGTTGTGAAAATCTTTGGTCAAAAAACAGTCAAAAATAGTATTGGAAAATACTAAAAAAAATAAAATAAAAAAAAGTTCCTCATTGTGGTGGAAGAGGAAAGGTTGGGGGATCTCTTAAGTCATTAGGATATATTGTCTGGGAATAAATTATCTTGTAATTTAATAAATCATGACCAGCAAGACAATCAGCCTTGTTTCAAGAACATGCAGAAAATCCTAAATGACTCTGTAATGGCCTGTTCCCCTTCACATTTCTGACGTTAATTAGTTGGAACACAATCACATTCAGATCTTCCCAGATTCTAGCCAAAAAAATCAAACATGAAACACACAATTTATCAGGAAGAAAAAGATCTTAATCTTGCACCTCCATGTGTGGTGAGCATTTACAGTGACCTGTCTTGTTTTTTATAGACCACTGCAGACGCTCTGTTCTTGAAAACGACCAAATCAGAGATTTATTATCAGGCTTTAAATCCCATAGTGTGTACTTGGCACTGAGTCGCCTCCCCAGTGAGACCAGGCAGGCACACTCAGCATCATATTTTTAATCTCTTCATAAGACCTGTTCCTGTGGATGCACATTTGTTTTGCCTCTCCTGTTCTGCCATAATGGTTTGTTGGTACAACCTTAATCCCTGCTCTCTTCCCTCTTCAACAATCAACAATCAAACCTCAACCTGTATTTATCTTTAGTGCAAAACATTGATTTTAGAAAATGTACAAACAAAAGCATAATTATCACAGGTGGGGAGGTAAGGGAATGAAAAGTGTAGAGATGTAGAAATGGTGATATTAGAATTGTTATGAGAGAATGGAGTTAAAGAACACAAAGATATAAGAGACATTTAAACTTGGAAACCATGGCATTTTATTGATCACCCCCTTCCTCTCAAAGCTTTATTTCCTCTTGACTCTCTGACTAAATCTTAACGCCACCTTCAGTTGCATACTGACCTGTGCAAAGGTCTGCATTTTGTCTCCCTGATCTTTGTCACTTACCTTCATTCTTCACCTTTTTATCTGTCACTTGCACAGAGACAATGAGGCAGAAACACATGATGGGGGCAAGCAAACACACCAGGCTTAGGACGGTTACAGTCATCCACCATAAACACAATATAGTCTCAGTCTACTTACATACACAGACATGCACGTGTCTTTTGTTACTTTGGACATTTGGGCATGGGGCGTGCAGTCTAGAGTGCTGTTGTCATGGAAATGCAATCAGCATGCCAGCTTAAAACCGCTAAGCATCTATTTGTTTTGTCTCCTGCTTCCTACTGTGCCTCCAGACTGAACAGGCAGAAAATTTTGCGAACAAGTGGACACAATGTGATTCAGCTGCTCTCACAGGCTGATTTTTTTTTTTCAGACTAAATTCCTGTCAGTGTTTTTCTGATTGGATGTGTGACTAGAATTGAATGCAGGAACTGTGTGTGTGTGTGTGTGTGTGTGTGTGTGTGTGGACATATTGTCCTCTGTATGTATGGGTATGTGTGTGTGTTTGTGTGATGTGCCCTCTCCCCCGTTTCTATTTTTAGACCACGCTGATTGCAGAGTGAAGTTAGACCTGACGCAAGTGTCGCTCATTTGGCCTTTTTTAGCTTTCAGTGTTGGAAATCTGTCTCTCCCTTTCCCCTCGCAATCTCTCTCTGTCTTTCTCTCTCTCTCCCACCCACCTGTGCCCCCCCCCATGGTCTGCTGTAAAAGCCTCATGAAAAAAAAAAAAGATGGCTGTGACAGGCATGTGTGAGGGGGTATAGCTCAGTGGTAGAGCATTTGACTGCAGATCAAGAGGTCCCCGGTTCAAATCCGGGTGCCCCCTGCTTTCCTATTGAATTCTCTCTCTGTGTTTAAAGGAACCTGCAGACCATGCCTGGTGGACATTGTCCCAGTAAAAAGTGAGGAAGGCATTGTCATCATGTTCATCCTCGACTTCCAGGAGCTCATTGATCCCGCAATTAAGAAGTCAGGCCTTAAGCAGAGAGTCGCCCAAGGATGGATTTACTGTAAGGCCTTTGACATTTGTCTCATACCTTACCTGCATGATACACATTCCAGTTTAGAGAAGCTTTCTCTGCCCCAGAGATAGACCAATACAAGTGATTTTTTTTTTTTGCACCTGCACATGCAATTGCATTGATTTTTGTCACGTGTCACACATTGACATTTAGAGTCATGGACAGTAGAAATTACCAAAAAGCAAAATTGTCTCCTTAAACATATTATTAATACAAAAATAGTTACATATGAACATAATTTGTAGTGGGTAAAGTTTTGGTAACAGCCAAGCTGAACACAGAGTTTCCCCCCTCAGGTCAGAATCGCAGGTTGAAGATGAGGCTGCCGGTGCTGCGGTCCATGCGACGACCTTCACTTTCCAAAGATCAGTTTGAAGGAGTGGTAGTGGACTACCTGCAGGTGAGGTGGCGTGCACACACTCACAACACACAAGAGATAATGCAGTGTTGAATGCTTATGTGTATGCATGCCTCGCGTTCTGCTGTGATACGTACTGGTGTGACAGTTGCCAAAATCTATGCAAACAATAGTACTACATATCTGCTATGCATAACCTTTGTAATAACTTATTGTTTGAATTTACTGACAAAAGATTATGCTTGTACGAAGATCACGAAATATTCTGCACTCAAATTATTTATAGACAAACTTTTCTTGTAGGCTTTTCACAACCAAATTCCTAACACTGAGTACGCACTGTGTTATTTCACATTCCTCAAATAGCAGTAAGAATTGTTTGAAATTCAGGGTCTGATTTCTCAGCCAAGAGGACACCAAGGGGAAGAATGAGTGGAAAAAGCTCCGTTGTTGAGTTCATCTGTCTTTTCTCAGAGTCTCCCTTTACTTCTGTTTAGAGTTCTCTTGTGTTTTGATAAATCACTCCTAGTGTGACAGCATTTCCTGACGTTATTCATACCTGACACCAGAGCCGTATTTGGCCAAGTTAGGCTAACTTACATGTTGAGAGTCTTTGGCAGCAATGAAACATTCCTTTCTATTTAAGTTCTACTTTTATTATAAGCAAAACAACAAAATTTTAATGAAAAGAGTCCTGTTGTCTGAAATGCTGTGACTGCAGACAGATTATCTTTTTCTAAGAAATACTCATAGCATGTGATTTTGTACATCTAAGACATGGCCTCTTGCTTTCTGTCCTTGACAGCCCAACAGCGAGGAAGTCCCCCTCAAAGAGTTTCGCATCCCGTCCAAGGAGAGCTGCATGCAGTCTGAGACGGAAGCTCTGATAGAACAAGACCTGGATCCTCCCTCCCCTGTAGCTCAGCCCTCCACCAAGCGGCGCTCCCTACTGACAGACCGCCTGGACCCTGGCAGTGCCTTCCCCAGGGGGACGTTACCTCGAAGCTGTTCTCGGGACAGCGTCCGCAGCCTCCGACGCGCCTCATCACTGGACGACATTGATGGCATGAGGGCAGAATGGAGCAGTCGACCTGGAGACCCCCGACCCAACAGCAGTGAGTGTCTGACTGGGACACTGTGAACGTCTCAGGGGGAATTTATGGCTAAAATACAGAATTAATAGTAGGATTATCACAGGAGGCTATCAGACCTGCATTTGTGTCTGAGAGAAACTAAAATATCTACGCACTGTCGTTACATTAGTGAAATATGAATGTCTATTAATGTCTCATTTTATCAAATTTAACTTCAGACAGAAACATAACATGATCATTCTAAACCAGATTACACCAAGCATGCAACATTTGATGATGACATTATTAGTCAACAATTCATAATACTGAATTATCGCCAGTCAAAGCCTCTCGTGTGAGAAACCGATGCCACGAGTCATATTTCAACATGATTAACATACTTTTATTTAAAGACGGTTGCTTAATTTCTGTGAACACAAACAACAGACGTAATGATGTAAGTTAAATCATTTTTGTAATCTTACTAATGATACGGAAAATAATTCACAGTATGTTTTGCAAGTGTGTGTTTACCTTGTCTGAATACACATTGCATCTATGTTGTTCAAAATAAACCAGTAGTAACATTCATTGAGACGGGAAACAAAAGGGGAAATTAAACTGAAAATTACACACACACGTCACCAATGTAGTTTGGTTCAGTGGGGTTTTGCGTGCAATCATTTGGCAAAAACTGATCATTTTCATTAAGAGATTTACCAGTGTTGGGTAATGAAGGCAGAAAAGGGGTTCCCTACACCAAGACATTATATTCTGTGTAAGGATACCTCAGTATACATTACCATTACTATACCAAGGCCATGAATCAAGGGTAAAGGAAAAAATTGGGTGTATTCAATAACATGTCATCTGTGGCCAGTGTAGCCCATGCCAGGTCAAGAAGTATGACTATTATTGCTACAGTTACCTGCAATTTAATAGAGCTAGCACAAAGTGGTGGCTGAAATGCTGACTGAAACTACATGTGTTTGAGCTGTCATATTACATTTGATTTCTGGGCATTTTTAAGATGTTTTATATTAGACAGCAACAGTAGAGAGACGATAGGAAGAAAGCAATGCAATTACAATAAGTCTGATGGCAACACAAGTTGCCCTGTAGTATGATATTCACACACACCTGATCAGAAAGGAAAGGAATACCATAGCCATGGTATAATATTGTCACCAATATTGGCCAACAAGACACAATTCTGCAACTAGCTCACGACAAATTTCTCACCACGATTCACTCAAATAACCTTTACTTTTCTATCAGACAAGAAAAGACAGAAATAGACAAAAGATCAGAGATCACAGATCTCTACCATCCATAACACAGAGAGTGTTGCTCTGAGCACGTGCAGCCGGCTGATGGTTGTTTTGCAGAGACTCGCCAATCAATCTTTCTGTCACCGCGTGTGTGTGTGTGTGTGTGTGTGTGTGTGTGTGTTTCTGATTGTGTGTGGTTTTGTGGTCCACTTGTGGTTAGATTGCACATTAGTGAACATATGTGCTCCTCTCCCCTCAGGGGAAGTACTTTGTGAGGAAACTGTATTTTTTCGTTAAGGTTTCAATCATACTGTGGACTCCCACTTATGTCACATTTTCTGTCATTTTCATCAGACTTGTACATCCATCTGGGTCCTTGGGGCTGAGGGAAAATGCAGTCTGTCCTGATTCTCCTCTTAAAGCAAGAAATAGTGGATGAAGCATTTTGTTTCTGAAAACATTTGAACTGTAGTTTATATTTGTTTTAAATGCTGGTCATGATTTGGCCTTGAAACCTGGACACTTTTAGATTTCGGAGTGCATCATAGAGAATGCATTCAAATACATTTTCAGATATTAGTTTTCTGCTCTGTTTCATTTTTACTCATCTCACCACCATTCATTCATTATTGTCCTTGATGTGCTTCTGAGTCCTGATTGCTGATGTTGTTGCATTCTGCTGCAGATCTGAAGCCCAGTGCTCTGAACTCCACATCAGACTCGGACCTGATGAGACTTAGGACCATCGGCCGCATCCCTCAGGTTACTCTCACTTTCGGATCGGACAGGATGAGACCTCCTTCGCCCACCGAGATTGAAATCATTGCACCCAGCAAGATAAAAGACCGAACCCAGAATGTCACAGAGAAGGTCACTCACGTCACTCAGGTAGGACGGGTCCTTTAAATCCCATCTTTCTTTCTCTCTTTGCACTTCATCTTTTTTTCAAACATAATTCAATCATCTTGTGGTCGAAGCTGGGATTTTAAATTTGGTATTTCTGATTGTTGGTTGCTTGCACGTTTTTTTTAAGGAATTTAAGATGGTTCTACTTATGCACTAATTTGAAGTTCTCACTCTGTTCAATTAAAGTAAACAATTTATTTCTTTTTTAAGATATTTTTTGGGGCATTTTTAGCCTTTATTTGATAGGACAGACAAGTGTGAAGGGGGAAGAGAGAGGGAGTGACATGCAGCAAGGGGCCACAGGCTGAAGTCGAAGCCGGGCTGCTGCGGCAACAGCGTTGTACATAGGGCGCCTGCTCTACCACTAAGCCACAGATGCCCCAACAATTTATTTCTTATTTCTTTATTTCATAGTTACACTCTGAGAGCTGTGATCATTGCACAATTTTTAAATTTCTTGTCTGTGAGCTAAATGGCTGGATGCCTGTAATCAAAAAAGGGCCAGTGCTATGTTCTTTTCATCATTTTTGCTTGATGAAAAGTTAATAATGGATGTGCCTGTGCCCACAGAGCGACCGATGAAGTCAGTTGAAACCAGACTGAACCTAACATGACTTATTTTTCTTATGTAAATATAATACAATGAGGTGAGATAATTCTATTTCAATCAGGGGAAGCTTAATTTAGCGTGAACAATAATTTATTGTGCAGGATAAAGATGAATAGACCCCATCGTGATGTGTATGTTTAGGGGGTAGAGATGCAAACGCTGGTTTAGAAATATTTCCCCGAAGGCTTCAAGACACTGGTGGTGGAAGTGAATTGAGTTGGCTGAAGATGAGGATGGTGGAATGTGGAGCAGGACTGGGCACTGGATGTGATGAAGACTGGAGGTGAATGAGGTGGAAGAGAGTCATATCTGTTTGTCCTGAAATTGCAACTGACAGCAGCAGAGAGGCGATGGTTTTAAAATTTGATAGCAAAGACATGATTGGTTGGATTAACTTACAGTGATGCCCACAGTCAGCTGATTAATGAGAAGCTGAAGAGTGAGGTGGAGAGATTTGTGAATGAAATGAGAGCATAAAGACAGTCTTTCTGATTCCCATTGCTCTGGTATCAGTGTATTTTTTTTCTGGTTACCCTTCTGATTGAAGACTGTTATTTATTTATTGCTTGTTTGGATGGATGTGTTTTTTGCAGTGTATGATTAATGTTTTTGGATAATTTCAAGTAAAGTTAAGCCTCATATGTAGAGGTAATAAAGTTTCAGCTTTTCCTGCAAGCAGTTTTAAAGATTTGTCACGCTACTCACTCTGGGAAAAGAAATAATATCAGTCATATTGTTACTTTTCCTGTCACCTTGTTTGATAGGATCAGAATGTTGGCCATAATTGCAGTTGATCTTTCCGCACTGCCACATCCAGTCATTGTCTCTGCACATAGATAGTTCAGGCAAAGATGTCTATAAATGTTTACTGCTTTTGGCTCACTGAAGATGCTCGAAGACATCTGCAGTCCCAGGGTGACGGTGCGAAAGAATAATCTCACCTGAGGTGTGACATCTATGGCACCAGCAGCTCAGCACTTTCATCAGCCAACTGTCATCACACCACGGTGTGCATGTGCATATTTTGGCACGCTGCTTCTCACACGCAGCAGTGGAGGAAAAGCCACAATGGAAAAATACTGTGTGTGAGTGTTTAGTTCAGAAAATTGGAGATAAAGAAGTGATGAAGTGTAGGTCAACCAGCTAAATTAATTTATGCATCAAATATTCCTCTGCATTTTGAGAACATTTTTAAACACCCTTTATTTAATGTCTCAGAGACATTGGAGTCATTGGGGCTGGGTGACATGGCAAAAATCAAATATTACGATGTTTTTGACCAAATACCACAAAATTAATATTGTGACAATACTGTAGGGTGCTTTCACAAAATATTTATACATGGAGATTTTTGATAAATAATTGTCAGCAATGTGGATGTAATGACTAAGTGGGTTAAGGCAAATTGTAAAACAGCTAAAAGAAGGTGATAAGCTCAAAGAATAAAACACTTCACTGTAATGCAGCCTTAAAACCAGGAAAACACGACACTTAAGATATTACAAAATTCAAAATCTAAGACGATATCTAGTCTTATAACACAGTATTGATATAATATTGACATATTACCCAGCCCCAGGTCTCTTACAGTAATTGTTACATCTTATTTTGTTAATACCTGTTAAATTCTCAGTCCGTCATCAGTCCATAGAATGTTGCTACATGATGCCCATGTCTTGCTGAGGTAAAGCACATAGACTTTATTTTTCAGAATGTGTACATATTTTATGAGCTTATTAAATCTGAATCAGCAATATACTCTTAACGGAAGCCATTAGATAAATGCTGTGAAACATTAACCACAATATTAACCTCAAAAATTTAGTGAAGGGAAAGTGCAGAAACTGATAACAATATAATCGTAAAATTCGAAGAAGTAGCACTCATAATTGTAAGAACTTGAGTGGATTTTTTTTTACCTTACACACACACACACACACACACACATACACACGCACATGGACAAAATGTCATGGACTGGCCTGTTTGGTGCAGGATTGAGCTGGCAGTCAGATGCTGTGGGGCTCCCTTAGTGCATCACATTAACCCAGTTTATCCGAGGGGCTTCCACAGTGGTCAGTTGACTCTCTTTCCATCCAGCCTGAGCCAAAGAGGCAGTGTTTGGCCCAATTGATCTGTTTGTTTGGCTTTTGGTTTGTTATCTAACAGGACAGTCCAAAAAAACCTGCCAACAGATCTCAAATAAACTTGTTAGAAAACTGTGCCGTGGGCCAAGGAACAAGTGATGTAGTGTCACCATGAGGCCATTTGTAAAACACTTTAAATTTAGGTCCATAACCCCAAGAGCCTTTTACACAAAGCAGATTGGCTGACTGTGTTAATCAGTCTGTGTCTCCACATTTAGAATTCCCTATGTCCCTTCATTGCCTTTCTCCGTCCACCCACCAGACACCCTCAGACTTTCCCTCCTCTCCCCATCACCTGACTGCCCAGCCCACATTCACACCTGTTCCCACTCCCCTCATCTGCTCTGCAATTCCCAGGCCTTCCCTGCCCATCCCCTCATCTGCATCTCTTTCTCTCATCAGCCTCTCACTACATATACCGGCCCAGTTCCATTCATCCCCCTGTCAAACCATCAAAGTTGCTTTGTGCCTCATGCCTTTGTTTTCAATCGCAGTGTTGATTGATCCTTTCAAATGTGGGACATGGACTGAATTAAACATTACTGGTCCAGGTTTTACTCAGCAGTGTAAACCAAATTACTCAGTAAATCTGCTTCATTGAACAATTTCTATGAACTTCGTGGTCAAGAGCAACCAAAGTTATTTAGTTAGTTATTAGTTCTTGGATCAAGATAAATCAAGGACCATACAGTTACCCAAAAGTTGTTATACAATATATCAGCATGAGTCTACAAAATGTTGTCTATATTTTTATCTAAATTTGATACGTTTTTTCTGTAATTATATTCATGGCTAATTTGAAATAAAGTGAACATGCTGTGCAAATGCTAACAGATTTAGATAGAAGTGATAACTCTCAGCACTACACTGATAGATAACACAGGCATTAGACTTGATAGTGTGTTTTTTTATTGTTAATGGATCCTAAATTTGCCTGACATTTGTATTATCCTATGTAATTCCTGCTGCCTTGGTGATGGTGAGATCTTACTGCTTCACACCAGAGAAGGCGAGTGGTATCGACAGCCTGCCGCACAATGCGGTAACAACGTGGCTTCTGTGGCCCTTGAAAAACTGACAGGACGAACAGAAGGCCTCGTCAAATGCCTGGCAGAACACTTAACTTGTTATCTTGACTCCACTGACGTCATGTGCTTCAAATTTTGATGAAGAGTGTTTCTCTATGTTGGCATGGCAGTGGAGATGGGTTTGTCTTACTCTTTATGTTTCCCTTAGAGGGTAGAAAGCAGTTATTATAGCTATCTGTCTCTGGTATGTCTCCTGTTGACAGACCACACACGGCCTTCCTCAATGTGTCTTCATCTCAACAAAAACTTTAGTCCAGAACTGTGTCTTTAAATCTTGTTTTTAGTAAAAACAATGAGCTATTTATTTCCACTTGTTTGCATTGTATATCAACTTGTTTCAACTTGCTTAGCTGTTTTATAGCATGTTTAAATGAACTATCTAGTGGCAATTTATGAATCTCCCTCATTTTGTAATATTATTTCTTGACACTACATATGGCAGATTGATTATCTGGACACCTTTGCAGATATTTAATCTCTTGTTTCATGGAAAATACTATGCTTTTCGAGTATTATCTTTTGTGTGATATGTTTTCAGTATATTCTATGTAAATTATTTTTGCATTGGTTATGCTTTGGTGTTTTAGCTGTCAAACATTATATCTCCTGAAGTTCTTTAGATTTTCAGTGAATGAATTTGAAAGATCTCCTCTAGACATATGAATATGTCCACGGAAAAAGTTCTACCACTTTGTCCCTTCTCCCTCACTAAAAAACCCATAATCTATGAATATGCAAAAACATTTCATTCGAAAAGTTCACTACTGGACACAAGATGTCTCCACTTGAACTGAAAGCTTTAAGTTTCCACATCACACTTGTGTAAGCTGCATATTGAACCAGGATTGGCTTCCTAAGTAGTTGTGATGTCACAAGATTCTGCTTGTATGTACACAGCTTTACCTGAGTTTAAAGGTTAGCACAGGGAAATTTACCACCTTCAGCAAATGGAATTCAAAACTGACTTCTGCACAAGTAAATTTACAATATAATAAAACACAATTTTGAGTGGAGGGGGACTTTGAGTTTGTAGTTTTATTTGTCCCATCAGTAATGGTGGATGTCTGTGCTTGTCCATTTGCATAGACACTTTTTCTTGTTCCACCAAATTTTAAATTCTTTTTGGGGGCAGAGATGTGAAATTTCATTAACCAGTGATAACTAAATCAATATTGTGCCTGTACAAGTATTTGTTTTAAAATTGTGTGTGTGGAATTTAATTGATTAATATGTGTTACTCACTGTTGAGTGTGTGAGGATGTATGTGGAGATAGTGTGGGTGTGTGGGGGGATCACAGACTGTCTGTGAAGCTGTCTATTCTGGTGAAATGTGCATAGTTATGAAAGCGAGTAAAAAAGGGCGATGGCTGTGAGCCTATTGAGCGGCACTGGGTGGCTTGACGCTGATGCCAGTGACCTTGGCCTCTGGAGCTAATGGAAGTGGAGGGCATGCTCTCTGTGCATCTGCCAAACCTCCAACTGCCCTAAAAAATCACACTGCAGTCTCCTTCTCCTGTCTTCATGCTGGTGCCAGTTTGAGCTTTGGTCCTGTTAAAACAGTTGGAGTTGACTCCTCGCAGTGGCATCATAGTCGCTGGGTCAAATATGAATGTGAAGCTCTGAAGGTCAGGGTTTAGGTCACAGTAATCGTTTCTGTTGTCATGTAGGAACAAACTGTAGCAATGGTCAATGAGCACACCAAGTACAAGTTTTTCTAGACAATTGTTTGTTTGTTGTTTTTCTTTGAACTAAATCTATTAGCAGATGTTACCTTTGCTTTTTGTTATTTGCAATTATACAATAAAATTGTTGATTATCCCGCCTTTATAATTGGATTTCGATTGGCACCTTACAAAAAGGGAAATGAAGGCTGTCATTGATCTTTGTTCATATTGATTTGGCTGCATAACATGAAGCACACAGTGTGATTGACTCGACTGCAGCTTGTAAAAGACTGGTAACTGTAGAAAAGGCCCAGCACACTAACCAGTGTGTGTTTTGGGAAAGCAGAAATGTGTTTATGTGGTGCCCCCTGGCTGTCAATGAGCTTACAACATGAGGCTGCAGAGGAATTCAGTTTGAATGGACAAGAACTTCCTAGTTGTTTTTTAAAGGTGGCACCATGATTTTTAAATTTTGTGGGCAGGAGAGTGTGTGTGCACAGTTGAAGTATATTTGTTTATCTGATTTGAATTTCCCAAGTATTATAATCTGATCAAACTTAATATTAAAGAGCAGTCAACAAGTGCAAGTAATCAAAATAAATTGGGGAGGTTGCGTGACTGTCCTCCAAGATACTGTGTTAATTCCCTCAAACATTTTTGGTTACATTGCCTGTTTCAGAGTAGAAAATTATGTTGTTTATACTCTCTTGAAATACAGTCAGTTAATTTTTTAGCCATGTGACTTGACAAAAATGTAAAAACAAAAACAACAAAAAAATGTCTAGTAATTCAGAGTAATTTATAACATGCATGGCAGTACTACAATAATAGAGCAAATGTGGCTAAAAGGGACAGTTCACCCCAAAATCAAAGCTGACAGCTGATAGTGCCAGCTCTCAACAACTCACACCAAACAATCCAGACTGATAAACAGCACTACAGTTAAGAGGAAAAATATGTATTTTTGGTTCTGGGGTGAACTGTTCCTCTAAAAAGTTCAGTGTATTTAGTTTGATTTATTTAATCTGCCACTTTTTGAGACAATACTTGATTGATGATTTTGAGTAACTTACAAAAACATGGTCTCACTCCGAAGTCATCGAAATCCAGCGCTTGGTCAGTAACTTGCAGCGTCAGACACTGACAAAAAACACTGTCCTTTGACGTCAGCATGATACTCAGCCAATCGCCATACAGTTTAACAGCGCTCGGTGCACGGTGGGACAAGAGCGGTGTTCACACCCGGTACGATTATAAAGCAAAACCCTGTTCTTTGTTCCTAAACCTTAGCACATGCTTTTGTTGCTTAAACCAAACCATGTGCATTAGTTGTTGGAGGAAAAAACATCAATTCGTGGTGTTGTACTGATGTATTGCATTTATTTTGAAAGAGACAGTAAATTTCCTGTGAATACGGAAGTGTATTTTGAAAGAAGACAATACATGTAACAGGCAGAACTTGACTTGACACGACGTCCAAGAATGTCAACAACCAACGCATCCAGGGTACCTCTCATGTTGTATCTGGACATGGATAGTCCATGACCAAACACTGATATGTGATGAGACTGGAGGGAGAATGTGTTGCACATGACCTCAGAAACAGCACAACATGAGTGATACACCTGTCCATGTGAGCATATAGACAACAATTTGTTGACTGATAAAAGGATTATGCAAACAACTGCAACCACAAAATAAATAGACATGGCTGTAACTCACTGCATAGAGATATAAACATTTACATAATTATTTCTAAATAGCTAACCATAAACCAGACTGCCTATATAATCAGAAAAGCTTTGTTGTCTTTTAGCAGTTATTGCTTGTTGAGTACCAGTGGTGGAGGCAGACAGCATCATTCATAAAGCCACTGTATCATTTTTTTCATGTCTGAAGGAGGATCCTGCTGTGAGGGCTGGGCCACAGGGAGGGAGGAGAGAGCAGGAGGGAGGGAAATACAGACAGATGGATAGGGGTTTCCTCCCTCTCATTCTCTCTTGCAGTCTCTTAGCCTCCTCCTGCTGATTACCCTGTGGTGCGCTTCAGCATGAGCTTCAAGCATAAACTGCAGCCTGTGAGTACCTCAGCCTTACTGGGTCTCTCAAGCTCCCTGGTGTCCTCCTCAAACTCTCCCTTGACTTTTCAGCGCCACTTCCCTGCTTTGCTTATTGTTCCCTTTTCTCCCTCTTCCTCCCTCTCTCTGTCCTCATCCTGCACCTCACTATTTCTGCTTACCTACTGTAGCTCCACAGGTGAGCAACACTAGCTTTATGCAGGTTAAGCTGATGCCATGTCACGTTACTATGACAAGGACTTGTCTGTCTATTTGCACAGTTTTCACACATTTTGTGCACAGAATCTTGCAGCTTATTTTGCTTTTGAGTCGCTTCTGTGGTGGGTTTACTGAAGTACAGAAATATGTGTTCATGTTTAGAGTGGAATAAGGCAGGATGAGGAACACGCACTGGCTGAATAGTTGAATTTCATGTTTATTAAAGTTTGCAAGAAGAAAAGATTAACTGAAATGAGCTATACGTGAAAGATTTTGCACTCTGCATTGTGTCTTTATTCAACAGTAAGAATAAAGGTAGGATTTTTTGTCTTCACAGCAGATAAATTACAATTCACAATCATGTTTGTGTTTTTACAATCATGGTTATTTTGTATTCAAGCCCACTTTTAATGCCATAAAATCAGCAGTATCATATATACCACACTGTCCTTCATGATTTATATCCTGTTCAGTTTAAAAGCTTCCCCTGTACTTCACACCTCAACTGTTTTTTCTGTCTAATACAAGTGAAAAAGTAAAAACAGTGAACTCCTGCTGTGTTAATTACAAAGTGCAACTAGCAACAGAAGGTTGTTCGCGTGCGAACTTGTGGTGGCAGTTGCTCTCTGGTCGTCATTATGACACAGAGCTGTGCACAACATCAATAACTTAACATTTCTTGGATGAGTGAACTTTTGCTCGTGTGTTTACATTCTCATTACTGTGTTGTCTTTTCACATCTGTGCAGCTCCTGTGGTCAGTTGCTGCTGACACACAAAGGAGTGCCAGAAGTTGTTGTGTTCATTAAGTCCTGTGTCGTTTCCCATCTTAACCTCGTTTCCAAATACCGTATGCTGTCTATGGGTCATAAAAAACACAGATTTATGGAGCAAGACCAGAAGCCAACATTCAACCAGTTACTAAAGGCCACTGCATGCTATAATGGAAAACTATACATGCCTTGGTTAAATCTAAGCTTGAACTTTGTATTTGCCTCCTGTTTTTTTAACCAAATATGGCCATGAACACATTAGTAACTTTTTTAATGTAGTACTTTGTCCTTAAGAGGCATTTCACTTTGACTATTTCTGACCACTGTTTTATCTAAGCTGGGAAAGTGGAAAGAAACAGCTTTTTTTTGAGGGAATGAAGAGCTGAATTCTAAGAAAATATCATGCTAGACTCTTCTTATGGTTCTTGTGAGTTTAGTGTTTGGCACTGCAGCTACTCGTTATACAGGTCCAGCGTCTTTTGTCAGGGTGTCTTTGGTCCTAATTATGCAAACTAAAATGCAAATGAGGGTCTAACCACTGCAGGGTTTGTGAGGAGGTAGACAGACAACACTGCACGTAGAGCATTAGTGTACATATGAGTGTCAGCAGCAGGGCATCAGGAATACACACCTTGGGGAGAGCAATTTCACACCAGCAATGACTGTTAAATCAGCCACATAGAGTCCCAACTTTGCAGAATTAACTGAAATCACTCCTCTGCGTGGCTCCCAATCGATGCGGGCACTTATTCGGGTTGACAATCGATCAGAACGCTGGTAGAAGGGGTCACATGGTCTCCATAAAATGGGAATCACATGGTGCAACAGAGGCAGGTGAGGCTGCAGTGGGCTTTTTAAAAACAGCACTTAGTGATTTGACTTAGTGGAGCGCCTGGAGAGAGAGGATAGAGCCACACAGAGGCTCTGTCACAGCTCAGATTGGGTTTTTTTGTAGAAGTTTGTGTTTATTCTGCTAGAAAGTGATGCAGGAGAGGAGATGGCCACTACACAGCAGGCAGGCAGGGCTGCAAAGGGTTTGGAGGAGTTTCCTCCTCTGCTGCTGTGGTCGACACCAAGAGGAGAACCTGGATATGGAGGCCCTAATTGTTGTACCGGTCAGTGGGATCTTAATGCTCAACGTCTGATGCCTTTACAGTTAACTTACTGTATTTTGTTGGTCCGCCTGTTAATGCTATTAGACAAATCACTGAGGGAGTGGTGGTAGCACTGGATGGGGATTTGTGTATTGATGTTCTTTGCCTTGCTAAAGGCTGGGGTCGTTTCTGTTATTTTTGCTGCATTTGCAAAAAAACTGCATTTTAAGAAACTCACTGAGTGTGAATATGTTGTGACTTTTTCTCCTACCAAACCTGGTGAGAATCTTTTTGAGGAAGTTGTAATTTACCACTCAGACACAAATTATTATACAATAAAGCCTGATTGGCTTGATTGCCAAACCGCACTCATTAGTGTGTATAGCAGCCACTAATGTATGCATAAACACTTCTCTGTCTAAATTAACAGCTACTTTATTGTATGAATATTCTGGACTTAATCAGGATATTTTTGTTGCCTTGCGTCAAGTGGAGTGACAGTCATTTTACTTTGTTTTAAACAACAACTTAATGCAAGTGCTTGGTTTGGTTTTGCTTAATTAATTATTTTTTTAAGGGAAAATTGTGTGTCAGTGCTCACATGAGGCTTTACTTTTTAAGCTGGGGATGTATTCTGTTATGTGTACTGATCTATACCAATTTCTAAGGTAACTTAGGACAAACTACTGCTAGCAGTGCTTAAAGTGAGCTGGTACTCACCAACATGCAGTCCTGGCACTCCTACATTTTACTATTTGGTGTACCATCAATCAACAACTCCCAAAACTCAATGATTTTTTGGGAGTCACAGAATCTTATGGGTCACAGATTTTGGTGTTACACCCATTCTGTGTTGACTCTGGGCAATTTATAATGGCCTGAAATAAAGTACATTATCCAGGGCCACTGGCAGCACTATGTAAGCTATCTAGGGGATGCTACATGAAAGGGCAACACAAAGAGAGCACAAACAGAATCAGAAAATGCCACAACACAGCTTTGAAAAGCAGCTCCTATGTTGCTAAATGCAGGCTGGGAGCAGCAAAGAGCCTGATGGTGTAACATTAATCTTTAGAAACAGATTTTTGCATGTGTTTGTAGAATCTGTTGGCAGCGGGACAAGATTTTGTATCAAAAGTGTTCTTGTTTCCATTTGTAGTCCGAGTTTTATTGAGTGGCAGGTAAAAAGTCCGTATGGAGATGTGGGAAGTATTGGCCGAAACACAGTTTTGGAACTCATCCGCTATGGTCTGACAACAAGTTAGCCTTATATTAGCTTTTTTAAAAATGTATATGTATTTATATGTAGATATCTGTGCATAGAGATTAGCTGAAACGTGTGGCACACAAAAAAGGAAGTTTTGGCCTGCATGTCTGCTTGCTACACCAGGTCTGTGGAAAATTGCCCATTTCCCCCAGAGGATTATTGTTGTCAGAGCGAGCCAGTGCATTACCTACAAAGGAAAAGTGGAGGGTGAATTGCGTAGCGGTGCATGAATATTAATCCTCATCGCAAGAAGTAAGTTACTTGTATGTTTTTGGCTAATGCTAGTATCTTGCTCTTTCTTATTATGGTGTTTGCTTAAGTATAAGCAATGGGCACTTTCCATGTTTTCATCTCCTCACGGATAAATCAACTCTTGGCTCTTAACCCAGTCCCTGTAAAGTTACCTCTATCCCACTTGTCATACTATCCTACCTCCATTATGAAGAACATCCTCACCATCCTGTCCCTTTCTCCTCAGGTGTTGTCTCTAGGTGCTGACGTGCTACCAGAGTACAAGCTCCAGGCCCCACGCATCCACAAATGGACAATCCTCCACTACAGCCCTTTCAAAGCAGTATGGGACTGGGTCATTCTGCTGCTGGTCATCTACACCGCCATCTTTACACCGTACTCGGCCGCTTTCCTTCTCAACGAGGTGGAGGAAGAGCGGAGGAGAACCTGTGGCTACACCTGCAATCCGCTCAATGTGGTGGACCTGGTGGTGGATGTCATGTTCATCGTGGACATCCTCATCAACTTTAGGACCACCTACGTCAACCACAATGACGAGGTGGTCAGCCACCCGGGACGCATCGCACAGCACTATTTCAAGGGCTGGTTCCTCATTGACATCGTGGCTGCCATCCCCTTCGATCTGCTCATATTCCGCTCCGGCTCTGAGGAGGTGAGAAAGCAGGGGACACAGTGGATGTCAGTGGCATCACAACATCAAAATCAAATCTCCCAATGTTTTCTAACAAGAAAAATATGCCTTTTTTTTTACAACAGACAAAAGGTCAAACATCAAAATGGTGTGTAATAATGGCTCCTTCCGCTTCACCTTTCAGGATGTTATGCCAGTCATATTATCAGTTACACCGTCCTTTTCCTGCCACAACAAATGTCAAAATGCTGTGAAAAGCTATGTTTTATTTAGCAGGTATTTAGTAGTGTGGTTCTATCTTGGCTGCAATGACAAAATGTTTGTGTCTTGTGGGTCTAGTTTTTAAGACGTATACTATATAAGCACAGTGTCCTTAGTAGAGTTGTTCTAAAACTGCCTGAAATGCTGGATTGGGTATTGGTGAGTACATGAGTCCATGCACCAATCCGATACCACATAACTTATTGATAAACTTTAAAGTAGTTTCACACCCAGATACAATGGCTGTTTTCCTGAAAGTCAATTCTTCTTTGCTGTTTTAAATCAGTAGCCTACACAGCAAGTTGCACTGTGCAGCCACTGGTGACTACTGTTTTAACACCCAGATACAAGAAATTGACATCAAAGAACCAGTGGCGATGAAGGCCAACTGTGTTGCCTCAAGAAGTCTGTGTCTTGGCCAAAAAGTTGCACTTGAACACTCTGCAACCACTACAGCCAATGGCCAATTAGCATGTACATTCCGCACCTGCGTGACAGGAAATAACTCTCCATACTAGCAGGCCGTCTCTAAGTCTGCATTCATCATTCAAAAGGGAAACTGGAAGACCAACAGGACAGGTCCAAGACACTATTTAGCCAGTTAGCACATTAACAACACAACTTTATATTGAAAGAACAAAGGATATTTACCGTGTGCTAGCAAAAAAAATAACACAAACAACTACAAACTGTTTCTGCTAAAGAGCTTAATGATGGTTAAAAAAATAATCTTACCTGATATAACAACTTTGTTTTGATCTCACGTCCTCTTGACATGCCTCTAGTCATTTTTTTGCTTTCCTCAGTTCCGTTTCTCTTCCCATTCACAGAGCTAAACTGCTAATCAGAGTGATATCATTCACAAATGGTTCCACTGTCTCCAATGCTTATCAACATGCTAAATTGGCCAAAAAAAACTGACAAGGGCCAAAAAGATGCCAACAGTATGGGCCACACCGCAAAAACAAGGGTGACAGACGCTCACTGACAGCCCAATATTAACTAATGACTGAACATTGTCTTTGTGTGTTAGGGCCCTTAGAGCTGTGAAGAGGAATTGAGTTCTGGTAACAGTGTAATGTTAGCTGTTTAAAAATGTCATAAATCTGTAGTATTGGATCTGTACTTGGTATTGGCCAATACGCAAGTTCAGGTATAGGAATGGGCACCAGAAGGAAAAAATGGTGTCGGACCATTTGTAGTCATCAGTTTGAATCTGGTTTTGGACATTGTTGCATAGCCCCCTGTCTCCCTGCGTTTTCTGTCTCTATCTCCAATGTCCCTATGAAACAGGGGTATAAATGATAAGGTGCTCACTCATATGGCACTGTAAAATGACAGTATCATAGTAGATAACAAGGACAGAAGACCCAATGAGTATGTTAGTTTTTCATAAAGACCAATGAAAAAAACTCCTTTTAAGAAACCCCTTTGAGTTACAGATGCTACAGGAACAGAGGCTAAATAAGTAGGTAGGACTCCCGCTCTGTATTGAATCATCGCTAAAACATTCAAAGTTGAAATATATATAAAAAGGTTTGATGATACTCTGCTGAGACATTGACCCCATTTGAATGAGCACACCCCTTGCAAATACATCAGCTATTCAGGCAGTGTCAGATTTCCTTCATACCATCGACCAAAATTGGTTATTGAATTATCTGGAAAAAAGAAATAGGTAATGCAGTTGCAGAATCATTGTTAATTTATACAACAATTAGTCTACACTTTTGTTAGCAACATTTAGACTTTTGAGATACAGTTAATCCATTTGTTGTCTAAACATCTTGCATAGTTTACTGATTTGTCCAACAAAGTGGTGGAGTATGGGACGTTAAGTGTCAGGTCTGTGTGTGTGTGTGCCAATGCGTTGCACGATAGAACCTTCCATTAATGTCTCAGTACACTTTATAACTGCAGCAGAAAGTCAGTGATTAATGTTACTGGTTATTTTAGACTGGAACAAAAGCTTGCTAATATCACTAACATGAGGTCTTCTCTTCTCTCTCTCCACCAGCCTCAGACAACCACTCTGATTGGCCTACTGAAAACAGCCAGACTGCTGAGATTGGTACGAGTGGCCAGGAAGTTGGACCGCTACTCAGAATATGGAGCTGCAGTCCTTTTCCTCCTCATGTGTACCTTTGCCCTCATCGCTCATTGGCTGGCCTGTATCTGGTATGCCATCGGCAACGTGGAGCGCACCGGCTCTGCCCGCATTGGAGGCATGAAGATCGGCTGGCTGGACAACTTGGCTGAACAGATTGGTAAACAGTACAATGACAGTGACGCAGCCTCGGGCCCCTCCATCAAGGACAAGTATGTTACAGCCCTGTACTTCACCTTCAGCAGCCTGACCAGTGTGGGTTTTGGGAACGTCTCACCCAACACCAACCCAGAGAAGATCTTCTCCATCTGTGTCATGCTCATAGGCTGTGAGTAGAATGGGAATGAGTCTGATATCAGAGCACCCACTTGAACAAATATAATATGTCTATTTTTAAAGCAGCTGTAGGTGAATGTTAATATTTGTCTGCATGTGCAAGAGAGAGGCAGAATCAAGATTCAAAACCTTGGTCACCAAGGTTTTGAATCTTGATTTTGGCAGGGTTTTTTGTGCTTTGATTGAACCAGCTGATGACCAGTATTTTGTAGCAAAAGTTCGTCTTCATATTCTTATCATTTTCAGGGTATACAAACATTCTGTGTCTCCCAAAGACTAATGTGTATGTCAGTGTGGAAAGAATGTGAGACTAAAACTCTTATATAGAAATTACTGAATTCTTCAGGGTGTCACACCCTTTAAAGCATACGTTTGGTATTTTCCAACCTGGACCCTATTTTCCTATGTTTTTGTGTCAAAGTATCTAATAGGAACAACAGTTCATGACACTGGTCCATCATTGAGTGAGAGAGCTCCAGACAGCAGCCCGAAACAGGCTGCAATGTAACCACTCTGTTGCATGTTTGCACTGTCAATGTACGTCTACTAAAAGTGCTTGTTTTTGTCACTGACAGGCTCAGATTATTATATTACTAGTGTCTGAAAACATTATGGAAGGATCCTGACTGAAATAGATTTTATTGTTAAAGACTAAGGTCCTTTTTGGTTTAACCAGAAACATCCCTGAAATCGCTATCTCCAAACCCACCAGACTCCATTTATATATACAGTAATTTTTACATTGTAAAACACTTAATTCAGAATTGACAGGAACAAAATGAAACTCACAAAAACTGTCTCGGTTCTACTTTCAACTGTTCCAACAATTATCAGCTTTAGTTTGGTTGGAATAAACCCTTAATTCATCAAGTTAGATGTGAAAATATGCTGGCTCTATACACACTAAAATTATTTTTTATTCATATGAGTCTAGTGGCTTTGGAGGTAGCGATTTCAGTGATGTTTCTGGCCAAACAAAAAGGTTTATTTTTTTCCCATAATGTTGTCAGACACTTAAAATAATAATCTGAACCTGTCAGTGACAAAAAGAAGCACTTTTAGTGGACATGCATTGATGGTGCGAACATTCCCCAAATGGGTGCATTGCAGCTTGCTGTCTACAGCACTCACAGTCGATACTGGACCAATTTTAAACATGGATGTTAGTTACTTAGACACTAGTCTGAGTGGGCGGAAGTTCGCTGCATAGATCAGCCTCTCATTGGGCGGAACGAGCCACCCGCTGAAGTCCCGCCCTACCACCTCCGGTTGTGTAGCAGTTTTCAACCGTTAGCAACACGTCCTTTACTAACTTTTGCGGTGTTTGATCTTGCGGGGATGTAGCCATTTTTCTGCCATGGTTCGCGTCCTGTAGGCGATATTTTTGTGGGCGTGTTACACCAAAACCTGTTTCCCCCTGGCAATATTTTTGCAAGCGCACCGTTGCTGTGGCACCGCCCAGAACGATTGTGATTGGTTGAAAGAAATACAAGC
Organism: Epinephelus moara; assembly: GCF_006386435.1. NCBI lineage: Eukaryota > Metazoa > Chordata > Actinopteri > Perciformes > Serranidae > Epinephelus > Epinephelus moara. The sequence continues at coordinate 13,744,474 of NC_065523.1, read as the reverse complement.
AGCCGGGGCGTTTTTTTCTCCAATCTTAAAGTGAGAGTCGGCCCAGCCAGACCTTTCTTTTCTTGAGAAAGGTCTGGTGAGCGAGACTACTTAGACACAAGAACATGGAAAAATAGGGTCCAAGTTAAAATATATCAAACCCTATCCTTTAAAGGCCAGGTGACCTATGCATGTATTTGCTCACACATTAAACTCTGGTAGAGTAGATTCCTCTTTCTTAAAATCAGGCATTAATCTTCAAAAACGTCCAGAGGCAATTCTTTTTTTTTTTTTAGGTTTAAAACACTTTATACAGCTTTGTTAAATTATTATTTCAACGAAACACCCATACTGCTCTTAAATATTTGCAACAAAACAAAAACAAACAAAAATAACTAAATGGATTTCATCCGTCAATACTGTGTTTAAATGATCTATTTTCTGAAATGATTTTACAACATAGATGTAATATCAGCATGTTGCCAAAGGACTTAATTTAAAATACAGAATTGTTCGCATTGTGCCACTTGTTTTAAAAATGTGAAATAGAAAACAGTACATTTATCAGTTCCTCTGACATACAGTATCTCTGTTGTCTTTCCCATGAAGCTCTGATGTACGCCAGTATCTTTGGTAATGTATCGGCCATCATTCAGAGACTGTATTCAGGGACAGCCCGGTACCACACTCAGATGCTGCGGGTCAAAGAGTTCATCCGTTTCCACCAGATCCCAGGAGGCCTGAGACAGAGGTTGGAGGAGTACTTCCAACATGCCTGGTCCTATACTAACGGCATCGACATGAACGCTGTAGGTCAAGTAAGATATTCATGCACATACGTGGTCCTGCACCAGTTCACATATTATTTGGGTAGAAACATTTTTTTGTTGAACAGTGGATGTTGAGACAGTTTAGAAAGACGGAATGGTTGCTTTATATATTCATATAAAGACTTTAAATATTCATATAAAGACTTTAAATTATAAATTACAGTTTTGTTTTTCAAAAGCAGTAATGTGTGAGGGGGTATAGCTCAGTGGTAGAGCATTTGACTGCAGATCAAGAGGTCCCCAGTTCAAATCTGGGTGCCCCCTAGCTCCATCCTTTGTGTACATAATCCCAAACCACAACTGTTGTACTGGCCACTCAGCTGGAACAAATGTTGAGCACTCATGATGCATGTTAAATATCTGTGTAAAATATGCCTCAATCAAACCTCGGGGCATGTAGTGTACTTTTTTTTTTTTTTTTTTTTTTAGATTTGTCATTAACATATACTGTAGGACTATATATGCATTTGTTATGCTAGTCTCAAAATAAATTATTGGCAGAACACGCCTAAAAACTCCTAGGCACTGAAGTGGATGGTAAAAATAAGCATCCTTACAAAACTTTTATGATATACCAGGATGTTTTAGCACTCTCGTTTTCCTCTGGTCGTCTTTTTATATATCCCACTGACGCTTGCAGCAGTACCTCACATATTCTGTTTGACCTACATTGGTTGTTTGCCTTGTTCTTTGCTGTGGCAATGACCCAGTTTTCCCACATTGAACTCTCATGTAACCTTACACTTTAATTAACATAAATGCAGGTTTTCACAATGTTGCATCGCAAGTGGATTCACTTTCAGAATTGAGATTTGTTTTTTTATATTTTTCATATTTTCCAACAAAACCTTTATCACAGTCAGCTTTTTTACCTCTTCTTTGAGCATATGTTGGGATTCATATGTGCTACTGTGAACATGAAATAAAACATTTTATGAAATCAGTAGGGGGTATAGCTCAGTGGTAGAGCATTTGACTGCAGATCAAGAGGTCCCCAGTTCAACTCTGGGTGCCCCCTTCTCATTTAAACATGGATTTTGAGTGTTTCCAGTGAGGCTGAAGCATTGGGAGATGGCATTTTTAGTGATGATGTGCGTCATATCGCTGCTTAGGCTACTATCAGCACTGAAGCATGACACAGCCTGAGAGCAGCATTAGCGCCTGCCAATTCAATGTGAGAATAGATAATCACTTGGAGCCGCTGTCCGTTGCGTCCCCCCCAACCCCGAATCAATCTGACACAATCTGCTCTCCTCCTCTCACCCTGATGTTTCTTTATTATGTATCTTTCAGATTCAGTTTTCTGTTTTTAGGTTACAAGGTTTTAAAAGATACACGACAAATGGATTCAGGAAAAAATGTATAAATATCATGGAGAATTATTAACAGTAGATTCACCCAATGCCCTCTGTTGCCCCACAGGTTTTAAAGGGTTTCCCTGAGTGTCTACAGGCTGACATCTGCCTCCATTTGAACCGCAGCTTGCTGCAGAACTGCAAAGCTTTTCGAGGTGCCAACAAAGGCTGTTTGCGGGCTCTAGCCATGCGATTCAAAACCACCCACGCTCCGCCAGGTGACACTCTGGTCCACAGTGGGGACATTCTTACCGCCCTCTACTTCATTTCCAGAGGCTCTATAGAGATCCTCAGGGACGACGTAGTGGTGGCCATACTAGGTGAGCTGCAAGCCACTGTGGAGTTCCTGTTTACTGTGTCCTTTTTTCAGTAAGGTTGCAAATCGGTCATTATTTTTATTATCAGTCACTCATTTAAATATTCAACAAATTATTTCACTAATAAAATGTCAAAAATAATGACCAGTGACAACCAAACTATAAAATGAAATCTTGAAATTGCAATAAAAATCTTCATTTTACTCTTCTGACACACTGTAACCACAGTGTGTCACTAATTTGTGTCTGTGAGTGTGTGTGTGTGTGTGTGTGTGTGTGTGTGTGTGTGTGTGTTGCCAGAGGTGTTTGGGCAGAGCTCCACTTCCATTTCACAGTGGCATTGATCATCAATAGGGTCAGCACTCACATCCAGGCCTACATAGGTCATTTCTTTTTTAGCTGAGTTTGGGGGGATCATTAATTTGTTTTGAGCAGCAGAGCTGCTGAGAATTAATGTCACTCCATTGCTTTGTTTCTCATTTGTTTTGAATCAGATTCATCCATCAAAATGTTATCAGTTAACTTTCTTCACTATTAATAGCAGTCGCTTGCTCACTTGGTTAAATATCTATTGATAAACTCTTTGTGTTTTCCCATCCTCTTTTTTCCTTTTGCTGATGTTTCTGTAGGAAAGAACGATATCTTTGGTGAGTCCATCAGTCTGTATGGGAGGCCAGGTAAATCCAGCGCTGACGTCAGGGCGTTGACCTACTGCGACCTTCACAAGATCCTGAGAGATGACCTGCTGGAAGTGCTGGACATGTATCCCGACTTCGCTGACATGTTCTGGAACAACTTGGAGATCACCTTCAACCTGAGAGATGTGAGTGCCACCAGAGGGCGATGTCACACATTAAAAACACCATCCTATTAACAGTCGCAGACCTTTTGCATAATCTGTGCTTTTGCTTTTGCCTTGAAACCTAAGAAAACCTGTTTTGACCAGTTTTATAAACAAACATGGTGCGTATACATTCAACATTTCCCACCATGATTTATTGTGTGTATACGTTAGCCGTCATAAGCATGCCTAAATTCATTCCTACCCCACGAAACATTTGCAAAGTCTTTTAAAAATGCCTTGAAACCTACATATTTTAGATCAGCTTGCATTCCTTTTTTTAAAATGCCCTTTTACTGGCATGTCTCAACCTTTATGGTACTTAACTGCCTCTATGCACAGCACACTCAGCAAAGTATTGCTCTATAACACCACAGGTGGTCAGTCACAAAGTCCACAGGGCACCTTAAAGACGTGAAATCAAAAAGATGACATCTCTTGGTCATACCTGCTTAGACGATCTCTTCTCAGCTTTATGTCGTATCCCTATCCTTGATTACGTGATTATCCTTGAAAGATTACTTTTGATGTATCTACCATGTCTTGGCCTGTTGTTTGTATGAGATCCGGTGTGTATTTCTGAATTTCTGAAGCTGATATGTATCAGGTAGATAGAATACACCAGCCAACCCCGAGCAAGGACTCTGAATGTGGCTACCGCCGGACAAGGCATCGCAGAAGCTCCCTGCGTCGTCGAAACCGACCGGGTGAGTGAGGGCTGTTGCTTTAAAAATGTTCATATGTTTCTATTCTGTCGGATCTCCATATTGCCTCATGCTGGTTGTCCTGTGTCTGTACAGACGGCATGGACCGTGAAGACTCTTACCCTGATCAGTCCTGTCCAATGGTAAACCACCACCAAGGCACGATGGCAGGATCCCACTGGGAAGACCTCTGCAGCAGCCCAAGCATCTGTTCTCAGTCTAGTGATGAGGAGATGAAGCCCATGGGGCACAGCAAGGGGGAGCTGTATCCCAGCAGGGGTGACACCAGAGACTATCCCCCAGCTGTGGTCAACCTCCTGCCTCACAGTGGACCCTCAGCAGGGATGGGACCGCCTGTAGACCTCGGTGGTCCACCATACTCAGGTAAAAACTACCCACAATCCCTTCACCAGTCATGTCAGGATAGTCTCCAATAGACTAGACAGAGCTTTTAAACATTTTAGAGGTCAGAAGAATTTTTAAATCACAATTCTATCAGTGCCTCCTTCAGAGTTTGCTCTTGAGATTCTTTCCCTGTCAGATCAGGTTTATTCAATGGCAGTTTTTGCAACACACTTTTTCTACATGTCTTCCTTACTCTGAGGGCAACATCAGATGCTGCCATCCATCTCCACATGTGCTAGGCATCATGACTTTAATAAAACAGAAGAGTGAAATCTCCTTCCCTAACCTTTTTTAGTCACACAGAGGTGTAGTGTCTGATTTGTGATGAGTGGGGTTTTGATTAAGACGTCAAATTTTCATGCCAGGGAAAGTCCAGCGCACTTAAAATTCAAGTCCAAAGTGTATATGCAAGTAATAAACATACTATAAAGTAAACTAATAATTAATCCAACAAAATCTGAGATTTGAACCAAAAAGAAATGTTTAAGAAAAGTTCATATTGTTTTGCAAAGTGCAACCAAAGAGTGTATTTCTATGTGTGAAATTTTTTAAGTGGCAGTGACTGTAAGCGAAATAATACAACAATAATAAAATCTAAATAGGATTTAGACTTGTAGTTTGTAATACAGAATACTTGTTACACAGATACAAATGTGTCACTATACCTTTAAAATTCCAGCTCTTCCAGTACTAGTAAAAATAGAACTGAAACTAAAAGAAGAAAAGTAAAAGTAAAAGTAACATCTGCAAAAAGCAACAGTCAAAAATAAAGCAGAATCTGAATAACTGAAATGAAACATTTACCAAAACTAGTGAAAATACATCGTAAAAAATTGGAAATGATATGAACATAAAGACTAAATGAAAAATCTAGAGTACAAATTGTCTGCTTCTCATCTCATACTCACATATTGCATGATTTTCTTGAACAACAGACAATAAAGTGTTTCAGAAATTCAAGGCAGATTCTTGCTCCTCTGCACAGCAGCAGCCCCCATCAGCATGTCTGGCCTGTATAGCTATTGGCCAGATCGCAGAGCCAGCCAGTTCTCGGACAGCCAGGGACGACCGTCCTCTGTCAGGGCCAGTTTCCATCCTCCACCCTGTGCTGAGGATCGGCCCAGTGAGTTGGAGTCCAGATTGGAGCTGCTGCAGTCCCAGCTGAACAGGTGGGTTGTTTTTATGAAAAGAGGGGGCACCCGGATTTGAACCGGGGACCTCTTGATCTGCAGTCAAATGCTCTACCACTGAGCTATACCCCCTACTGAGTGTAAAGGATGGGTGTTAACATTTTCTATTATTACCAACAGCCTGTCTTTACCTCCACGTCATACTTAGGAAAGCTCCTCCCTTCCTCCCCTGCTGTGTTTACATATCAGTTCCCAGCTGGTTGTGTGCATGGTGTTAATGTGACTAGCATATGTATGAGAGAGAGGGAGACGAGAGGGGAGGTGGGAAAGACAGAGATAAGAAAGGGTCAAAGGTGGGAGTAAAAAATTTAGAAACATTTTATATAAAGTCAGTCATGCATGTGCTTCCTTCCCTCCTTTTACATGCCTGTCCTCATATATGCGTGTGATAGAAACTGTAGAGAGAGCAAGAGAGAAACCTAGTGGACATTTTTGAAAAAGCAGATGAAAGGACTCTATAAAAAGATTATGACACACTCCATCCACCATCAAAACAGCAATAGTGTAATTTAAAGCTGCGTGTTTTTCTGTTCATGAGGACAAATTCCTAATGTCTTTCTTTATCCTGCCAAGGCTGGAGACTCGTATGACAGCAGACATCAACGTGATCCTGCAGCTCCTCCAGAGGCAGATGGCCCCAGTGCCTCCGGCCTACAGCGCTGTGTCCCCAAGCCCTCACCCGCCTCACCCCACCACCCTGTACAGCACAGGAACACCCACAATCCACACTGTCCCTCCAATCCAGCCAGTACAGATCGACAGCACTGCCTCACTGCTGCAGGTGTTGTGTTCACTTTACTTACTAACAGTTATCAGACGTTTGACGCTCTGAGGTCATTCAGTTTGGGATCCTTATGGACTAATTCCAGTTACACTGAGAAAAAAAAATCCTTTGACTTTTAAATTAAAGTAATGGTTTGACATTTCGGGGAATTCGCTTTTATGCCTCTGCGCTGGTAAAAGCCTTACTGGAGGTATTTTTTGGGGGGTTGCTCCCATACTTATATCCATCCTATTTTCATGACTGTGATATCTATAGACGTCCACTTGGACTCAACAGTTAACTGATTTTGTGGTTAAAGGTCATTGTGACCTCACAAAATGTGGTTTTGGCCATAACTCAAGAATTCATGTGCTAATAATGACAAAATTTCACACAAATGTCTAACAGGATAAAAAGAATAAGTGATGACATTATATATCTAAAAGGTCAAAGGTCAGCTTCACTGTGAAATCATAGTTTTCTGCAAAAACACTTTTCCGGCCATTATTCAATGTCATAACTCAGGAACAGAAGGGGAGACTTTTTGTCAAATACTAAATTGGTGACACTAATTTTGGGTGTTCACCTTGAATCTGTGCTGAATGATAGATCTTCTGTGCTGCTGGGTTGACGATTTGTGTGAAGCATCTATGTTTTATAATTTGTAGCTTTTTTTGCAGAAACATCCATATATGTCTTAGTATTGTCTATTGTCATTGCTACTCATGAGTCTGGACAGACATGGATGTAAACTGTAACTGCAACTTGACTGGTTTGCAGAGGCATACAACTGTGAGGCAGTTATTTGAATTCTGGCTTTGTACAAAGGTAACACAAACCAACTACCAGCACCCTTAAAAAAGATGACAATGACTCTGCAGTAGTCACGGGTATTTACCATCTCCAGCTCCCATCGTCAGTGATGGAAACATGACACTTAGGTGGACACGCTAATTTTGCCCCTTTTCTGGTGCAACCATGGGTAACTTCTGCAACTCTTTGTCATCTTAGCAACAAATTCTGTCCATCTTGAGCATCGTCTGTGATGAGCGTCATTATAGATTACTCAGCACAGTGTTTGAAAAAGAGACTGAATAAGTAACAGATATAAAAGAGAAGTAAATATCACAACATTTTCACTCTATGCTGCTTTCTTCTGTTTACTTACCTGTTTTCCAACAAGTTCGTGAAGTTTAACATGATTTGGAAAAAAAGGGGTCTGTCACCTATTTTAAGCAGGTGTCAGCAAATGCATGTGTGCTAATTTGGGTGGGAAATGTGTATTACTCATAGTCTATGTAAAAAGATGGATGTAGCAACCCTGACATCACCCACTGAGTTGCGGACTCCTGTTTTGAAGCCTCGAGTTTGGCCCATTGGCCATCACCATCTCAGTGTTTGTGGAGCCAAATTTAGATTAGAGGTTGGAGGTGTGTTGGAGCAATGGGCAGATCTGACTAAAAGACTGAGTGATGCCTCACATATGTGTATCTTTAAGCCTTAGATAAATGTAAATGCACGAGATACATAAAAATTCTCAGCCCGTACAGTTGTCACGATGGTTGAAATTAGCTATAGAGACTAAAACCCGTTTTTTTCACTAGGCTGTAAAGGTGTTTATTTCTGCTGTAAAGTTGGGCAGTTTAACATGGATATGTATGGGAATTCACTCGCTTCTGGAGCTAGCAACAAGTGGGCATTCAAGGAACTGCAGTTTTTGGCACTTCTGCATTAACTTCATTTTACCTAGGTTGCCTCTTGGTATTACTTTAGCCAGTAACTTCCCACAGTGTCAACCGGTTACCTGACAGAATGAGATTCAGGTGCTGGCTGGTGGATTTTGTTACCTTTGGACAAAGTAAAGCTGGCTGTTTGCCCCTGTTTCCAGTCTTTATGCTAAGCTAAGCTAACCTACTGCTAGCCCTAGCAGAATATTGACTTTGCAGAGAGTGGTATCAGACTTCTCATCTAACTCTCAGAAAGAATGTAAATAAACGTAATGTTCAACTACTCCTTTAAACACTAAAGTCTGAGAAGGGTTCCCTACATCAAACCAATTCTGTGTGAGTTACACTTAATTCCTCTCTCTCTTTCCAGAGTCCAGACTCTGACTTCAACCACAAATCCAAGGACTCCCTGTCAAGCGGGATCCATCTCACTGTGGCCTCCGATGACACCGTGTCCATGTCGCCAGACGCTGACCCGCCACATCTGCCCTCTGTGGGCCTCACCCCTCCTCAATTGTCAGGGGCTCTAGAGCCTCCTGGACTGCTATGTGTCAGCCAGCGCTTCCCCTCCCTCCCTGAGCACCTGGAGACCTCTACAGAGATGCAGGAGATCCAGCGGCATGTCTCTGACCCTATCTTGCCAGGCAGCTAGAGAACCAATCACCAACTCCACCCTAAAGCCTGGTCCTTTGGACGGGACAGTCATATGTTCCCCACTTTCCTCCTTTAAAACCTCCTTTGTCCTGTTCAGATGCTGCTGTAGAACGTGGGATGCAGAGTTAAGAGTGCCTCCTGTTTCCTACATACAGACTCTACGGCGCCCCCACAGGCTGCTGTGGGTGCGTGCCCCAGCGTCACTTCACACCTGAGGTCCTGTGCAATGAAGAGATTATTCCTATCTAGCAGGGTGGGCAAAAACACAAGTTGACAGTTAATACATACAAACATATACATGCGTTATTCACTGGATCTGAAGGCTACGCAAACTGCATCCCAGTCCAAGGCTTCCTTGAAGAGAGGTGAAATGTCAAGGACTACTAATATGTTTCACATGTGAAAAATTATCTGCATTCACTTTGTATAAGAATTGCACATTTAGACTTGAGCTTAGAAAAATGTAATCATTTATTTGGAATTGAATTTATTTTCCTAATAGAGATGTGTTGATCACGATAAGAACGATACACCTAGTAAATGTAATAAATTATGAGTGTTATAAGTTAGAGACTCACTTTATTGTTTTGGTGTATGTTGGAAAAATATCAAAAGGCATTCTGTAGCTGTCTGGCGCACTGTGAAGGATGGTGGCTTCAAGGATAAAGTGTAATGTTCATCTCATATTTCATGCTCTGACATTTAATCACTAGAAGGTATTACAACATACACAACCAAGCAGAGCAGAATAACTTCATAGTTTCTTGTACATTTACACGTAGCTCTTACAATTTTGTTTTGATCATGACTGCTTTGCTTGGTTTCCCCTCTTCCTGTTTCTGTACATCTACACTCTTCAACTCAAACATGTGTCAGCTACTTTTCATGGTCACATGGTTTCATAATATACCTGATGTGTTTATCTAAAAGTGCCAACATTAGAGGACTCGTTCTCCCGTCCTCTAGCCTGTGATACTTAAACAGTTAACATACTTAAACTGCAGACAGCTGTTTCACGTCAACTGAGTGACAAGTGAAGTGGACGGTAACTGTCAGTCACACACAGTCACAGTGACGTCGTCTCAAGGCGTCCTTTGTTGAGATGAATCCACAGTTACAACCACAAGGTGAATGTAATGACTTTTTAAGCATTTATAATTCTGTATAATGTTTCTTGAAGCACAAATTCCTGTTATTTATCTTTTTTAGATTAAAGACACACTGCAGAGTTACCCTGGGAGTCTGATATGCTTTTTATTATCCAGATTACTCAACCTAGTGGTTATTTATTTTGGATTCTGACCCCTAACAAAAAAGCAGTGTCCAGTTAGGGTCTCTTTTCATGTTTAAGGTGTCTGAGTTGCCAGCAGTTCCATCAAAGAGAGTGTTTGCCTCTAAACTTGGTGGTTTCATTTGAATAAGTGAGGCCCTAAGAGGTCAAATTGTCTGGAAATTAGGTAATGAATTAAAGTGATCACCCTTGTGTTAAAGCAGCCTGTTAGGGAATTAAATGGACAGACACACACACACATGACCTGTCAGACCTGGGAAATGAAACATAAGCATTTATCTTTCGCTACATTTTTAGCTCTGGGAAATGATAAGAAATAAATTTAGCCATCCTGTCTATACAGCACACAAACATATGCACTCATACACATTCGCACCACCCAAGCACTCACTATGCAAACAAAAACAGCGGGAGAGTTTTAGACAATCAACACTTGTGTACACTGAACTGTATCAGGGGGTATAGCTCAGTGGTAGAGCATTTGACTGCAGATCAAGAGGTCCCCGGTTCAAATCCGAGTGCCCCCTCTTTATACACATATTGTGACAATTGGCTATTCATGAACTAATAGCACAAGGAGACAGTGGACCAATTGCAACTAGACAAACAAAACAACAATGAGGGGGCACTGTGGCCTTAGAGTTTAAATGGTGTGTGTTCAAATGGACCTCTCTGTGTGGGAGAGCTGACGTGAATGCTGCAAAGCTTTGATTGGTGCCATGGTAACTGACTTCCAAAGTAGCTCTTGAAAATACTGTATTTATTCCTCCACACCACCGATAGCCATGGCTGGGGGTTTGTTTTCAGGATGACCATCCATCTATGAATGCCAGATCTAAAATTTTGATAGATCTCACCCGTTTACATTTTATTAAGGCTTAAAGTTACGCATATTGAAGGACTGTCTGCAAAGTGTCCTAACAATTTAGTGCCCACCTTGAAACTGTGCTGATTGTATAAATCTTCTGTGCTGCTAGGGAAAGGTTTTGTGTGAAGCATCCATGTTTTCAGACAGATGTAAACTGTAACTGCTACCTAAAAGGTGCATGGAGGCATACAGCTGTGAGGCAGTTACTCTAGTTTATATGTATACTGTACATACCCACAAAATAGCCTATAATTTAAGAAATAGTAATCCAACATTATTGATTGTGCATCAACGGTAGTTAATTTTAGTTATTCTCAGACAAGGACATTTTAAGTTAGTGATAGTTTTGTGACTCTTACTCGCTCTCATCTAACATCAGTCACCAGCACTCCAGAGTTACTTTGACTGCGACAGTGTGACCACACGTGACAAGCTTAAAGATACACTAGCAAGATGTTAAGAAAGTCAGACATCTGGAATTGGTTCAAAGATTTGCGAAGGTAACCCCCAAAAAGTCAGGTGCCAAATATGCATAAGGAAACTGACATATCACAAATCGACAATGAGCTTGGCACAAAACTGTAATAGCTTAGCCTTCTTGCCAAGTATTCTTTACGTCTAGCTGATGTTTCAAAAAAAGCGGTTTCTCAGTGAAACTTGGATGCTAAAAAACTGATATTCAGGACAGTCTTACTGTGGAGTAAGCAATGATTGTTAGCAGGGTTTTCTGTGGGTTTTCCACCTTCCTCTTAGGTTGGTGACTTTAAATTGCCTGTGGGAGTAAATCCATAGGCACACCTTTTTAACGAGGATAATCAGTTACAAAAAAATGGATGGACATCAACAAGTTTGTTCCTAGGACATGGAGGAATACAATTTATTAGAGCAAATTCAATAATAAACTTTATGAAAAAGCTACAACATGAACACTTGTCTTACCAACATCTCGAGTTGATATATTTATATGTATGTACATTTTTGCCTTGTACTGGCATGCTACAAGGACATGACCCTTTAATTATTGAAAACAACAAAAAGAGAGGCAGATGCAGTCAGGAAGTTGCTTCGCTCTCCTGCCATTCCACAACTCACTCTAACACACAAAGAAAATGCAGCTTTCAATGCACATCCTTCTACAAATAAAGAAGAGGAGAATAAGTAGGGAGTTTAAAAAGGCTGAACGACGTTGCTCTGGTAGGTTCTGAGTGTTGCTGTACATGGCTGCCTTACAGTGTCACCAGCCAAACTAAAACACACCGTATGATGACAAACACCACTGCAGTGACAATACGAATCCCTCTCAGGTTATTTTACGATTTATAAAAATTGCACAGGTCACAAGTTTGAGCCTCGTACCATCATACTGTGGGAGGACACACACCCATTTGAAATGGGTTTAATTGCCACAGGGGGTAAACAAGACTATAATATACTGATCTTTGAGTCACCAATAATATGGTATGAGTCCACAAGAAGGCTACGACATATCACTACATATTAGAGAGGTCATCTTCTGCCATCTACAGTAGTTTGTATCAACCTTTACAACTCAAACAGATGAAACACACAACATCTAAACCCTTCATCATAATCTCACAGCTGGCTGAAATCACACCAAAAGTATAAAAATCTGAATTTCATAGACAACTGCTCAGAGTCCAAAGCTTCTGAACACTACCTTGAGAGCAAAATAAATAAGAGCTTAAACACGTTTAATAGAACAATGGAGTAAAGACATGGGAGAAAGTGTAAACCAGGTTATTGTGGAGTAGGTGTGTGTGATACTCCAAACACGTTCAGGAAGTTCACTCGTGACATCGTCCTGGTCTTGAAAGCAGTGGGACGACGACTAAAAATTAAGTCCAAATCTGAAACAACAATCCTTCTTTTCGTGGTCTAAGTGTTCGTGGCTTTAGACACGCAGGATCTCCAGGCAGTTGTTGTAGCAGATGGCGATCCAGTCCGGCTGCGTGGAGGCCCACTGCACGTTGTTGATCTCCCCTTCGGCAGTGTAGGCCAGGATGGGATCCTCAATGGCGCGCGGCATCTGCTGGATGTCCCAGATCAGAGCCTGGTGGTCGTCGGCTGAGGAAAGAAGACGTGCAGAGAGGGCATTAAAAGAGATGTGTCGGACAGAGAGCAGAGAAATACAGATTACAAATAAAGTTAAGCCTTAAAGGAACAGTTTACCCCCAAATCAAAAACACAATTTCTTCCTCTTACCTGTAGTGCTATTTATAATCTAGATTGTTTTGGTGTGAGTTGCTGAGTGTTGGAGATATTGGCTGTAAAGATGTCTGCCTTTTCTCTACCAAAAAAATACCTTTAAAAGACCTCAAGAGCAATGTCTCTTTCCAGAAAATCCAACCCAGTTACTCAAAATAGTCCACAGTCCTTGTTGTGAGCAGTTTCATGTGGGAACTATTTTCTTTCTACCGACCTACACCCACCAACCTTATTACTGCAGCACAGACAGAAGCGTGCATCTACTGCTAGCTCACCTCGCACCACTGAGCAGCTAATGTTACAACTCAGCGGAGGAGGACGCCATTAATGTTTACACCTCTAGCTGTCACAAGCACAAGCTTTTGGTCAATGAGTAGATGCACACATCATTTGGGGAGTGTGTCCCTTTAACGTCCCTGAACACTGTAGGAGTTTGGGCTGTTTCAGATGAAAGTTAGCTACTGTGAGGAAAAACATGTTAAAAAGGCTGAATTTTGAGGCATTAAACAAGAGAGCACACTGCTGAGTACATATTTACCTCAAACTCACTTTCAAAACTTGGCATTTTGTGTTGTTTTCCCACACTCTCTTTTAAGGCGTTTGACAATTAAAAATGCCAGTACAATGACCAGACTTGTTTTCTGTTTTGTTTTTTCATTTTAAAAACATGTCTATGGTAGCATCTGTTTTTTTCAACTATGTATATCCCACTATCTGTAGGTGCTTTTACCTGCAGTACAGATGTGACATGATGAGTGAGGGGCCCAGGCGATGCCGTTTACACAAGCCCGATGGTTGTTCAGCCGAGCCACTGGAGTGCAAGGCACACGCACGTCCAGGATGACCACCTATCAAACAGAACAGTGGTGAAGTGTCCATAAACTTTAATATTTCATGTTTCTTGTGCTGATGGAGCTGGAAAGGGAACACAAAATCCTTCAGGAATCAATTAACAATCAATGTTAATACAAAAAAAAACAATGGGCAAAAAGATGGGTAGTGAAGGATCCACAGCAAACTGACCTCCATGCCGTCCATGGCCATTGTGGCCAAGTAGTTGGGGTCCTGTTTATTCCAGCAGAGGCGGAGCAGCGGGTGGTGCTGGGGGTCTTCATAGATGATGGTGCTGTGTTCCAGGTGCCGAAGGTCAAACATGCGGACGGATCCATCAGCTCCCACAGAGGCAAACATGTCTCTGCCACCTCCTGCACGGCTGAACGCGATGTCATACACCTGCACAGACACACCAACACTGATCTAAATGTTTTTGTGTACAAAAACACATAGGGCTTCTTTTTCACAGCACAGACACACACAGACCTCTTTGTCATGAGCGATCAGCTGGGTTTTTACATGTCCAGACACCAGGTTAACCCGTCCCAACACCTGACCGGTCTCCAACCCCCAGATTGTGCAGGTGGTGTCGATGCTGGAAGTTCCTGCAGAATGAACAAACATGTTGAACAACACAACTGAAAGAGCAACAAAGCCCGATGTATAACCTCCAAACTATTTATCAGAGTGGATCTCTTACCCAGCAGATTGGGGTCAACTTCATTCCAGTCAAAGGAGGTGAGGGGAGCACAGAAGTCGGAGTTCTTGTTGTTATTCAGCAAACATTCGAGACGTGTTTCTGTGTCGCTGACCTGCGTGATAAATGTAAAGGAATTTGTCAGTGAGCAGACTTCTGAAAACAAGCACTAAATTCAGATACAGATGTCTTCTTGAAGTGTAATCATGCACTACTGTAGATCACAGGGACAGGCGGGGAGTTAAGCAGTAAGACTGAAAACCAGTCAGACAAAACCAGACAAAAGGCAAAACCAGTAATGTTCATCTCTTAACACTTTCTGACTTTGTTACAAATATATAGTGTCTTTTTTTTTATAAACGCTGTAGCACATTGTTTTAAACAGGAGTGAAAAGAGCACTTGTTGGGAACTATTTCTAGCTGTGGATCAATACACAGTTGGTGCACTACAGCAGTGGTTCCAATAGGACCCCCTTTCTATCACCGAGTAAACTAATGACCCCTGACGAAGGGAAATATTTTAAGTGCAGTTCATATTAAATTCAATGCATATCAATAACAGTACAGAACAACTAATAGATTGTACAATTAACCCAAATAATGAACGAGATACCTGCATAAAGTTCTTGTAAAACAAGTGATTTGGGTTTTGAGCAAAGGATGTCCTGTAAAGATTGCAGAGATGAGTTTTTCCTGTCACTTTTAATTAAGTTCTCTATCTGTCTTATGTTTTATTTTACAAACCTTTGAGACTTTTTTTTTTTTTTACAAAGTCACTGTTGTTGCGCTTGACGTTTTATTGTTTGTTATTTGGTTGTTTCAACTGTGTAGTTTTCTAATCTAAGACAAGGCTGTTTAGCAGACAGTGAAGATTCTGTGACCATAGCTTGTGTTCAGGTCTTCACCGTGCTCTTAAGATTAGTTTTTACCCAAAATTACATCTTGAATAATAATCAAAACTTTATTTTCTCTCACAGCAATGAATGAAATGCAGAGATATAGGCCTGCTGTATCATTTTTTAATTATTTTGTGTTGTCTTACACCCCTAAAATCAAGCAAGTCCATGACCCCCATGAAGCTTTGGTGACCCGTAGTGCGGCTCGGGACCCCAAGTTTGGGAAGCCCTGCTCTAGTAAGTAGGATGGTGTGTGTGTGGAATTGACTTGAAACATAATCACAGCACCCCTATTTATTGTAAGGAAGGATCATATCACCCAGTGCAACAGTGACACACACTGATGTGTTTATAACAGTGCAGTATTTGGGCAACAATGGACCCCGATTTCATGTATATTTTGGATTAGTGGGTTAAGGAGATCTGTTTATAGATATTTTATATTTGCACCAGTTTTTGACAGCAACTGCTGCACAACAAGGAATTTGATGAACATATAAACAACAGACATATCATCAGACTCATCCTGCGAGATTAAATATCCTACCCTCCATATGCGCAGGTAGTCTCCACTGGTGGCCAGCAGGTCCGGGTACACCCCCTTCGTGTCTGGGATCCACATGATCTTGGTGGTGGGGTAAGGATGGTCAAACGTGTTCCTGCAGACGAACTCGGAGCTCTCCTCTTCCAAACCCACCAGCTGAACCTGTGCAGGAGCAAACACACACATTACCTGTTACTGCAAGGCAGCTAAATGGCTGTTTACAGAGCAACAAGGGTTAGAAATAGACTTAGCTATATATAGTCTTACTGAGGGACATTGATATGACAGACACAACGACATTCTTGCAGAATATCTACACAGGAACTTTGGTTATTTGTGTGTCGCTGAGGAATGACAACAAAATAGACAGTAATTTTATTTCTTGGTGCTGCGCAAGACAGCTAGCATTAGCATTAGCTCGCTAACGTTACCACCTCCACTGTTAGCCGATGAATGGCCATGACCACACTACGCACCTTGTTGTTGTATTCCTCCACAAAGCTCCCGAGCGCCAACCGAAAGCGTTTGTCTGGACGGACGCTCCAGTTCATCGCATACACCGTCCATGGCGCCTCGTATTTGTAGATTTCTTTTCTTTTGCCGTGAAGCGACATCCTCCCGAGCTGCAGCTGTTGTCCGAGCAGCTAACACGCTACCGTTAGCTAACTACAAAATAAGTAGTCCTCCAAGCCAACAATTGTCAGTTACTTTAACTTGCGATAACAAATACCAGCAGGTGTGGTGGTAATGACCATTTAATTAAATAGATGTTGTTTTCGAGCAAGATTTCTCACCACTTTACTTAACAAAGAGTAGCATTGCTCGTTACGATCTATAGCGCTGTCAAGTCCAACAAAACACAACTGACTTCCGCTTATTATTTACAAAGAATAAAAGCAGGTCATTTTAAAAATGATTTTTTTTTAACAACAAAGTATGATTTTATTATTTAAATAACTGTTTCTTTAACAAAAATATACATCCATTAAGCCAGATTTTGTGAGTTTCTACCAAATCTCGTCATACTTTGTCTGTAAAAACTTAAAAAATAAAGACACTTTGAAGGCTCTTTTTAAAAACACTGTCGGCAAATGGTTTATATTTATGTGTATTTGTTCATAAAATTGTTAGAATATTCATCTGTAGTTTTCATTTTAATCTAAAACGTTTAATTTTTCAACGTCTATGAGTTTGTTCGCAATGTCCGCAATAAATACATTGCATAACTATGACTAATATGCAAAGAAAACAACTGACTCTGTACACTACTATATTCTTATTCTTTTGCCTGCCTTAAAAAGAAAAGTAAAACCAATAATGACACCAACAATTGCATTTTCAGTGAGCATAAATGTGAATACAGTGACTACATCACACGTACTTCACATTAAATTTCTGGGTACATTTTGGGCCAAACATTACTAATATCCCCATTCTCGTGGTTTTAACCACATTTCCAACTGTCTAGTATTGAAATTTAACTAGAAATGTTGAAAAATTATTTCTAATTTTATTTTAGAAGTTTGAACCGGAATATACCTAGTGTATTGTGTCTAACTTGACGGATAATCGTAGTTACTCGGTATCGCCACTAGAGGGAAGCAAAACATGTGATTATAAATCAAAGCCGTCTGTTGTATACACAAACACGCCTCCTGTAACTTCAAAATAGATTAGCTTTTTTTTATATTAATGATACATATATATGTGTATATATATGTAAATAACAAAATAGACACAGAGGAATGTAAATAATACAAATAAATATCTTATAAATAAATATAAATGGTGTTCATTTTGAATGAAAGGTTGGTGCATTCAAACTCTATCAATTTGTACAATCTTACACACCCTAGCTGTTCTTTTGCAGATTTTAACCTCCTATATTTACAATTTAGGCGAAATTCATTCCAAAAAAACATTCAAATAGGTGGGGTTTCATGAATTCGGCTCTGTGCATATAATATTATGCCATTATGAGGATTGCTGCTGATTTTCTAGCCTCTGTCTTAACAAGTCCATACATTACACTACCAGGTGATTTAAATTGGACAGATAACATTTGTTAATTAAATCATTGTTCCATTTGTTTCCAATAAAGTTGACAAGGAAATAATTAATTCTCCGTGGTATCACTACCTGTATTGCAAAAGGAACACACGTCACTTTCAAAACTGAATCTTGCTGTAAGGAATTAATGAGAGGGATACACAAGGAATAATGTAAAGGGGGTCAGTGTCACATCCTGCTGCGATGCTTTTATTTTGAAAGGTCAGCCCCGTGTCAAGTACTCCACTGCTTCAGGCGTAACATCACTACAAGGACAGTTCAGGCTGCTTTAGCTCAACCAGCGTTACGGTTATTGTCACTGTAACTCTCCAGGTAAGCTCCTTATCCGGTTAGTCCACTTATTTTGTTTTAATAAGTCCCATTTAACGTAGCGAGTTGTGTTAAAGGGAAAAAAACGCTGCTTTCCGTACAAGTTTAGGGTGAGCGTTAGCAACAAGGTGCCATGCTAGTTAGCCACCGTTAGCATGCTAACGTCAGATTTGCTAACAGCTAATGATAAAGTGAGAGGGTGCTGGGGGATGGGGCGGGTACTGTGATTATGACTACGGTTTGTGGTTTAATCCTACGTATGTCACAAGATAAGTTCACAGTGATAGTTTTGACTAGAATGCCACTAAAGTAAGTGAGACATATCCCATTATTTCAGCCCGTTAGCAAGCGTGGAAGGTAGCAACGTTGGGTCTTTGGGTAAAGTTAGTTGGGCTCGCGACAGCTTTCTGGTTGAATATTCAACCCCCAGCTAGTACAGCGTCCTAAGTTTGACCTTTATGTTGCACCGGTAGTGTCACAGTTTGTCATTAAAATGTCTTATTGTGGTATTTTGTAGCTTTATCCTATTTTATTCGCAATGACAAAGTGACAGCGTACGCAGAGATTAAAACGTTTCCCAACACTGGCTCACTGGACTTCCTTCTCTTCCTTAGTCATTGTTTTCTAGGTAGTCTCTGTCCTTAGAGATTAGTTAGTCTCTCTTTGGGGTTTGTCACATGGACTCCCAGTGTGTGAGCAGGCACTGACTCGATTTCTGCAACGTGAACCATTTTAATAAACCTGGGCTCTTGTCACAAATATAACTGTTAACTACAGAGGCCCCAGTTTGGACTAACATGTTAAATATTTGCATGTGTAACCTTGGCAGCTTGGAGTGAATAATTGTAGTAGGTTGACACATTCACCACACTTTATGGATTTATATCAGGTTATGCTTCCAAGTAAGGCTGGGCAATACAGAGAAAATCAAAATATTATGACCAAATACCTTGATAAGGATATTGTAGAGTTGACTATTGGTGCTTTTACACAATATTAGAGCAATAAAACAACAGAACGGTCTGGTAAGTTCAGAAAATTGCATTACTTTAATGTAATGGCAGCATTTAAATCCAGGAAGACACAACCTGTACAGAAGTAAGATATACAAAATCTAAAATGGCTAATACATAAGCACCTTGCAGCATGTAATAGTTGACAGATTTCTGTACTGATTTGGCTTTTCACTTCTTGTTTTAAAGTTTGAGGTTTGACGTTTGAGTAAGCTTTATCCTTCCTATTGTTTATTATCTATGTAGACATGATAAACTTCTGCATTTGACCTTCCCTGTCACTTGTTTAACCACCCCTGTTTATATGTTTTCCTGTCTGTCGTGCCAACTAATGTTAACTCAGTGTTTCTGCTTTGGTGCAGGTCCCACCATGCGTAGCGCGCATCTCCTCCTGATACCTGCGCTACTGCTCCTCCTGGCCCTTCCTGTCTCCAGGGGACGCTACAATGACGACTTTGATGATGGCGAGGACCTTGCAGACTTTGATGACAATGACTTTGCTGAGTTTGAGGACATGAATGACGATCCAGCAGCGGAGGCAGAAACTGCCCCTCCACCTCGGGCTTCGCCGTCCTCGCAGCCTGAGGACGATGAAGATGAAGATGAAGCCACTGTGGAGCTGGAGGATGGCATGGATGGTTTTGAAGACTCAGAGACACAGGTACACAGCCTTGTCTTACTGGTTACAGCATAATATTTTAGCACACCTTTTATAATAACTATTTTATCTATATGTGTGGCATTATACAGATTTACACGGAATCTACAGATGATTCAACTTTATGTTTCTCTAGGATCAAGACATATATAGCAAATATGACCAGGAAGAGTTTGAGGGGATTGGGGACATGGACAAGCCTAGCCACTCCATGAAGGACCCCCTCATAATCCACACGGTAAGCCGGGCTTATTGCTGAAATCTTCTCAGAAGCAAGTTTCACACTCTCCTGTCTCCTGCTGATTGTGATCTGCTTAGGCTCTGACTGTGCACATGGTTTCTGCTGACTGCAAAAAATATGATGTTACATGTTGTTTTATCAACTGCGTGTATCCTGGTCGCTATTTAAAAAAAAACATAACCAAATCTAACATTCACATTAAAATTGTTTATGTTATTTAACTATATTCAGTTGGAAAAAGACTAAGTTCCCCTTGCGCTTTCATGCACTTGCCAACAAAACTCTACTATCGGTCCAGCTGTAATACTGATGACCACTTGTTGTTTCTCTGCAGGTTCCTGCCCATCTGCAGAACAGCTGGGAGAGTTACTACATGGAGATCCTGATGGTGACAGGCCTGTTGGCCTATATCATGAACTACATCATCGGCAAGAACAAGAACAGTCGCCTCGCTCAGGCTTGGTTCAACTCACACAGGGAGCTTCTAGAGAGCAACTTTGCACTAGTGGGTGAGTTCCTCCACCTCTGAGTTGCCTCCTGTACACAGCAGCAGTGTGAGAAAGCAATGAACAAAATGATGACGACAGATCTTGTGTTAATGTCAATAATTTGTATGTATAGGTGACGATGGCACCAGTAAAGAAGCAGTGAGCACAGGGAAGCTGAATCAGGAAAATGAACACATCTACAACCTGTGGTGCTCCGGGCGTGTGTGCTGTGAAGGCATGCTGATCCAACTCAAGGTATAGACAGTGTGTTTTATGCGTGGGTGTGTGTTGCTGTTAAATATACAGTCATGTAACATTCCCTGTGGTCTGTGCCAGTTTCTGAAGAGGCAGGACCTGCTCAATGTTCTGGCCAGGATGATGAGGCCCGCCTGTGATCAAGTGGTACGTAGTAGCCAAATAGCAGTTCAAATAAGTCTGTGAAGTGGAACACAAAATATAGATGCCCTGGCTTGTGCTTGTAAAAGTAGTAGTAATAGTCAGAGTCATTGTCTCACTGTGAGTATCTGTCTGTTTGTAGCAAATCAAAGTGACGCTTAATGATGAGGACATGGACACTTTTGTGTTTGCTGTTGGCACCAAGAAGGCGATGGCCAGGCTTCAGAAGGAGATGCAGGACTTGGTAAATATATATCAAATTGATGCAGTCTTAAGCTGTGTTTTTTTATACAGTACTGTTGTAATGGTGTTGGTTTTTGTTGTTTTTCCATAGAGTGAGTTCTGCGGTGACAAGCCTAAGTCCGGGGCTAAGTATGGGCTCCCAGACTCCCTTACTATTCTAAGTGAGATGGGCGAGGTCACGGATGGGGTGATGGACAACAAGGTAAAGTCTTCTTATGCCTATCTCACAAGGCACTGCAGAGTCTCAGAATACTGAACAGGGTTTTTTTGATTTGTCAGACAACATCTTCCGCTCTTAAAATATAGCTCTCTCATGCCTGTGGATCTGTTTTTGATATTTTTAGATGGTGCATTATATCACCAATCATGCAGACAAGATCGAGTCCATCCATTTCTCGGACCAATTTTCTGGTCCAAAAGTTATGCAAGAGTAAGTATTTATTTAATCTTTTTATTTTTGGAATTTCTCAAATGGAATTTATTGAGAATGTTAATATTTTCCTCGTGGTGCTGAAAGTTCCTGTGCCGTTTTTCAGGGAGGGTCAGCCCTTAAAGCTGCCTGAGACCAAGAAGACGCTGTTGTTTACATTTAATGGTGAGTATTTTGTCTTTCCCACTATCTATGACCCCATAATTTGATTCTATGATGTTTAATGAACACTTCGTGTGTGTGCGCAGTGCCTGGCATGGGCAACACCTCTCCCAAAGACATGGACTCTCTGCTCCCTCTCATGAACATGGTGATCTACAGCATCGATAAAGTCAAGAAGCTCCGTCTCAACAGGGAGGTGAGCAGGATTTAAGTGCTCTGGTGCCCCACTTGTTTGCTGTGCTTTTCAAGAATGTGCAGCTAAGAGTCCCTTCTATCCTCCCTGTTTATTAAGGGCAAACTGAAAGCTGACAGAAACCGTGCCCGTGTGGAGGAGAACTTCCTGAAGCAGACTCATGCTCAGCGTCAGGAGGCAGCCCAGACACGCAGAGAGGAGAAGAAGAGAGCCGAGAAGGAGAGGATCATGAATGAGGAGGACCCTGAGAGACAGCGTCGTCTGGAGGTTGGGAATGCCGCAAATGAACTGCACAAAAAAGATCCTTAAATGAATAGCTTAACATTTTGGGATATCTACTTATTCACTTTCTTGCCATGGGTTTGATGAGAGAATTGATAACACTGTCAAGTCTTTATGATAAATGTGTAGCTGGAGACAGCAGCCAGTTAGTCTGTACAGAATCAAAGCCGTAAAAGAAAACAATAATTAGCCACAAAACCCCCCTGTTAAATCATAACTTGTCTTTTTACACTTTTTTATATGTAACTTGTTAACTAAGCTCTGAGGGTACCTGTTAGGTAGATTTTGGGCGGTCAGGTAGCAGGTAGTCAGGTTCCTGTCTCTATGCTCCGCTAAACTAAACCAGTAGCTTCATATTTTGAGTACAGACATGAGTCCTATCAATTTTACTCATCTAGATCTATCTTCAGTTCGTCCGCTTGTCTGTCCCAGTCCTGTGAACATGAACATCTCAAGAATGCCTTCAGGGAATTACTTCAAATTTGGCACAAATGTCCACTTTAACCCAACGATGAACTGGTTAGATTTTGGTGGTCAAAGGTCGAGGTCACTTTGGCTTTGCCTGTCTCATTAGGCCTGTTACCACTGAAGAAGTTCCTGGTACTATTTGGGGGGCAGGAACTACTACATGTCCCCTCGCTCGGCCCTCTCAACCACCGTGTCTCCACTGAGAGAGTGGAGTAGGAGGAAGGTTCCTGTAAAGTTACCGGGCTCTGGATGTGATGTAATCGTTGCGCGACCATTTTGACCGGGGCGACGTAGTGGCGTAGGGACGCTGTTAGCTGTTAGCCGATAGCGGTGTCTGTAATAACTCACTAAACTCACAAAGTGGCCCGTGAAAAAAATATTTTTTCCAGCGAATGTCTTAGTTACAACATGATTGAGCTAACTGGAGTAGTTTCATGTCATTTCCGACAACGGGAGGCTTTTAACAGATGACGTCCTGATGTTAGCTTTGCTGCTGCTGTTAGCTGTCCCTGTCAGCTGCAGCCACTGATGCTTTCTAGACATCGTGATTTCCCAAAACTGAATAAATACCACACATAGCAACACAAAACTGCTTTGCTAGCTCAATCATGTTGTAACTAAGATATCTGCCGGAAAAAATATGTTTTTCACGGACCATTTATTGAGTTACATGGCGGTGGAAGCTATGAACGAGCTAACCCTCGTCTGCTGAGTTTTAAAAATGCCGGCTATTTTGTTGCTTTCTGTTGACATCACATTCCGCCTTGAGTATATCCAATCAGCACCAAGTAATCCCCAAGCCCCAGCCAGGAGTTTTTCGGGGCCGTTCTGAGTACCTACCCCGAGGCAGGCACTTGTTTAGCCCCTGTAAAAGTTCCGGAACTCTGTCCTTGGGGGGTGGTTCCTGCAGTGGAGACACGCACCAACGGCCCCAGCCCCGTAAATTTACCCCGAAGTTCCTGCGGTGGAAACGGGCCTATTGTTGTGAGCGCGATGTCTCAAGAGCTCCTTGAGGAATTTTATTTATATTTTTTTCAAATTTGGTACAAACATCCACTTGGACTTAATGATTAACTGATCAGGTTTTGGAGTTCAAAGGTCAAGCTCACGGTGACCTTGCATCCGTCTCATTCTCGTGAATGTAACATCTTTTTTTATTTGATTTCCTCAAATGTGGCACAAATGTCCACTTGGACTCAAGAATGAACTGATAAGAATTTGGTGATCAGAGATCAAGGTCACTGTGACCTCATAAAACATGTTTCTGGCCATGAAATTGATATGCTAATTTGGTCAAAATTTTACATAAATTTCTCATTGGATAAAATGAAGTGATAATCATTCATATGCAGTAGGTCAAAGGTCAGCTTCACTGTTACATCATAATGTTCAGCAAAAACACTTTTCTAGCCATCAAAGTCATGACTCAGAGAAACAGAAGGGGAGACATTTGATGAGATACTGAACTGGTGACAGTAATCTTGGGTGTCCATCTTGAAACTGTGCTGATTGTATGGTTCTTCTGTGCTGCCGGGGGAAAATGTGTGTGAAGCATCCATGTTTTCACAGACATGAATGTAAACTGTAAATGCAACTTGACTGGTTCACTGAGGCATACAAACACAAGGTCGTAATTCCAGTTTTTCTTTTGTCCTTATTTCAGGAAGCAGCCCAGCGACGTGAGCAGAAGAAGATTGAGAAGAAGCAGATGAAGATGAAGCAGATCAAAGTGAAAGCCATGTGAAAGATCACCACGGGGGATACAAGCACACATGAAAGCAGTGCTCAGCTCAAGACAGTTCTCTGCAGCTTCTCTCACCTCTGTCCGTAGCTCTGGCTCACAGTCGCTCTAAACAGACATCCTGTGCCTCTGGGTGTGTCAAGCTCTGCTGTCTCTGTCACCACCTGCTCCATTTGGTGCGGCTGAACCCAAATGACTGAGAGTGAACTGTCCATGTCTATTGACAGGGACTGTTTTTTTACCGTCATATCACCACAATTCACATCAGGATATTTTTTTTTGTCTTTTTCTGTCCAACTGTTTTCTCAAAATTAATCTTAGCTCTGTTTGAAAGCTGTGCAGCTTAATGAGCTTTTAAACTTCATCTGCCGGGAAGGGACACGCTATTTGGTGGTATTGAGCCAGGTTTTAAAATGAATGAAAGCATCGCTGTGGTTTCATTGGAAATTTATTAGCATTAATGTAATCTTATGATACTGTCAATGAAATTTTAATTTATATCTGCCATGAGGTTGGTTTCTTGCAGGCTGTTTCTTATGAATATCTGAGCAAACATAATAAAATGCACTGGAGTCTGTTGGAAAACGTATTTTTCTGTCCTTCTCTTTCTCTAAATTTCAACTATTTGATTAAATTTACGAGGCAATCGATGAACGATATGGAAACAGATTCACGGACCTCTGGGTAGCAGCAGTTAAAAGAGTGAGGGTCTATAACAGGGACCAGAATGGCTGAGGCTTGGTGCTAAATTTAACTGTGAGATTGTGTCAGCAGTCTCCAAACTAGATTTGGTTACATCAGTGTAGTTCACAAGCTAAAATGGATACAATGACCCAGTCTAACCAGATTTAAGTCTGGGTATAATAAAAACCTGTGATCCCCGTGATCTGCGGGTCCTTAAAAGGTCTTAAAATCTATTAAATTCAATTATATAAATATTAGGACTTAAAATTCATTAAATAGCTCTACATTTGAATTTGTGAGGTTTTAATTGCCACTACCATCTAATGTCATTCATCCATCTTTTAATTTTGCTTTGTCAGAATGAGTCAGATTCTTCTGCGTGCAAGTACTTATTTCGGATGTTGCTAATCTTTAAAAAAAAAAAAAAAACAAGAAAACCTACCACTGAACCTAGTAACTTTTTACTTCATGCTTGCACTTTTGGCAAAATGTAGATTGACACGACTCATTCTAAGAACCATATTCCTACATAGACCTACCTCTGCATGTGACCATGAATATAATTGAACCTGCTTGAATATGAAAAAAAATACAGATTTTTTTTTTTTAAGTCAGTCATAAATTTGGCTAAAAAGTATCTTGAAAAGGTCTTTAAAAGCATTAAATTTTAGTGTCTGATACCTGTAGACACCTTGAAAACAAGAATCTTGTGGTGTTTTTTTTTTTTAACCACACTATCTCAAAATGTCATTTAATCATTTTTACAGAAGCATAAATATGTCAGGAAATAACATACACTTAACAAAATATGCATTGCACTTAGGGGTTCGGAATGGGATTAACTTTTAAATGAATGGCATGATAGTATCCACACTTTGTAATCTGGAGATCCAACAGGGCAAATGATTCAGTATGATGTATAGACATAAATCTGGATTTTGACCTGTAATTGGATTTCCATACTGAAATTCTTTGACTTAGTAGAAAATTTAATGGTTGCGCTCTTTTGGAAACCATTTGTTTAACCTTTTACCAAATAGTGTTTAAATTGTGACATTGCAGATATTTTTGTTCTTATAATTGATACGCATCTAAATTTTCAAGTTCAGTCACAATGATATGAATCTTCTCCAGCAATGCTTTCACATTGATTATTATTTTATGGTGCGCAATACTGGCCACTTTCCAGATGGCAAGAGGTGTTGATTTTGGGCTAGTTTCTGTACAAAATAGCCAGTAGTTAACCACAACAATGTTCAGTATGCAGCAGTGGAATGTAACTCAGTACATTTACTCAGTACCTGCACTTAAGTACAGTTTTTAGTCAGTTGTGCTTTACTTGAGAAAAAAAATGTGATGAAAAGGATTACGATTAAACTGCCTAATAATATAAAGTAGCTAAAATTAGCTCCACCTCAAACAGCTACAACATTAAAAATGCAGCCTACACATTAATAAATCAGTAATAGTGATCAAACAATAACATCTGAATAAAACACTGACAGGGCCCATTTTGTTAAAGTTAAAAAGTTTAAGTTCTTTATTTGTCATATGCACAACAATTCCAGTGAGGCGAAGTGAAGGCATTGGCAATGAAATTCTTTGCCCTCAGGTTCCCTCTAACAACTCATAACACATACAATATGTAAAAAGAGAAAATCAAGCAAGTAAATATAATAAGCTAAGCTATAAACAAAATAGTGTAGAAGTTAAAATCAAGAAATAAAATAGAATATATAAAATAGAATAAAAAATGTAATATAATATATTGTACTGTGGTAGACTGGCGTATAGTAGTAATAAAATTAGTGAAACGGAAAAAATTTTTTAAGTGGGGTTGTGTTAGGTACTTATCCATGGTCAGTGTATTACCTACAGTAAATTGTAGTCAGCATGCCCCCAGTTTAGAGAAGCAGGCTGGAGTCCGATACGGAAGCTAAGCATTGTACTGCTGTGGATGGGGTCAGCAATAAAATGTATTTTAGCCAACTAAAAAAAAGTCCTGTCCAAAACAATCAACATCAGTTTAAGTGTACGCTATATTGAGAGTATTTTTACTGCTTTACCTTTTTGTTAGACAGCGATTTCCAACGGGTAACCGAAGGCATTGTATCACTTTCTATAAAGTCAGACTCCAATGAAAAAAACTGCTGCTGCTCTTTGTTTTTAGGTGGGACTTTTTTTAGGTGGCTACAATGCGTTTTATCGCTGACCCCATCCACAATAGTACATTGCTTAGCTTCCGTGTTGGATTTCAGCCTGCTTCTCCAAACTAGGGGTGTGCTGGCCACCATGCATTGTAGGTAATACACTGATTATAGATGAGTAACTCATACAAGCCCACTTCAAAAAAAACTGAACTATCCCTTTAACTTTAGTCAATGTGTGTGGTAATTCAGTAAATACTACTACTACTACTACTACTACTGCTATTAATAACAGCAACAACAATTAAATTGATAATGATAATAATAATAATAATAACAAATGCTGCTTATTTAGTTATTTTATGTTGATAGGCCTACTTCATATACATATTACTGATAATACATATTAAGTATTAGAACTGCACTCCTTGGTTCAGAAATATGATCAAATGTTGGTGAATAATACTGAGTTGTCACCGATCAGCCATTAGGGGGCGCGTTGATCACTTCCTTGGGCTTGGGTTTGTATGAGCAGATTCGAACATAATTTTTTAACTGTAAGTTTGACCGTTAATAAAATACAGTCGTTCATTCATATAAAATATTTTTTTATTTTCAATTATATCTACATTGTGTGTTGATGTAGTAGCTTCCGTATATATTTTTTCAAGTCACCGTGTTTGAAGAAAGTGCCGATCAGGAATGGAGAGCTGCATTCGCATACACTGATGGAGAACAGGCGAGGCTTTCAGGTTGGTTACGCGATGGCCGCTCTCTCAACAATATAGGGATTTTAAAGCGAAAACAATGGCTTCGCCGCTCGGAGAGGCGTGTTGTTGTCTTGACTAACTACCGGAATGATAGCGGTATCGTTTTAGCTCGTCAGTATAGCTTTAGCGCCGGGTCGGAGGTGTCCCTTTTCTGTTAGGGGCTCAGTGTTTTTCTTGTTCGTCTCCCGGGCCTGGATGTAGCTGCCTACACTGTAGCGGCGGTTGCTACTTTCGGATGAGCGGGCAGTAGGTCTCGAAGAGGTGGGGTCTGAATTTAGGCGGACCGGGAGGTCAAAACCAGTCAGGAGAGCGTCTACGAGAGGTGCATAACATGAATGTGACTGATAAAATGTTATCGATGTGGGCGGAGGGGCAACAAGATCAGAGTTTGACTCCCAACTTGATGTTCTTGCTAGTTAGCATTAGCCAGCGGCAGCGTTAACGTTCACTTGCCCTAGCTAAAGCGAGAAGTAAAATAACATTACTGAACGTTATCTAATGCATAAGAAACCGGCTATGTTGCTCCTGCAGAATACTTCGGCACCCGAATTAATATGCGTTTAATATGATTTCTCATTTGACGTTGGAAAACAGTTTCTTTGCATTTTGTTGGTGTAGCTAGCATGCTGCTAACTGAACTAACTGCTCAGTGACGTAACGCTGGTCATTGTTTTGACAGCACGCAGCATCTTAGTCGAGGCTGAGAACGTCCTTATTATTATCTTCTTTAATTTATTTTCTGCTTTGCTTTGAATATGACTGTTAACAGACAGTGATCAGAAAAGTTACTGTTTGGCTAACTGATGTGACGCAGCTCGGGGTCATCCCTATGTTCGCAGGGCCCTATGTTATGATCCCCAGACCCTATACATTAGAATTCCTAGTGATTTAAAAGGTATACTGTTAAAAATGATCCATTGATATAAACTTGCACTTTAAGTGATTAGTAAGGGGTATCGTTTTGCTAATGAATGAGAGGGGATGGATGATCCAAGTGCAGTTTGAATGGTAGAAATGTTCAGCCACTGGAGATATCAAGGTCTTCAGTCAAGAGAACTGTCTTTCCTGCAGATCGAGGGCGTAGGTTTAACATCAGGCAGCTATAAATGTAGGTGGGTGATTTAAACATATTGACCCAGGAAAACGTAGATTTAAAATTTGACTCATGGAAAAACAATGTTGCAGAGAACATAAACCCTAAGAAAATTCCTATTGGGTCATATTCAGAGGATATAAAGCTGGGGGAGCATAGAACCCTGGGAACACAGACATGCTCCCTGCAACTCATCGTTCTGTTAGGTTACCATAAAGTGTACCCACTGCCAGCAGCCAAATATACTTTGGCTGTAATTACTGCAGCATTTCTCACCGGTATATCTCTACTCCGCAGCTAATTTGTCAAAGCTTTGCTTCTCTGGTGGTTTTGGTGGTGGTGGCTCTGAAGTGCTTTTGTCCCCAAACAGTGGCTGCTGCAATGTCTGAAATCATGGTTGTCTTTTGACACGCAGTTGTAGGATGGATCCAGACGGTGGGGCAGATTCACAAAAAGCTGTCAGTTTGCAGTGGAAGAGCTACAAACTTGTCCAGGATCCAGCCATTCGACGGGTTGCCCAGAAAATCTACAGATATGACGGAGTGCATTTCAGTGTGCCAGTGAGTTGATTTCCATGTTTTTATTCTGTAATGGGTTTGTGTGTGTGCGCCTAAAATTTTATCTTTGAACTACGACCTGTATAAACTTGTTGAATACAAAGTGGGGAAAGAGTGCCAATACTTAAAGCACAAATAAACAAAACATAAACCATTAAAAATATCAGAAAGGTGTAAAAACTGAATGTTCACAAAGCCAGAAATGTGAACAGGTTGTAAACATGTTAATGGTAAATGTCACAAATGTAAGCTGTTAACAGTAAGGTGCAGTTCAAAATATACAGGAAATGTGCCAAAAAGTGAACAGTTAATGGTAAGGGTCATAGAAAAAAAAACAGATTGATGGTAGGGTGCAAATCCAAACAGAGCTGAACAGGGCAGAGCTTAAAGAAGGCTGGAGCCACGTCAGCATCCCATGCCTCTGCTGTCCTCTCTGTGTGAGGTAGAAGAGTTGTAATGTTTGATTGCCACAGGAAGAAAGGAAAATCAAATCTTAATTTTTCCCAGGACTCTGGATTTCCTCCTGTGGGTGAACTGCGGGATCCAAGACCCAGGAGACTATGGTCCAGGTACACAGAACTGTCCCTGCCAGTGCCGAAGTTTAAGGTGAGAATAGCTGGTCAACATTAACCTCACACATCCCGCCAGCTTCGTGTATTAAAATGACAAGTTCTTGTCCCTGATTTTGCAACCTCTCTTCACAGCTTGATGAGTTCTATGTGGGTCCCATACCCCTCAAAGAGGTGACCTTTGCTAGACTCAATGACAACATCAAGGAGCCCTTCTTGGCAGAAATGTGTGCCAAGTTTGGTGAGGTTGAGGAGATGGAGATCCTGTTTCACCCCAAGACCAGGAAGCACTTGGGCCTAGCTAGAGTGTTGTTTACCAGCACCAGAGGAGCCAAGGACACAGTCAAGCATCTGCACAATACTTCTGTCATGGGTAACATCATCCATGCTCAACTGGATATAAAAGGTAAGCTGCATCACCTAATCTGAGGCATTTTAAAGTAGGAGCTGGTTGTAAAATACAAGTTATCACAGTTATGATTCAGACAAGTTTGGGGGGGGATTTATTTTTACAATTGAAAAGTCTAGGAAATTTTTATCATGTACCTGGATCTGTATACACAGTTTTTTACACAGTAATACACAGAGGGAAATACAATTATGAGGTAGACCTTATGAGAAAATACTGAAAATGTTATTGGAATTCCAAAATTTGCATTTTTTATCCAAGTCTGACCAAAAGTGATTCACTTGTTCCTTCCTCCATCTCCCCAACTTCCCTTCCAAACGTTAACAGAATTTGGTTAACAAGCTTTTAAGTAGTCCTCATCACCAACAAAAAAAAAACATACATTAGTTGTTGTATTTTGGCGGAAACAGTTAAACCGAATGGAGTTTGTCTTGAAAACCTCATTAGAAGTAGATACCGTTTATATCTTCAATGAGCTCATTTCACAACCTGTGTTTATTGTTCTACGGCTTTTGTTTTTTACCCAGGCCAGCAGAGGCAGAAGTATTATGACCTGATAGTAAACGGGTCCTACACTCCTCAGACTGTGCCCCTGGGAGGCAAGGCTTTGACAGACAGG
Organism: Epinephelus moara; assembly: GCF_006386435.1. Lineage (NCBI taxonomy): Eukaryota > Metazoa > Chordata > Actinopteri > Perciformes > Serranidae > Epinephelus > Epinephelus moara. The sequence continues at coordinate 13,712,811 of NC_065523.1, read as the reverse complement.
CTCCAGCCTCAGGCCCCAGCACAGCCACAACCACAGCCTGACACGGTATTGCCACAGCATAAATGTCACTTCACTTCGTTAATGATCATTTAAAGTCGATATGGATATTAAATATTAAGAAAACGTTGAGTGTTTTAAGCAGCATGAATACTAGTCTTTACCTGCACCCATTCTCAATCAAATGAAGCATATTATAGAATGAACAACAGATACTTTCTTAATTTCTAAACTCTAATAGATTTTTTTCTGCACAGTCATCTGAAATCAGGCGGAGGCTCTCCAGTGAGCTTGCAGTTTTGGCAGCTGGGGTCCAGGCCCTCACATCAGGAAACGTCACCCCATGCTCTGGGGATGCTGGGTACAGTGATCAGCGTCTGGACACGCCCCCTTCCTCCATGTCAGGTCCCTTCACACCAGGCTCCTCTGCTTCATCTCAGGGGGGTGGAGGAACACCTTACAGCTCCAGGTCTGGGACTCCTTTCTCACAAGACTCGGGCTACACAGGTGGCAGGTTAGTTATTGATATTGGACACATAGAGAGTTTCATGTCAACATTTTACCAGTGCCTTAGTGCTGTCATTATCATTCAGGTCTTTTAGTCAAAGCTGAGACACTCAACATCTTCATCCATACATCATCAAATCATAGTCTGAGACCTCAAGAAATCAGTTCATGAATCATTAGCTATAAGTCTTCATATCTTATTTGTGTATTTTTACACAACTCTCATAATTCTTTGGTTATGTTCAAAAGAAATTAGTCTCAGCTCACACAGCAGTTTAGGAGAGTAGGTGACAGTAGTCTGTAGTTGCCTGTTTGTGAATGTCAATCACGCTTAGGATGTAAAATAATAATTAAAAATCTTATTTGTGTCTTGCAGGCATACTGGCTACAACACTGGCACTTTGGGCAGCGGCTACCCTCCCCAGGACATGCTACCATCCTCCTCCTCGTCTTCTGCAGTCTCATCTACTGTCGGAGGATACAAAGTGGCTCGCTACTCTGAGGATGCACAGGAACCTTCAATGTATCATCGAGGTCGCCCTATGTACCCCCCAACCTCATCATACCGTCCCAATGAGCCGCCATGCTACCCCCCTTACCCTAGTGTTGGAGGGCCTGGACCACACATGGCTCACCACTCCTCAATGCCTCCGCCACCTCTTGCCGCCCAATATGATCAGCCCCCAATGTCAGACCGAGACAGAGACTCGGGGGGGCGCTATGCGGCAGCAGGGATTGGCTCCAGAAGGTCATCTTACCACCACCAGCAAGACACAAACTCTTCCACAAAGTACCATTCCCATCACTCCCATCACCACTCAGAGCGCAGGGATGACAGGGGGTACCGGCGCGACAGCCTGGGCTCCCGACCAGGTGAGCACAGCCACCAGAGACACCGTAACCACCACCATTCTCACAACCACCATGGCAGCAGCAGCCGCAGAAGGAGCAGCCATGACCGGGACAGGGATCGAGACAGAGATCGAGACAGAGACCGAGATAGAGACAGGGACAGAGACAGTGACTACTCCAACAGCTCTGACCCCAGATACAATTCCAACTCCTACCGCTCTTCCTCCAACAGCATGTCTCCTCCTCCCTCTTCTTACTCTGCATACTCTTCCTCCAAAGAGCCTGCCCCAGCCCCTCCTCAGGGATTGGACACTCCCACCCGTCTCGGTGGCACAGGCCTCGCAGAGAGGGGCTCCCTGCCTTCTATAGGTGCTGACAAAGACTACCATCCTGGTCACCACAGTGCTCTGCCTCCACCTCCCCCACCGCCGCCACCTCCCCTCCCGCCAGCCTCAGTCATTGCAGCAGCCGTAGCTGAAACACTGGGAACACTGGATTTCAACCAGGATAGTCCGGCCCGTGAAGAGCAGTGGACAAAGCCCAAACGCCGTCCCAGCACCCCACCCGCACCGCCGAAGACTCCCCCGCCTTCCTCCCCACCCCACCCCTCCATTGCTTCCTCCTCTACCTCCCCTTCCTCTACCTCCCTCCCCCACCATCTTCCCTCTTCCTCTACCTCCCCACCGCCCCCTCAACGTGACTCCTCCTCCCCAGAACCAGATTCCACCAATGAGAGTTTACCGTTTGTCTACCACAGCAGCAGCCTCGACTCTCGTATTGAGATGCTCCTAAAGGAACAGAAGGCTAAGTTTTCTTTCCTCGCCTCTGATGAGGAAGATGAGGACGATAGGAAAGAGGACAAGCAGAGGGGCTTACGTGGGGATGGAGGAGAGCGAAGAGGCGGATCAGGCGATGTAACAGGGGAGCACACAAGTGGTAATCAGGTGGGAGATAATGGGGAGAAGGACCACAGGAGGAAAGGGGAAAGAGACAGAGATGGTCACAGGGGAAGGAAACGGGGCAAGGGGGGAGAAGGTAGGAAGAGTCCCACTGTGCTTACAGCAACCATACCATCCTCTTCCACCTACTCTTCTCACATCCTGCCCCCAGAGGAACCCCAGCCTCAGGTGGGCCTCACTGGGACTGGAGCTTTGCAGGAGGAATCCTCACAGGCTGGATCTGCTGATACACAGAACAGGACAGGAGCACACACACCACCTTACAATGGACAGAGTCAGGTAAGATCGGTTGTCCCTAAGGAAGCTTTTGGCTTCAGACTGTTGGGTCTCAACTAGGGTTGCAAATTGTAATCAATCATTGGTGACATCAACAATTAAAAGCATTAAAATTTTGCTATATCAACCAATACCAAATGCATTTTTTCCTCCATCAAAGCTCACTGCAATAGATTACATATTCTCTGGCAGCACTACATAGCCATGAAACATAGAGAGATGTAGAGACCTAGACATACAAAACATAATGCTTTGCTTTGCCCTCTTCATTTTCCAGTGTTGCCGCTGCGCTTTTCTTCCAAACCCTGAGATGGCTGCCTTGTCATAAAGTAGTTATATTGCGCTCTTTGTTTGCTAATGCTAGTCATTAAAACATGCTTTCGAAATACACCATCCTACTGAAAGCTGGCATGTACAAGGAGACTACACAGTGTTTAAATTTCAGAATCAAATTTTTATTTGATGAAGTTCATTTCACGTTTGATCAAATGCTCAGCGACCAATTAATCGTTTGTTGAATATTGAAATTTATTCATTGTCTGAGCCGCATTTTGTTCTGACAAATAAAAGCTGCATGGTCCTCATGCTTGTAGGCATGTTATTTTTTGTAGTGGGGCTGTAATTGGATGGGGTGTACAGCAAATTGTTTTGGAAAAAGCAACCCAATGATAAACTGTTTTTGTCAATAGAAAGATTTTTTTTATTATTAAACGTGCATACCCACAAAAGTATATGTACATAAAAGTCTGAAAACAAAAAAACGTTTTGTGCAAAGAAAGAAACAGACAGGATAGAAGAAATAACATCAGTGCACAACAAAAATGTAAAGATTCAGGGGATCCTGGGTACAAACTAAGCATAACCTTCATTGTAATTTTTGTAATTTTTCTGTTATTTGCTTTTGTGGCTATAATACTTTCATAGTACACTTCCTGATTCTATGATTTTAAGTTATTTTGAGAGCCCCTCTTTTAAAAGCGTTGATGGTGCGTAAACACTTAATGTCTGTTTCTTTCAGTCCTCGCCTCATTCCTCAGGAGAGGACATGGAGATCTCAGATGAGGAGGAGGAGACCACCATAACAACAGTGACCACCCACCAACCCTCAGTCACCTCAGGTTCCTCACCCTCTTCATCCCAGGCTGCCATGCCTTCACAAACAACAGACCCCTCATCTTCGCCCCCACCCATCTCTGACTCTGCACAGCACTTTGGCAGCTCCATGCACCCTCCCATACCTTCCTACCCTCCTCATTTGCCTCCTCCACCTCCCCCAGGTTACTCCCTCCAGCCCCCACCTCCCCCGGGGATCCCTCCCTTGCCCCACATGGAGCTGCACCCAGAGTATCCTCCCCCCATGCCCCACCACATGTACGACTATGCCACATCCATGGAGCTGATGAACCAGTACAGCGGTGGAGCCCCTATGTCTTTCCAAATGCAGACCCACATGCTAAGTCGCCTACACCAGCTGCGCTTGTCGTCATCCAACGGCACCCCAGGGCCAGGTGAGGCAGCCACTGCAGACTACACCTCCTACCATCTCCACTCTATGCCACCACCCCACACACACCACCCCTACATGGACCAAGAGGGGAGCGGGGCAGGCGCTCATTATGACCAGGACCACCGCTACATGCCCCCTCACATGCCCTACCCCTACGCAGACCCCCACAGCACTCAGATACCACCCCCTCCACACCATGGCATCCCACCTCCCCACACTGGCTGGCCACCACACGTCTTACCACCACATTACCCCTCTTACATGCCCCCACCTGGTTATGGCACTATGCTGCCTGGGGAGGGACACCAGTACAGGGCTCCAGGAGAAGAGATGCCCATGTTGGCTGAAAATCCACATGAAGCCACGGTGCAGATGGTCCTGGCCACTCTGATCCAGGAAATGAAAAACATCATGCAGCGGGACCTGAACCGAAAAATGGTGGAGAACGTTGCATTTGCAACTTTTGACGAGTGGTGGGAAAGGAAAGAGACCAAGGCCAAGGTAAGGAAGAATCAGTTCTGCTGTGGTCTGGTTTTAACCTTGCTTTATTTTTCCTTTTGTAAAGGTAAGAATTATTGCTTTATTCACCTGTTTGTTCATGTTTTGGGGTTTCTTTTATTAAACTCGGACAAAATCTGTTTAAACAATGTCCTTTACTTCAAGCTGATAATGTTTAGATTAAAAACTACTGTCAGTATTTATATGCACTGATGCCACAAATTTTGCTTTCTCCATTTTTCAGTTTAAAGGTCCAGTGTGTAAGATTTAGGAGGCTATATTGGCAGAAATGGAATTTAAATGGAGTATATTCTTACTGTATAATCACCATGTTTCTACAGTAGCCCAGAATGGACAAATCAAACATTAGATTAGCTCTAGATAGGGTCATTCGCCTATGCATTTAGGCCATGGTATTTAGAAGCCCCTCCACAACAAGAGACATCGATAAACACCAATATTTAACCTGAAACTGCCTTATTCAGTGTTTTTACTGGTTTAAATCACTGGGTCCGTTTGTTTTGGAGAGGAGGAGACTGCAGATAATTCATGGTAAAAAACCTCCTGAATGTCTGGATCAGAAGTAAGGCGAGCACACATTTATTTATCAGAAAATAAAGGGGGGCTCACATAGCAGGTGCTGGGTGAGGAGGCCACATGCGACATGCTAAACATTGTAGAAGAAACACTGATTTGAAATGTGAAATGCCTTCATCTAGTGTTTTTACTGGTTTGAATCACCTGGTCTGTTTGTTTTGGAGAGGAAGAGACCTCTGCCGATAATTTGGCTCCCAATAGAAACCTTCTACACAATGAACACTGAAGGAATTCTAACTGGGAGAAGTTTCAGCTGGTTGCAATCTGCCAACCAGCTGAAAACCTGATAACCTTACAGGATCTCATTAGCAAGGGGACGTTTTGCTTTCCAAAGCTGTCCCTGCTTTTACCATTTGATGGCAGCTTGAATTTCCCTTACCACATTGACCAGGGATCACTGTCATACTGTGAAATTGGAACAAATACAAATTGTCCTGTGAATGTTTTCCTACTCTAGCCTTTCCAGACAATGGTTAGAGGAGTGTCTAGTTTACGAGATGATGAGAAGAAAGAGGAAAAGGTCAACCGTCCTCGAGAGCCTCTCATGTCTCTTGTGGATTGGGCAAAGAGCGGTGGCATGGAGGGGTTGTCTCTCCGAGGAGCCCTACGACTGCCTTCCTTCAAGGTAAAAAGAACTACACTGTGGCAGATCTTAGTATCTCCATGTTTGACAGCTCACACTTTAATTCGATAAATTAAAACACCTACATATACACCTTTTTTTACATTTATCAAGCAATGTATCATCATCATTGCATGCCCTCAGTTTTGAGCTGTTGTTTTTTTATTTACATTTTAAAAGAGGGCATTCCCTCCACAGTACAGGCCTGGAATTAGAGTTGTACACACTTCAAGTCTATTCTTTTTAGACATAGAACATAAATATGTTGATTTCGCTAAATTATGGTATTTGCTGTGTTGCATTGACTTCTAAAAAATATTGTTGGTGTCCAATTGTTCAGGTGAAGAGGAAAGAACCTCAGGAGCTTGAAGAGGGAGACATGAAAAGGCCGCGACCCTCGACCCCACCAGACGAGGATGACGAAGGTTTGCTGAGGAGATGTTGAACATTTTAAAAGACAGGTCGGTTTAAAAAGCCTGCTGAATATAATTCTTAAACTGGTGTCTTGTTTACAGCCGCTGAGGGGAGAATGCCAGAGGCAAACAGACATGGAGCTGAAAGGGACAACAAGAGGAGGAAAAAGAAGCCAAGAAATCGTAAACCCTGGGAGCTTGACAGTGAGGGAGAGGAAACATCTGATGGCTCCTCGACTGAAAAGGTTTGTTTGTTTGTTTGTTTGTTTGTTTTAGAAAGCAAACAACAAAATACAACATAAACACAAGAACAAGAGCCAAGACACACCTAAGTTAGGTGCATAAATGAATAATTTGAAAACCTTTTTTCTGTCAGATCTTCTCAAGTAGTAATTTGAGCATTTCATCCAATAAATATGAATATGAATATTTGATGCATATGGCATGTTAGTGGTAAGTAGCTAGATTTCTCATTTGTTTTGTGTGAAGTTTGATATGAATCTTGTTCTCACTCTTTTTGATTGCTAGATGGCAGCATTTCACTCTGATCTTTTAGTGTTTTAACCTCAACCTTTTTTTACTTGCAGGAGGATGAAGAAGAAAGTGAAAAGGAGTCTGATGGTAAATCACAACCCATATTTTTAATGTGTTTTCTTTCAGTTAAAGCATTAATTCTAACAAATATATTATTATTTAAAATTTAAATTAATTAATTAAGTTATTATAACAAATATCTTTTTTTTTTTCTTTTTCTTTTTTTTTTTTCCAGATGACGCCCTTAGTGCTGATAGCGATGATGAAAGCCTCTCTTCATCCTCTGAGGGCTCTTCTTCTTCAGCCTCCTCATCCTCATCTTCCTCTGAAGATGAGGATGAAGAGGAAGGAGAGAGGGCTGAGAGCGAAGGGCCAGACACCATGGATGAGTCGACCATGGACAGCACAACTGAGAAAGAGGACGGCAGGTATGAAATTTGAAATTCTGTTTTCACTATTTAATCTTTGTGCATTGCTGACATCTGTCCTCGGAAATATATGTCGCCAGTTTTATTTAAATGAATGTCATTTTCATCATGTGTTATTGCCGGCTCCAATTTTATTTTTTCTTGCGTTTCAGGGAAAATAATGCAGCTGCTGTTTCAAAGACAGAGGTCAAAACAGGTTAGTCAGAAGTCCTGATCAACATCATTAACAAACACAAATCAACAAATGCAAATATAAAAATCATCAGCATCAACCACTGAGGTTAACCATTATAGGAAGATCAGAGGGAAAACCTAAAATAGTGCAACAATTGGAAAAACTATATAAAGTGTGTTGTGTTTAGTTCAGATCAGTCTTTTAAAAACTCTCATTTCCTCTCAGGTGAAGCCAAGGACAGCAAGGCAGATACAACAGCAGCACCTAACAAGCGCCCTCCATCGCCCCCATACCCGCGTCCATCGTCCCCTGTTGTCCTTGTGCCCCCTCTCAAGAAGCGCAGGAAGACCGTCTCGTTCTCCACAGTCGAGAACGACAGCAAAACACAGCTCCCTACTGGACCGTTATCTCCATCTCCCTCACAACTGTCAGGTGAATCTCCCCTCCTCTCCCCCAGCAGGCCCCCAGACTCTCCCGTCACTGCTTCCCCATCCCCCACGGCTCGTCCTACTCAGGGCATCCAACTGCTCCCCTTTGCCTCCAAACCAGGGGAAGGCAATGCCCTCATCGTGCCCCCATCTGGGCGGACACAAGACTCCGATGAGTCCAAAAAGGGACCATCTGTTTCTCCTCAGATCACCCCTGTCAAATCCCCCGGAAAGCGGGGTGCAGGCAAAGAGTCCCCCAAATCTCCAGTCCCTCCTGTTATGGTGTGCCGCACTGTGCAAAACCTGCCATTGGACCATGCCTCTATGTGCAGGATGGCCTTCGAGGAGGCTCCTCCACCACCTCCCGTCAACAAACGGTCCAGAGGCAGGCCTCGGACAACCAGCTTCTCTGCATCTTCCTGTCATTCCCTCAGAGAGGAAGACGAGGATGATGAAGAAAGTGAGCAGAGGCTGAGACTTAGAGAGCAGCTGGGGGCATCAAGCCTCTTGCAGCTGGCCTCGGCGTCAACCACTGACCTGTCTGTGTTGGCTGACGTAGCCCTGAAAATGGACCCTGATGCAGGGGACTCAGAGGAGACAGAGACATCTGATGAGGCAGAGGAGCAGAAGATGGAAGAGGATCTCTTCTCCCCAGAGTCACTGGCTCTGATTTTGAGCCCAGAGGGTGTAATTGTCCTTATGGAGCACAACTACTGCAAACCCCCAGTTCTCCCAGTACCATCCGGTACCAAAAGGACTTCCTCCAAACAAGACTCCTCTGTTTTGCTCCCAGCAGACCTCAACACTATTTCTGGGGTGCTTGAAGCACCAGAGGAGGTTATTGGAGAGGCGCTACCATCCAGAGGAGATACAGGAGAGTACTTATCTTCAATGGGAGTGCTTTGTGAGTCTGAGGACGTTGGCCAGGCTGCAGCTCTACCTCCATCGTCAAAGAAGAAGATCATGGTCAGCAAAGGTCTCGAACTTGAAAACGACAAGAACAAAAAGAGGAGAAGAAAAGACAAAGAAAACCTTGAGATTCTTCCCGCAAAGAAAGAGAAGGAGCAGCCGGGCAAGAAACAGAGGAAGCGGAAACTAGAGGTGCGTAGGACTTCTGCTTTGTTCCTGTAAACGTTTGTGAATGCCTTAACCATAAATAGTGTGTCATAGGTAACAGGCTGTCACAATGTGTCTGACGCAGAAAACATTATGACTCATTGTTGGACTAAGTTTAGGTTTCTGTAATGGTGGCACATTATTTTTTAGTAATGTCATCACGTTTCTAAGGAAACGACATGACTGGCTTTATTTTTATCCTGCGTCTCGTCCACTTACAAAATCTGCGGAAAATATGAAAGTGGGCCTAATACAAACACACTGCACAACTACAGTATATGTAGATATATAAAAAAGTAAAAACCTTGTATTGACCAGATTTATATCGCCATCATTGTATTGTGGTAGATTCTGGCCCATGGATGTTTTAGGAGGAGCAGGCCGAGATACGGATCTCTGCTCCTCTCTACAACAATTAATCTCAGTCACTGCGTCAACACAGAGCAACTGGCTCTGCCTCAGTGTTTTAGTTAAATTTGTTCAGTCTATGTTTATCAAACTTGCTAGTGTCACCGTCATGCTCGGCCACCAGCAAAAACCACATGTTTAGGCTGCAACGGATGTGCAGTGCATTTTTCCTCATACATGCCAGGCTGAATGTAACTGATTCAGATGTTTGATTTTGACTGGAAAAACACTCAGAAGGACTGGAAAACAAGCATACAGGATAATATCTATTGGCGTTCTGAACAAGTGAGAGAGATTGTAAGGGATCTTTTCTCTTTTAATCATTTAAGTTAAGGTGATAGCCTACCTCACTGAATGTCTGGTAGAACAGCACTTGTGCTTGTTTCTATGAAAATTAATTTTGTATTTCAGGAAAAAATGTAATGATCCTGCATATATACATACATTTTGGTAAGTTAAAGCAAGGTACTGACTGAAACTGTTCTATAAATATGTGACCATGTCCACGTGACTTAATGTGCACAAGATGTGAAGGTATAAACATTAAACAAACTAAAAGGCTACAATGGATGACAAATTTCACTTGAACCTAGACAATGGAAACTGAAGTGTATGTTTGAACACAGACTCAGTGCTTGTCCATAGTTGTGGTCACTCACAGTTCATTTGTACTAATATTCTTCTTCTGTGTAGGACTCTGAGGAAGATGTGGACGTGGAGGAGCTCGAGTCTGGGGAGCTATCCAGCTCAGACACAGAGGACGAGATGGTTGAAGACGTGAGGAAGAGCGAGCGCCTCTTTCTGCAGGAGGCAGGGATAACGTCGTCCCAGCGCTGGCCAAAACCTGCCCCAGCACCCGAGCCACCAGCCATGAAGTTTGACACCCGCAGTGAGTTTGAGCAGATGACCATCCTGTATGACATCTGGAACTCCGGTTTGGACGGTGAAGACTTGAATCTGCTGAAGAAGACTTATGAGAAGCTGCTACAGGACGACCACAGCTCTGACTGGCTCAATGATACACACTGGGTGAACCACACAAATATCCTTATCAACACAGACCTCTGCATTAATTATGTGTGTGCGATCACCAAATTAACCCCAGTTCCCAATGTCCAAACAATCTGTGGCTGTTTTGAATCAATAAGTAGCCCACATTTTTTACTGGGTCAAATATGTTATGTCTTCATATCATTGTGTGCTTTTGTGCTATTGTCCTTGACCTTTGAGCTGCACTAACCAATTTGCCGAACCCTCGGCGTAAGAAGAAGAATGCAGGTGGACAGCTTCGTGAGCATGTGACTGGTTGTGCCAGGAGTGAGGGCTACTACGCCATCAGCCGCAAGGAGAAGGACGTCTATCTGGACCTGGACCTGCCTGAGCAGGTCATACGGGAGGTGGAGAATGTCGACACCTCGGTAAGCATTCTTCCAATTTTATTATGTGACTCTGTAGTCCTTTCGTCTCTGCAGTATCCTTAAGGTTTTTTTTTTTTTCTTTACCGCCACTCTGTTCAAAGAATCTGTTTAACAGCGATGTACTTGAATCTGTGGTTCTCCAATGATTTTGCCAATCGATTTAAAGAAAAAATAGCCTGTTTAGGTCTGTTCTTCTATCATTATCAAACTAACAATTAAGAAACTAAATATTGAAGATAAAATAGATGGCTTTTAAAACAATGAAAGAATAGTCTTAGCTGTAAAGAAACACTTATTGCTCTATTTTTGAATTTGGTCAGTCTAGTGCTGTCATGATACTAGAATTTCTAACTTTTGACAAATATCTATATTCAAAACTGTTTTGATACCACAGGGAAACATTGACATTGAGGGCATACAATTAAAAAACTGTATTGAAATATAAATATAACATGGCTATAACATGACAACGACAACTATTCCTTTCAGGGTTAGGACCGTTAACTACTGGACTCTAATAAACATTAACAATAGTTAAAACTATATACATGAATTAAAACAATATTTTTCCTGTGGTAGTGCACAATGTGTTGTCACACATTAGAAAGGTTACAAAGTGCAAGTGAAATATAAAACCTGGCCACAAAAGCCAACATGAAACTGGAGCAAATGAGACAAGTGACGAGAAGTGAGTATGAGTGAGTGAGAAGCGGGACTATCCGTGCTCTGCAGTGGTGGGTGTGTGGGTGTGTGTGTGTCAACTCACTCTTGGAGATTGGAGAGAGCGAGAAACTAGTATAAATAGTGTTGATACTGAGGAAAATGAGATCAGAATCAAAATTGTCATGTCTTAGTTAATGTTTATTCAACATTCATTTTTATGATGTTGGTTATTAAAATAAAACCCACTGAATACAATTTGCAGCAAGTTTTAAAATGTTTGATAGTTGCTATGGAAGTAAGGGTGGGGGTCTGATTGTGTGGAAATTCAAAGTGCTCTAAAAAATCCAAATGTGGTTGCAGATGACAATGCTGTGGAAAGGATCATATATTCCAGCTCTGTGCTGGCTCAGTAAACAAACTCCAGGGGATCCATTCATTGCTGTATATGCTATGGTTATTATAGATGGTTATTGTGATGCTTTGGAATTAAATAGGGGCAGGGATAAAGAGAGGATTTCAAACAGATTGAATTGATGGGCTTGTGGAACTGTGATAAAGCTTTTCCAAATAGCTGATGAGCACAAAGCTTCATAACTTTACCATGTGTGTTGTGAAGTCTAGAGGTTTTGGACAATTTGTTAATACAGATAATACAGTAACTTATGGTTGAACACAGCAAATTTCATAAGACACAAAAAGACTCCATATCTACAGGGTTACTCCTAACCAGTTGCCTTATAGATTAGTCTTACAGAATCACATATTAGCAATTTTCTGAAGTGGAGCCTGAATTCAGACTGCCTCAGTAGTGATGGTCGGGAATTTGATTGCTGTGCAACACCTTAATGCTGTTTTTGAGATGGTTTAAATCTACAGTAGGATATACAGTTTGTTAGTTAAACCAGCAGTACACTATCTAAGGTTATTTTCTTTTATTTAAAGTATTTAGAAAAGCTAAAATACTATCTTGTATTAATCAAGGGTAAGGTTTTTTTTTTAAAAAGCTTAATTAAACATTAATTATAGCCTCAGATTAAATTCTGTTTTTGTGAAGCCCTTAGTGCTGCATTTCTGCAAGGAAGTTAATTAAGGCACTTTAATTAGATAATAAAATGTGACGTTATTGGAAATCAAAGGTTAAAACCCTGTATGTGCAAATTTTCCAAGTAAACATATTAGAAACATGTGTAACACAGTTTGCATTGACTGATTAAAGGAGTGTAACCGTTGTGAGACAGATGGCTGACAGATTTCTCAAGGGCTCTCAAAAAACACTATTTAAAAAACACGATTTGAAGAACACTGTGGTCTTGATTTACCAGAGAGCTCATGCTCACAAAAATCAATATTGCCAAACGGCACCTTTAAAGGGATAGTGCACCAAAAGCGGAGATCCCAGGGGAGAGGGAGTAGCAACACAACTCCACTTAATGGAGGCTTACAGTGCCAAGGGATGTGAGGACTCTAAAACTTCACCTCCCTCGGCATATGGGTGAGTGGATAATGGCTGAATTTTCATTTTTGGGTGCACTATCCCTTTAAAAACAATTTTTTAAAGGTGTGAATTTATTCAGAATCATAGAAGATTAGATTCAAGATTCTTATTTGAATCAATATTTTCACCCATCTGTAGTTGTCTGTTACAGCCACAGTAATCCTCAAACCTTCCAGAACTTCACACCAGTCACTCCTGCCAGTGGATTTATTTTACAACCTTCCCAAATTTGATCACTTTCGTGTGTTTTGCTATTTTTAAGCATGTAGTTCCTTGTGGTTTCTCTAAGAAAATATCTGCTCCCCTTGTATAATTTGGTAGAAATGAGGTGTACTGGGTCACATCAGGGGTTACAGCTTCCATACAACACCAGATTGTTGTTAGGGAAGGTAGGAGCATTTTAGTGTTCGTGTGGTTTTCACTGGAAAATGGGCTTAAAGTAGTGTTGTGTTTCTGAGCAACACTTGGATTCCCCAGTTATGTGTTTTCCATTCTGGTTTTGTGCTGTGCTTCACCGTCACTATGGAGAAAAACAAGTTTCTTTATATTCAGGGCACACACAATTTAAATTTTTATTATGGCTTATTGTTTTGATGTAGCCTCAGTGTTTTAAAGGTACAATATCACTGACTCAGCACAAAATAAGATGTAACTGAACACAACAGCAAACAGCATCTTTGATGTCCTGATCAAAGTAACCGAGCACCTGTCCCAGGTGCACAGTGATGTGGTTTGGTCTGACTGTGGAGGAGTTCACAGTGGAAATGTTTTCATAACACAGACTGATCATGTTCTTCAGAAAAGGCTATTCAGGTTGACCATAATGAATTGTAAATGACACCATCCTTCAGTCAGTCAAGTTATTGTTTCAACACTTTGCATAAGTAAAGCTGACTCAGCTATTGAAAAAGCTAAACACACAGCAAAGCAAAAACAAGGACAAGTGTTTATTGTGTTTGTGACCATGTTTAGTCAGCTGCACAGTTAATGGGAGTCATCTTTTTTTGTCATTAGCAACATTGTTGTTTCTAGGCTTTTGGACAGCTCTAATAGTTTCAACTAAGCTCACCTTTTCAGACTTGCTACTAACCACTTGAAACATTGATGTTTTTTAGATGGATGGTTTTAGCCATGTATACACAAAACGCAGACACACACTGTTGGTTTGTAATTAAATCTACACATTTAATCCGTATTTGGAAAAAAAGAACACAACTTATAAAGGTTTATAATGGTTATTGAGGATATATCTTTTCATTATTAGCAACAAGGCATGAGCTAGACAGACATATAAACACAGTGCAAAATACTCATAACCGCTTCCGCGGTAGTTCCACTACTGTTGGTCACACCATGACAACATGTTGCCATGATCACACACACACTCGCACACTCACATGGTATAAACAATACAAGCCGTCGTGTCGTTGCAGCAGCTGGTAAATAGCAGGTTTAAGACAAAAGACAGAACTCCTTTGTTTTTTTAATATGGTGTTTGAGAAGCCTTGTCTAACAGAAGCTGTGTCATCTTTTCAGTTACTGCTGAAACATTTCATACTCATTCAACGTTCATAATTTGATGTAGGTTTGACATGTATCCTACAGTTGTGCTGCTGAGCAGAATTAGCTTCAACTTTTGTTCCCCTTTATAGTTCTTACGCCTCTGTGCAATAGCTGTGGTCGAAGGCAATATCTGAAGAACACCTTGAAGGAATTTCTTCAGATTTGGCACAAGGTCAAGGTCTCCATGACCTTGCATCTATTCCATTCTCGTAAACACGATATCTCATGAAAAGTTTGAGGGAATTTCTTTAAATTTGGCACAAACATTCACTTGGACCGAAGAATAAACTCACTGGAATTTGGTGGTTGAAGGTCAAAATATGTTTTTGGCCATAACTCAATCATTCTTATGTTAATTATGACAAAACTTCACAAAAATGTCTATTAGGATTAAAAAAAAACTATCCAAAAGGTCAAAGGCCAACTTCACTGTGACATCTTAATATTCTGCATAAAACACTTTTCTGCTAAATACTCAACATCATATCTTAGGAACAGAAGGGGAGACATATGGTCAGATACTGAATGGGTGACACTAGTCTTGGGTGCCCACCTTGAAACGATGCTGATTGTATAGATCTTCTGGTTGGCGGAACGCAGATGTGTGTGAAGCAGACATGTTTTCACAGACATGGATGTAAACTGTAAGAGAAACTTGACTGGTGTGCAGAGGCATACAACTGCAGGGCAGTAATTATAGTTCATCTTGAATTTCTTTGTAGTCTTGACGGTTTGTTCGTTTGAAGACAACTTTTGATAATGGCTGATATTGTGTATAAGAAACACAATTCAGAGGCCTCAGAATTGACATCCTGCATTTTCTGGTTGTCCAATGCATGATTACAGATTGTGCAATGATAAAGCATACTTTGTAGAAGCAGAAGAAAATCTTGCCTCTATCTCTTCTGTTATCATTTACTCACAGCCTTATCTGCCTTCTCACTGACTGGTTTCCAGTGAACCTCAACCACACTAACAAGTCTTACTGTCTGAGTGATCCTGATTTCCAGCTCAAGGCTATGTGATAAAGTGATACCGTGGCAATGACTCCTTAACTGTCCATTTCCTTCCAGGGAGCCAACCGGATACTATCAGAGAGACGTTCAGAGCAGCGCCGCCTCCTCACCGTCATCGGCGCCACAGCTGTCATGGACTCTGACCTGCTCAAACTCAACCAGCTTAAGGTATGAACAGCTACAGTCGTAGTGTCTCATATATCCACTCAGTCGCATTACAGTTATAAGGCATTGTTGTGCATTATGGTTTTTCATATAAAGTCCTTCCAGACAGAGTTTTGATAGTGTATTTGCTGGTATTCAAATTTCGCAATACAGTTATCTTGATATAGAATATTATTTCAGTAATCCCAGAAATAAGATGAAATCATCATACTTCAGTGACTTTAAAACATCACCACACAATGCCTGGTGGTGATGGCAGAGATGTGTAGATACAAAATGAACATGATGTCAGGGAGTGTGTCTTTTGAAGAGTACTTACAACATCCCATTAGGTGTGGCATCCCTTCCAGGTATTGGAGGCAAATACGTTTGGGAGTTTTGGCCTTCTAAAATGATCTGTCAAGTACTGCCTCTTAAAAAAGTACGATAGTGAGGCTCGATATCCTGTTCTATTCTGTAACTTAAGTCAACCTGGCTGTCATACAAACACACATTTGTTTGCTTTATTAATAACGTCAATTTATTGCTTACTTAATGTGTCATTCCCATTTCCCTCAACACGCGAGTGCTGAGCTGAATAGGCGTGAAAATGTAGATTCTTTGGACAACGGTAAGATTTTTGCTGATATTACAAAGTCTGCCAAAATACAGTTTCAATTTGATTTAGTTCAGGGGCCTGCAACTGATATGAGATTATTATTGTAATTTTCATGGCTGCTTGCCTGATGCAATGCCTCAAGTGCTGTATAAAAGTTCAGGGAAGAGGTGTGCTTGGACGGAAATGGTGGCAGGCGTGCCACAGGAATTTAAAAAAAAGATGATGTTATGTATCGATGTTTTCACTTTTCAATGATCGTTCATCATTGAATTAATATAGCGATCCAGACTGATGTATGTGCACTTTTTGTAAGTGTATCAAAGTATTTGCTGATAAAGGCACAGTTGAAAAGAAAAAAAAGGTGTGGGGAAAAAAGCCTTTGCATTGTCGTCAGCAAGTTAAACCAAGGCAGCGGCCAATAACTCAAAGGTGACCCGCACACACATGCCAAGGCCTGGTGATAACTCATGCGGACGGGCAGGGAAAATCCTGAGGTTAAGATGCTGCCCTTTCATTTCTTTTAGTACCTTTTGCCTAACAGATTTGACCTTTAGTCTGTACTGACTAAACATTCCTGTCTCCTCTAGCTGCCATGATACCATTCAGTTTTTATCCACAACAAACCCACAGCGTGTAGATCCACAGGAATGCAACCAACAGGCACTCACCCCCTTATATACAAGATTTCCCTCTGTGATAATATTATCACACAGAGGCACAAACCATCTTCGCTTTTCAGCACATTGCTCTGAGTATAACACAAAGAAAACACTCCAATGAAAAAACTGCTACCCTAACTTTGGTGATGTTTGACAACTTCAAAGCTATCTTACTTAAGCTGAAATTGCATATTTGTGTTTTACTCATGTAGTTTAAATGCCAGTTTGTTTACACATTAGAGCTATATGCCTTGACCAATAAAAGTTGGACCTGGGGCCTTCTGCAGTTCCTGTATTCAAAGTAAGGTCACTAACTTTGCACACTCTTGAGTCATGGATGTATCAGTGATTGGCCTCCTCGCTAGGAAGGCGTTAATCCTTCAACGCCTGCCAGTTTCTCCTGCCTCCAGGGCTAAACATGTCACAGCTGACTCTGTTGAATACGCAGACAGGAAACAAGTTCATCAGCAACACCCTAAAGAAGGGTGGTGGTGGTGGAGCAGTTTGGGTGGTGGCGGTTTTACTCTGGAACTGTGATAAATGCAGAGTCAATCTACTTACAAACCATGTCCACACCTAAAAGCCTACATACTTAAATCTATATTTGCTGCTTGTACATGTAAGGGCTGGAGTTTTCTAAAATCTCAACGCATATTCATCTGAGAGCCTGCATGCATTGTAATTTTCTTTTAAAAATCAAGTCTTTTGGGGCGTCGGTGGCTTAGTGGTAGAGCAGGCGCCCCATGTACAAGGCTGTTGCCGCAGCGGCCTGGGTTCGAGTCCAGCCTGTGGCCCTTTGCTGCATGTCATCCCCTCTCTCTCTCTCCCCCTTTCATACTTAACTGTCCTGTCCATTAAAGGCAAAAAATGCCCAAAAAAAATCTTTAAAAAAAAAAAATCAAGTCTTTTGATACAGTGACTCTTGTCTGTCCTTATGCAGTACCGCAAGAAGAGGCTTCGTTTTGGACGCAGTAGGATCCATGAGTGGGGCCTGTTCGCCATGGAGCCCATTGCTGCTGATGAGATGGTCATTGAGTATGTGGGACAAAACATCAGACAGGTACTGCCCCCAATCTGTGTTGAGCGACTGATGATTTTAAAGCAGTATTTTTTAGACATACCATGCAGTTAGAATGTTGACCAAATATTAACAGTCCTAAGCAGTGATGATACAGTTCCCGCCACAAAATTCCATTATTTCTTCACCAGTGCACTCTAATATAAAGAACTGTGAATATGGCAGTAAATTAAATGTTAGATGCCTTTATACTGTGGTTGGTTCAGTGTTAACAGTGATCAAATGTTTGTTTGTGCGTCCAGATGGTGGCTGACAATCGAGAGAAGCGGTACGCACAGCAGGGCATCGGGAGCAGCTACCTGTTCAGAGTGGACCACGACACAATTATAGATGCCACCAAGTGTGGTAACCTGGCACGATTCATCAACCACTGCTGCACTGTGAGTCTAAACACCCTCAGTCACTTTCATTTCATATCTGACGTGTTTTAAATGTTGGTCATAGCTAACAGGCGCTGACATATGACTGATTTTATCGTAATTTATTTCTGGAGCTGCTCCTCATCAGTCTGTCATCATTTTGTTCCTCCAGCCAAACTGCTACGCCAAGGTTATCACCATAGAGTCCCAGAAAAAGATTGTGATCTACTCGAAACAGGCCATCGCCGTCAATGAAGAGATCACCTATGACTACAAATTCCCCTTGGAGGAGAACAAGATTCCTTGCCTGTGTGGAACAGAGAACTGCCGTGGAACACTAAACTAGTGGACACGTATCTCTTTCTCACTTGCCAATGGCCAGCCAGACCTGAACACCCGCCTGGTTCACCCTCCTCAGAGTGTACCTCAAAACAAAGCCACCTTCCTGATTCCCCACCCCCGTCCTCACAATACCCAGGAAACAGAGACACACATTTGCACTTTTCATGCACACTTTTCATTCACTTGGCAGTCTCACAAGCCAGTGTGTGAGCGGTTTGTGTCACCTGGCATGTGAATACAATGAGGGGGGCCTCCGCTTCAGCATTAGCTCTCCTGTGGCAGTATTGTTGGACTCCATTTGGTTAAATGTTCTGATCAAGGGGTTCCATGAGGCCTGGCATGAAAAGTGCTTCTAGTACCATGCCAATATCCATTTAAAGGAAGGCAATAAAAACTAAAAAGAAACACCAGTATTTTATGTCTAAACAGCCCGGATCACTGTTCCCGTGTCAAATCCCTCCCTGCACCCACCCATCCACTCAGATCCGCACACAGACGCACAGGAATATCTGACAAATTCAGGGTTTTTAAAAAGCGCTTGTTAAGGGCGTACTTTTAAGATGACAAAGTTCAATCAATTTGGTCTTCAGTTATGCAAGATTTCCAAGTGTGAAGATTGTTTTGAAGCTTTTTTTTATTTCATTTCATAGTATTATATAATAATATTACTATTGCTGTTATTAATGGTATTGTTATTTAGTTGCATTAGCTGTAAGTATCTTACAGTGAGCTTCAGTGTACCCACCCACTGTCCTTAGTGGCTTGTGATTCACCAGAACCATGAAACTGTCATTTCTCTCCTCCACTGTGCGTTACTCTCCTGATTCGCCACAACTTTTTGTCTGGATGAGAGTAAAGTCCTTTTGAGCTCTTGATTTTAACCCACCGTGAAAAATAAGTCAGTTAAGTTGTAGCTAAAAGTGTGTTTTATTTTTACATGGCTGCTGAATATTTGTCTGCAGGATCAGCACAACAGAGAATTGGCCTGTTTTTTTTCCTTTGTTCCCTGGAAGTTAAAGCTATGTTAACAGTCTTTGAGGTTGACAAGTGTTTGGTAGGATCTTTCTGTCTGTTTGTCTGTGTTTAGTTCCTTGGAAGCAAATGTTGACAGTTCCTATTTCTACCGTTGGCAAAGGTTTTCTTTCTTCAGCTTTTAAAGCAAAGATTACCACCAAACTCACGCAGGTCCTAGTTAAAATGTGTAGTCAGTGATTAACTTTGTCAATCTGTGTGCTGCACATGATTTTAAAAGGCACATTTATTTGATGAGGTCAGGTCTCTTCAGAGGTTTAGTTTTGTAATGTTTCTTTTCCCCCCCGTTTTGTGGGCCTTTCCAGAATGCGCTAGTAGGCCTGTGTGTTTTATTTGAAAGCGTGGAGTTGTTGCCCCATACGAAACATCCCTCCCTTAAAAATTTTAATCAGCTTAATGCAAAGAGATGTCCTGCTTACGATCTGTCTGTAGATGGGTGGAAGGTATATATAGATAGGCCTCGGCAGGTTTGTGACACGCTTCAGATGGCAGGATGTACGTATATGGCCCTCGTGTTGTGTCTCTGTTTTTCATATGGCTATGGCCGTCCAAAGTTTATCTTTCATTTTGAACTTTTAACTAGAAGACTCTTTTTATTTAGATTCCTCCCAAACAGGAAAATGTGTAAGATATTTCTTGTTGCAATGACAGCCTTTCAGTACAAACCAACCCTCTTTACTACAGGACAAAAAGATGAAAGGAAAAAAAAAAATTCAAAGAAGTACATGTAAATATTGTAGAGGTGTTTGTTTCTCGTAGAAACACACTGATTTCAAGCTGTAAATATGTCGTTCCTTTTCCTCTCTCCATGAGGAGGAAACATGTACATACCTTCCATTCATTTATTTTTTATTGGTTTTCCTTTTAATTTGATGATTATGTTAATATTATTTGCAATATTTCTCTTGTATTAATGCGTTGGACCCTTTATTAATGGTGCATTAAAATATTTTTTAAACAAACGAAACGTCATGTTTTTTCAATAACTTTGTGTCCTTCTACTGAGGTTCAGCAAGTGTGGTAGGATTATGTAGACGTCAGTGTCTGAAGGAACCAGACAACTCAAGTATTTTTTACGTGCTAGATAGAAGGTACCTATAAATAACTAGCTGATAAAATGAAGTGTTCAACAGGAAGTTGCTTGCATAGCGGAAACTACAAAGTCCCATTTCCTTCTTGACAGAGTTGAAATCAGCACCGACAGTGCACCTGCAACTGTGATATTTCCTGTTTAGAGAAATGAGAGAGGAAGTGCTGAAATCTGGCCGGCAAAGACTGGATTTCATAAGTCACCAGATGACGATAGGAAATGGGAGATTTGGAAAGCTCACTGCGCAGATGGTGACCCGAATTTTTAAAAGATCAAGCTGACGAACATCTGGCAAGCCCCTGCTCTGCTTAACGCGTTATTCTGTTGAAATCAGCTGTAGTGGTATTGGTGATATGAAGGTGCACTTTTTACCAGAGCTGAACTGAGCTGACCTGAAAATAGCACTTCACCTTTTTCTACACCAAGTTTATTGGCTTTTATGTTCATTTTGAATAAACATAACAGACATTCACAAAAACCCTCCCTCCTGTCCCAAATAACTCAACATTCTTGGTAAAAAGAAGATTCCAAAACACAACATTAAGTGTAAATATCAAGTCACTATAAGAGGAGAGCAGGGAAAAAAACAACAGAACAACATGGACAAACAGTCGCAAAAGGGGCCTGAAGCAAAATTTTGACAGAGCTTGGTAGTGCCCCCTTTGGCAAGTATCACAGCTTCTAAATGCCTTTTGTAGCCAGCTAAGAGTCTTTCAGTTCTTGTTTGGGGAATTGTCACCAATCCTCCCAACCAAAAGTCTTCTATTTCTGTGAGATTCTTGGGCCGTCTTCATGCACTGCACTTTCGGGGTCTATCCACAGATTTATAATGATGTTCAGGTCGGGGGACTGTGAGGGCCAAGGCAAAACCTTCAACTTGCGTGTCTTGAGGTAGTCCATTATGGATTTCAAAACATGTTTATGAATCATTGTCCTATCGTAGAAGCCATCATCTCTTTGTCTTCAGCTTGTTTTACAGATGGTGTGATGTTTGCTTCCAGACTTTGCTGGAATGTAACTGAATCCATTTTCCTCCCTCCCGTAAGAAGTTCCCCGTGCCACTGGCTGCAACACAAGCCCAAAGCATGACTGATCCAACCCCGTGCTTAACAGCTGGACAGGATTTATCGGACATTTACTCAACTGACAATTTGTCTGTTTTTCTTAACATTAACTGGAAAATCTTTTATTCCAGTTTAGTTATTTTGGCTTCAACAGGAACAACACTTTCTCTCAATTTAGAAATCAGTGCAAGAACTTATTTCCAGGATGAGTTTTTGACATACCCACATAGAAATAAACACAGCTCCATTTCCTTTGTTACAGTTAATGCAGTTGTCAGAAATATATCAGTTTTCATCTGGTATTCATAGTTTGGATTTGGGCCAGAAGACATCTACTGCCAGTCCTTCAGGGAGGGGAGTTTTATTTAGAACCTGCTAATTATATGGACTGTTTTACTGGAAGTGCATTGCTTGTCAACAGCTTGGGTCACTGCTTACTTCCTGACAGCTGATGTCATTCACTTACACTGCAAACATTCCAACAAAAAATAGAACAATAAAGCACGTACAGCTGATTTCTGTCATGTATGATTTGCAGGCCTTCAACTGTTTGTGGGTGAACGTAAGATGTGATTTCCCTCTTAGTCAGAAGGAGGCTGGCTGAAACTGGAATGGCAGGATATTGCTTTAGTCACATTCAAACCATAGAGCTCAGCATTTCAACAATTTATTGCCTTATTGTTGCAGGGATGACAGCAATTGTTCCCAAATAGTATCATCAAGAACCCTTGAACTTATCTACATGAAACACTGCCTTCTATGGAAAGATGTTGTTCCATGAAATCCCACCTGTGTGTAGTTTTGATCTCTTCCAGAATGAATTATAGAAATGGGAAGGTAAGATTTTTCAAATTTTACAGCAGCACAAAGACATCAGATCAGTCAAAGGAAAACTGCTGATATAATTCATACACAGTATGTTTACAGGTATTCCTGCATACAGACATTGCGTAGAGCCTTTTGTGGCTCCACAGTGAGCTTTACAAAGTCGGGCAAACTGATAAAAATCCTTGTTATACAACACAGTAAAAACAAAGACTGCCCTTTGACCAGTCCTCTTTGGTTAACATGTGACCTTGATACGATGGTGTGTAATGGCCTTGACAGGGAATTTCAACTGCACACTTCAAGAACATAGATAAGGGTTAGATATTGGGTGAAATTAGAGTCTACATCAGTAAATTTAGTCTAACTTGTGGATTACTATACTGCCAAAACCCAAGTTTAATATCAGTCAAATATTTTTTAGTATGCATAAAAATTCAGTGGCTTATTATTGACAATAATGTTTGGACTGAGATTGTTAATAAATTATTTACTGATGCTTTATAGAAAGTTTATCAGTGATTATGAAGAAAAACCTTTGGGTTGCCAGGTTGTGAAAAATCTAGTTTGACCACTTATCTTAAAAAGGTCTGCAGACAATCTGAATCTATTCATCAGCAATTTAGTAACACTTAACAACTGCAGACTTGATGATTATTAATGGATTTTTATTAATATTCATATTCGTGGTTGTCAATGTCTTTTGTTTCAAGACCCCTTAAATGATGCACATTTAGTCACACACCCCCATTTGATAAGATCTTACTTCAGGGACCTCCATCTGAAAACAATTTGATTGTTAGATATGATTAAATACCATGCCAAACAGCAGCCTTCACAATCTTGAATAATATGGCAAGGATCCAAAAATAAGCCCTGCTTTTTAGTCTTTTACTATAGACACTCCTTCCTTCTCTACTTGGGAGAGGCCAATGCGGGGCATGTCAGTCATTCACAGCAGGAGCCTATCAATTAATTACATTCTGTCTGAACCCCACCTGGTTATATAATTTGTCATTCCTGCTTGTTTTGTCACGCTGATGATCACGTTGTAGCTGAAACATGTCCGTCTCTGTTCATTTTGCCCAATATTAAGTAAGCTGATTTATCCAATGTTCTGTTTGTTTGTTTTTTAGATATGATTAAGACCAGGGTACTACACTCTGCTCCAAACATTTAAGGGAACACTTAATGGTCACAGTATAACACCAAGTTAGTTAAACTTCAGGGATATCACTCTGTCCATTTAGGAAGTACAAGTGATTGTGAATCAGTTTCACCTGCAGATGCAATGGAGAGGCAAAAGCAAGACGACCCCCAAAAAGGGAGTGGTTTTGCACGAGGTGGCCACAGACAGTTGGGACAGTCCAGCTCCTCCAGGATGGCACATCCATACGTGCGGTCGCAAAAAGGTTTATTGTGTCTACCAGCACAGTCCTAAGAGCATGGAGGAGATAACTGGAGACCACGCTATTACACGAGGAAAGCTGAACAGGGCTGTAAAAGGGCATCAACCCAGCAGCAGGACCGTTATCTGCTCCTTTGTGTGAGGAGAAACAGGAGGAGCACTGCCGAAGCCCTACAAAATGACATGCAGCAGGCCTCTATATTTAGGAATGACACTGGGTTTGTTTTTCTCATTTGGAAAACTGTAATTAAAGCTTATCACTCTGTCATTGACCTGCTTTGAGATTAGCAGCTTTTCATCTTAAATGAAATGTTTTAACATCAATTATCATACTTCAACTAGATTCACACTCTCCACAATATCATGCATAATGCTTACATATGTTTTCATTAACATAAAAACAGTCAGGTGAGTTTAAGCAGAAGTTCTCCCTGATACCAGTTTAAGTTGGATTGATGAGCATTTTTATATTATATTTTCATATGTTTTAAGTGAATAATTTATGGAAATGTATGAATGGATTACTAAAATGTATAACTTATTACCATAAATATTTTAAGTAAAACTTTTAAACCCTCTTTAAAATATGCCTAATTGGAACCAATTCATTGTAGGCCTAATCCATCCAATAATTATTTACTCTTTATCATTTTGTATTATAACTAATGTAATCCCACTCAGACACCCTTGTGATTACAACCTTGCTCATTTCAATGACAAAAATATGTTAGAAGTACTCAGATGGTAAACTTAGGTAAAAGTAGCAATACCACAGTGTAGAAATACTCTGTTACAAGTAAAAGTCCTGCACTCAAAATATAACTGAAGTAAAAAAGTATTAGCATCAAAGTACTCATTATGCAGAGTGACTCTGCAATAATATATTGCACTGTATAATTGTAGTACAATTTGCATTAATATGTACATTGCTTTCGTGTTGCAGCTGGTAAAGGTGGAGCTATTTTTTTTTACTTTATGATGGAAAGCCTATCATGTGAATGTAAAGGATAGAGTCTTAACTGTATCCACAAGTAGGCCTATATCATAATTTATATTTTTGTATCTCACTGTAACCTGAATCTGGAAGGTCATTTAAAATAAATATAGTATAGTAAAAGATACACATTTCCCTCTGAATTGTAGAAGAATTTAGTAGCAGAAAATGGAAATACTCAGGTAAAATGTAAGTACCTTCAGTGAATATACTTACCAGCACCACCACTGACTGCTGCTCTGTACGTGCAAGTGCGTCTGTCTGCAACAATAAAGGTTTACAAAAAAAAAGAAAAGAAAAAGAAACCCCTCCTCCTCCTCCTCCCCCTCTCCCTCCTCCTAAAGCTGCCGTTCACAGAGAGACGTGACAGAGAGACATGACAGATCGCCTTAGAGCACGTCCACACTGCACAGCACTTCCACAGCATGTCTGAAAACCAGCGGGGTCTCGTCTACCTGCTCACCGGAGGCTGCGGCTTCCTCGGCAGGCATCTGCTGCGGCTCCTACTGGAGAAGGAGGACAAACTGGCGGAGGTCCGGGTATTTGACAAGCACATAGATTCAAGTTTGAATGGACTCAGCACAGGTAAGACGACCTGAAGGTGTTGTTGCGACGCAGTTTCTGATAATTTAAAGATTTAGCTAATTTCAGTGAAGCCAGTGACCCTTTAAAATCTCTTGCTCTCATTTATTTTCAGCCTTTATAACTGCATTCGCAATCTGTCGTTTCTGCTTGAAGATTGTCTGAAAATTCATAAAAGAGTATCTCTGTCATATTTTAGAAAACATAATTGGTTCTTGGCTTATTGAAACTTTTCTCTGTGTATGTTTCTGGTGTAAGGCCAGTTACCTCCAGTGTTCCTTTGCATGGTTTCTCCTTACATTTCCCTCTGATAGTCTATAGGATGTTAGACTGAAGTTAACTGTGATAGGATACTGATGAACCTGCATATTATGGAGTTACCACATGGATTTCATTATTGGGTTATTTCCCTCTGAAAATGGTGCTGATGAGGGCAGGTTTAGCTATTTGGTCGTAGCCAGCAGGTAACAAACACATCAGCTATTTGAATGGATCACCAGGGTGTAAATCATTATGCAACATATAGGCCTAGTAAATGAAGATTAGTTTTTTTTTAGTAGTGTAAGAGGAGATACTGGAAAGTTTGAGTACAGCTGAACTTTGTGTCTCTCTATGGAAAAACTCCCAACATAATTTCCCTCACATGTTGAATGGTCACTGGGTCGATCTGCAGATGACAGCTGGGCTGTGAATCCAGGATAGCCAACTTCCCTATATCCTGTGCCAGGATAATGATGTTATAACCTGTCATTGTGTGATTTGACGCGTCCTGTTCACGACCTATAGCCGTTTACAGTTACTGTCATCACTTTTGTATTACATGAATGTAGGATGTGTTGTAGTTGTGGTGTGCTGTGACCTGATGTGGACTGCATGCTTTCTGCTTCTGTTTAGTCTTTACTTCCTGGGAAAGAAAAAACTATTAAAATGAATCAAGGTCAGGGAGTGTTTTGCTGGTGAGAAGGCATGCTAGAAGCTACATGAAATATAGAAAGTTACATTCAACAACTGCTCTTTTAAAGCTTTGTCCCTTGTTAGCGTCAGGAATGTACTGAAAACACAAATGATGCCTCTATCCACAGTAGAATCTGCTTCGCTCAGCTTCCATTATTTATTGTCAGCTAGTGCTGAGGCATGCTGTTGTTAGATTGGGCCCCAAAAAGATCAGCTAACAGTAACAGGAGAGCTCAGTCTCACTAACACCTAGTGTAGGCCCCACAGAAAAGGATACGTTTAATTGTGTGTGTGGTTTTATCTGGTTGATATTTAGGCTGGCTTGAATTAGTGGAAACGTCTGTAATTAAAAGCTTCTCTGTAATTAGTAAAATTACAGATGGGGTTGCAAACTTTAGAGTCTGAATAGCAACAGGATCTCTGACTGCATGTTCAAAAGTCTGGCCCCTTTCCATGTAAGCAAGACTCTTGTCTGTTCCTGTTATCTATCAGTGTTAAGTGTTGCAAGGACAGTGTGTGAGAGCAAAGTCAAGCCAACGTTCATAAATGATAAGCATTGGTGCCTAAGTGAAAAACATCATGAAATCCCACAAAGAATTCATCCAGTGTGAGGGCAAGTTGGGTGTGACCATGATATATACTGAAAGATAATTTAAATTTGTCATTTGGCAAAGAGTTAGCGATATTGTTTCTATCAAGGGAGCTATCTGTCTTGTGTCTTGTGACAAAGTCCAGGAATGTGTCAGGTTTTTAATTACCTGGTAACCTTTCTTACTTGAAATAGAATTACATTTACAATGACAGAAAAGAGCTTGTGGAAAGATGATCCAGATAATCTGCAGTATGACACAAATAGTTGTTGCTGAAGAAAGGCAGTGTTTGTCTTCTGTCACACCGAAAGAAAGTTATGTTATCCGTAAACAGAGTGAGGAATCTCTTGCCAGCCTTTGCTGGGTTCTTAGGAAAGCTTCCCTGCTGCAGGACCAGACAGATAAAATGTCTTCCTGTTTCACCCACAGAGCAAACAAAGGTGGTGGTGATACAGGGGGACATCACAGACTACAGCAGTGTTCTGGAGGCCTCCCAAGGGGCCGATGTCGTCATCCACTCAGCCAGCTTGGTAGACGTTTGGCACAAAATCCCAGAGACTCTCATCTTCTCTGTCAACGTCGCAGGTGAGACTTCAAGGGAGTGGTGGTTCGTGTGATAACAGGGAAAAGGGATGGGGAGGAAGCGTCAATGGGTGATTCAGTTTAATGAATGTTTTATTGTGGGAAACCAGAAAAACAGAGGAAACCCACACCCTCTCCTGTTTTGGATAGTTTTCAAGGACGTGACTTCATTCATGGTTTAAAAAATGTTAGCCATAATTATGTTGTACTGTTGTCTATTGAGACAATATTGGCCATTGTTAGCAAGGCATGTTGTATTGAACCAAACAAAATAACATAAACTGCTTTCTGTATAATACAATTCACTACAACGACTACAACACAAACAAATGGTATCGAAATACTGAAGAAATGATCACAGAGGTAGTTTAATTTATTTGCATCACTACATTTAGATTGTTTGGTTTACGGCTATTGAAATTTATGGTGATGTATTTAAAGGAAAAGGCTGCTGATAACGTATCTAGGTATCAGCTGTCAGGTGTCAGCAAATCCAATGGAAAAACACAACCCCGACAATGCATTAGCCCCATGAATGGATTATTCAACAGGCTTAGTGGGCACAGGCCTAGGGGCCCAGAGTGTAAGGGGGCCCCCAGGCCTTCAGCTACAAAATGTAATGTATCTTTCCCTATCTTGTATGGGCTATTTGAGTCGCTGCTGCTGATGTATTATCCCCCCCTCTTAGACTTTTAATTGTATGTCTTGTACATTTTTTGTCTTTTTTTACTTGCTGCAACACTAATTGCCCTACGGGGACACAAATAAAACTGAATCTGAATCTGAATCAATCAGGGAGAGACTAAAAATGACCACAAAGAGACACACAAAAACAACCCAAAAAACAAAGATACACAACCCCCCCAAAGAGATACAAAACTACCACAAAAAGACTCAAAATGACCACAAAATTTCCACAAAGGGACACAACACAACTCAAAAGAGACACAAAACCACTACAAAGTCTGTGTGTTTTGCTCCGATGTTGAGGTGGTGGGGCCTTTTGCACGTCTGTGCCCAGGGGCCCATTGTCTCATAATCCGCCCATGATTAGTCCTTCTCTCAGGACTTTCTGATTTCCTCAGATTGTCTGTGGCCTTCAGTCCCATGCCCACCAGTTCCTACTTGAAATGTAAATCTTTAAAGAAAGGTCACAAATAGATGCTTTCATTTAATAACATAAAGCCAAAACAATTTCCTATATTTCCTGAATATTGTTAGACTTATTCTTTAAAATGTGTACAGGAAATACTGTGACTTAATTGTACGAATTCATGGATCTTTGTGACAATGAGCTTTATGTGACTAAGCTGGGAACATGGTGAGAGCATCATGATGTTTGTGGGTTGTGTTGAGGTTAAGGTCAATGTCTGGCCTTTAGTAGTCTGCAGTGATTCAGCAAATAGACAAAACCCACTTTGTTGTGAGACGTGGGTTTTTTAAACAGTTCCTCCCAAACAGGCGGACTTGTAAATTATTTATTCAGTTCTAGCAACTTTACAGGTTGCTTGAACTGAATAAATAATTTACAAATATCTGTCTAGAGGTTGTTAATGGGTTGAAGTGCCAGAACATCATCAGCTAAATAAGGTTTAATTTTAAACTAATGTTATCAAACCGCCACAGAATTAAAGTCTGTGGTCTTGCATGAAGTCAAGGAACAGAGGGAGTGGTTTGATTCTGAAGGTCCAGTCTAGATTCCTCTGGCAGACAAATATGACAAGAATTCGATATTATTTCCCCTGTGTTTGTCTCAACAGGGTTTCATGTTAACTCCCTCTAATCCTGTCAGTAGTGGAGTTGAGAACGTTATCTAGACTTTGGTTCCCAGTTAGAATTGATTTTAGTGATGACGTAAGACGCCCTTTGCTTTCTGGCCTTCAGATTAAGTACATACCAGGGATTTTAACCCACTTGTGTGCCAGCATGTGGCCTCAGATCTTCACGCCCGCCACTCCTGAAAACAGATGTTTACTGAATTTGAACCATCAGAGCCCCTGGGCACTGGAGTGCACCTGCTAGACCAGTTTTATTTTTCAAATGTCTACTTAAGAAGCACTTTAATAAGGCCTTTTTATAGCTGCAATGGCTGCAATTCAGTTGACGTATTGATTGATTATGTTAAATATATGTAATGTTTTTAATTCAAGTTTCTGTGAACATATGTACTTGAGTACCTGTACTATTTTTTAATTCACTAGTAGGTGGTTGCTTTTAGATAGGTGCTATATATTTCTGTATTTCTTAATTTTGTTTCTGTAACAGTCAAGGCAATCTTACATTTTCTGTCATCTGGGTAACTTGGCTTCCTTTTTAAAGCGCATATTTTAGCACAGTCTCGTCAGGAATTGTTTTGATCCTCTGGAAAACTGGAACAGATGCAACTGTGCAGCCTGTGGAGTGTGTCCTCTTCTCCTCTGCTCAGTCTATGACCAAAGGTCAAAGGCCTAAAAAAGTCTCACTATGGAAAACTAGAAAGACCTGAAAAGTATTAAATACAACAAAAAGAGGTCTTATTTCCTCCACTTTGCAATGGCCACTGCACGTCCACTGTTACATAACAAAAAACAGGTTTTAGAAAAACATGTTTGCTTCCTATCAGCTAAATATAACACATATGAATCTCATGGCTCTGCTGCATTATGTTCTGTTGACTCTGTACGTATGCATCCAATTAGGATTTCAAGACTTTCATCCTCTTCCTGTTATTGCGTGATTTAAGTCTTTCAAAACTGGCTGACTGCAGCTTACTGAAGAAATCCAACTGTGTCAAAGTCATTCCTGTGGCTTTGGAGGATGGACAAGCTTTCGTGTTACTCAGTAAATTCAGTCAACCTATTCTCCATCTCTTAAATGACTATATTTTCTCTCTTCTCAGGAACAGAGAATGTGATCAACGCATGTGTGGAGTGTGGCATCCAGTGCCTGATCTACACCAGCAGCATGGAAGTGATTGGGCCCAACATCAACGGAGACCACTTTGTCAGGTGAAGGTTTAAAAAATGTAATTCTGTGTTGACTCATTTCTAAGCTAAGAGTTACCCAGTGTGCACGTCCAAGTGTGTCCTCACTGAGAACACATGGGTGCACTTCATACTCTCAAGCTTTGGCTCTTACACATTTTTGCTTTGGCTCTTACACTCTCAAATTGCACCATGGCTCTTTCAGTTACATTTCTGTGGTCGCTATTTTCTGTCTTTTTTCTTATTATGTGTATCTCGAATGCACCATCATGGAAAACATGAGGCCTGTACAGAAAAGATATGATCGGGTGGACACAAAAGTACACAACACACAGAATCTACCGCCCTAGTGGTATTTTCAAGGGTTTCTTTTAAAGTCCTCCAGATAGAAAGAATCTGGGATGAAAAGACATTGAACAAGAACTACCACAGTTCTCTTTATCTTACTGTTACACTATCACTCTCTGATGTTTTGCATGTAACTGTCTGGTTTTTCAGACGCACATTACATAGGGCAGCTGTACAGCCAGCAACAAAAACAGCTGTGCAATAAATGAAAACAGAGATGACAAACAAGAAGAGTTCACTCATCAGGAGTGAGTCAGAGCCACATGACTATTTGACACTGTCATTCTGTCTCCAGGCACTGTGCTTATTTAGTATAGGTACCGGAATAGTGTAAACATACACTGTGAGACTATTCCCAGCTGCCTTTTTTTAGCTGTATGTCTGTTTCTATGCATGTAAAAATTGTTGTGTTATTGTGTGTTACTGTAAGTACATCTATATCCTGGTGCAGAGGCATGATTAGAAAAAAATACATATATCTATATATCTCTATCAAACATTAATGATCTTTACTGTGATAGATTACAAGTCACAAGCATGTTTCATGTGTCTGAATCTGAAATTTGATTTTCAGTGGGAGCCAACGGCTAAACACACTGAAAAATCTAAAATGCAAATGTAACTTTTGAAAGCCGGTTAGCAGCAGAGGTGGGACCAAGTAGTTGTTTTGCAAGTTACAAGTAAGTCTCAAGTCTTCGCACTTAAGTCCCAAGTCAAGACAGACAAGTTCTAAGTCTTTAACTTTAGGCTTCACTTCCCAAACAAGTCATAATGCACCATTCACCAAGTGTAATGCTATGTTAACAACAGAGTAATCACATTAGCTAAGCAGTTGCTCGCTAGCTATGTTAATATTAGCCTAGGTTCTTTTAAACCAAAAGGCTCAAGTTCAAGTAAATACATGAGTCATTGGTGTAAAAGTCCAAGTTGACTTGCAAGCCTTTTTTCTTACTTTGTCAAGTTGAGTGCAAAGTCATTAGATTTTTAACTCAAGTCCGACTCAAGTCCATGTCATGTGACTCAAGTCCACACCTCTGGTTAGCAGTATGGTAAATCAAAATATACATGATTAGTAGTAATTGTGATGTGGATCTTGAATGCTAAAGGCAGGAGATGGAAAAAATACTTGCAATGGCAAACTCTGTCTTTCTGCTATTAGAGTGAATCCTAACATTCATTGTGTGTGTGTGTGTGTGTGTGTGTGTGTGTGTGTGTGTGTGTGTGTGTGTGTGTGTGTGTGTGTGTGTGTGTGTGTATGTGTTTGTTCTTTGGGTTTGTACATATAGTACATGGCTACAGCTGTAGCTCAGAACAAAATTTGGCAGTCTCTCTTTCAGAGGAGTCAGAGTAAAAGAATGAACCCTGCTCTGTTCTTGTTGGAAAGACTGACTACTCATTTTTTCCTCTCTATCTCTCTCTCCCTCACTGTGTTTAAATCCTCTCTCCGTCTGTTCAGCCACATTCCTCTCACACATACCGAAAGGTCAAGAAAACATTACCTGCTTACTTTCTCCTGAGTCCTCCTCTGACCGTTTGACTCTTTCTCCACAGGGGAAATGAAGACACACCTTACCAAGTGAAGCACACTATGGCCTATCCTAAGAGCAAGGCAAAGGCAGAGAAAATCGTGCTTGAAGCTAATGGCACCAAGGTACTTTATGTCCAACAATACACATTTCACAAATAAATAGTTGTTGCTTCAAGTGGTTTCATTGAGGCAGATTTATTGAAAGCACATTTTAACTTTACAGACACACTTAGAAAACTAAAGAAGAAAAAAAAACAGTGCTGAAAAAGGAATAATAAAACCATAGTGATGCAATGGAATTGATAAAAGGTACTGATGTAGAATAAATGTTTTTATTGGCATCCAGATATGTGTATTATGTTTACTGCTGAACATTACTGAGTACTAAAATGCTGACTAGATTTTATACTGTATTGTCTTAGTTTAAGACTGGGTTACACAATCTGAAAGCTGTGGATGTTGTTTGCTGTTAAGCCTAGAAAAACTTTATGAGGAAATTTCTTGTGCAACTTTGCCACAAAATTCTAGATCATCTCTTGTGGCTTCCCTGTGGGGTCACTCCTGCTGTTTACTCTCAAAATCCACAAAAATTTACCCTTGGACTGCTCTGTGTATGTTTTTTTTTCTTGTACGCCTCCTGTCTGATTTCCCAACGCTGAAACCTGGTTTTGTCTCCCGTCCAGGTGAAGGGTGGGAAGTGTTTATACACATGCTCTTTGAGGCCGACGGGGATCTATGGCGAGGGGCATGAGCTAATTAAGGATTTCTACAAGCAAAGTGTACAAAGGGGAGGCTTGGTAATCGGGGGTGTCCCAGAAGACTCTGAACATGGACGGGTCTATGCAGGTAAAATTACTGTTTTTTAGTCATAATCACAACCTTAAAGACACGTCAGTGAACCAATGAAGCCTGAAAATCCCGAGCAGCCTCTGTTCTGTTTTTAACTCTGACAACCAAGGCGTGTAAACCAAGTTGCAAAGGAGAACCAGAGTAAAGAATAGCATGACCTATGCTAAACCAGGACCAAAGCAGAAGGGCAGTTGTTCTGCAAAAGTACTTCCTCTGCATTTCACAGGAAGTGTCCTTATATTGACTTAAGTTTTACAGTGCCACCAGTCATGATGCTCTCTTCAGCTGACTCCTCAACAGCTGCTCGTCAGTCAAAGGCACAAGCAAGATAACATCACAAGACAGATTGTACAACATGATGAACTTGAACAATAAGGATAATTCAATCCAGATTTCTTGGTTGTGATAACAATAGCATGTGAATAGTACAGCACATCATAAATCTTCGCGGTCATGTGAACATGTCATTCAATAAATCTCCTTCCACAAATAATGATGACATTTTTAGACCAGCTTCAACATGCCGGTTTCAGTGCTGATGAGTGGGGTTTTGTTATTCACTCATGGTGTCAGCTGTTGCTTGTGACCGTATTAGTAACCACGACTTGTGTACATGAGAATGATTCACAGTCATCGAGTGTCAGAGGCTGACATTTGTAGAAACCAAGCAGATGCTGATGTCATAGAACATGAGAAAGATCTACAGCTGATAAATGTCGAGGATGCAAGTTCACTATTAAAACATTAGACACTGTAGATGTTTTGTAATTGGTAGCATGTGTTAAGCTTACGTTAAGGATGATGTCAGTGTGATGTCAGTGTGATGTGGTCACAGGTGTGAAGCAACCACACATTTTTCCGGAAGAGTTGTACTTGCATAGAATTTTGATGTAAGGGATTTTATCTTTAACTAGTGATTTTATTTCACTAGTTAAAGATGCAGCATGTAAGATTTAGGGGCATCTATTGGTAGAATGGAATATAATAATCATAATTATGTTTTCATTAGTGTATAATCCCCTAAAACTAAGAGTTACTGTGTTATCGTTATCTTAGAACGAGCCTTTCATATCTACATAGGGATATAGAGGGCTTTTCACGTTTTTCAATGAGGGCTTTTCAATGACTTGTATATGAAGATGGACAACGCATCTCCACTTCCTCCCGTTGTACAAAAATAAAGCCAAAATGTCCTATGGCTGCTGACATCCTGTGCTGATGACGTAATTTGGAGCCAGAGTCTGCACAGTAGCAATCTCTTGAGTTCCCACTGTCCGACCAATTGCAAAAAGCACCACTGACTGTGAGCACATACAGCTGTCAGTCATGACGCCAAACCCCCTTTTTATAGCATCAAATAACTAATTAAACATCAACGTGATAAGGCCTGTACTGCAGCCAGCCACCAGGGGGAAATTGAGATGTTTTGGCTTCACTTTTAGGGAGTTGTTATGCCATCTATCTTTATGGCACAATCTATGATTCTACAACACGCTTGGAAAGGGAGGGGTGAGAGGAGGCATATTCAGTTGGTTGCAATCTGCCATCTCATCGCTAGATGCCACTAAATCCTACACAGTGCGCCTTTCAAGTGAAGATTATGATTTTATATTCAGCTTTGATTAATGGCATAAAACACTGGTGTTGTTGGGTAAACCTCCAAGTTGATAACTAACATATAGCAGGTACATGCTCATACATCAATAACGTGGCCGTGACAGGATTAATTAAATCTCTTAAACTAATAAAGTATTTGGTGTCAGCCATAAATTTAGTTTTTAATAGCAAATGTTATTTTTAAGAACTCTGTAAAACACAAGTTCCAATGAAGGCGATGAAAGTGTTTGTAAAAAGACATGTAAAAGGCTGTAAAGTAACAGAGGTGAAATCTTCATACTGACATCATCATTTTACTGTTAACCTGTTGCTTTTGTTCACCAACTATTTCTACTAAGATAAATGTTTTGAGTGGGAGTTACATCATTCAGTGTGGTAATCCCCCACTTCTTGTGTTTCTAGGCAATGTGGCGTGGATGCATATACTTGCAGCCCAAGCCCTGAGAGAGCGTCCGCAGACAGTTGGAGGTGAAGCTTTCTTCTGCTATGATGACTCACCCTACAAGAACTACGAGGATTTCAACATGCAGTTCCTCTCAACATTTAAGTTCCGAAGGGTCCGCATGCCCTCACTGGTGATCTGGTTCCTGGCCATGTTTAATGATCTGCTTCGCTGGATACTGAGCCCCTTGTACAACTACACTCCGTTGCTCAACAGTTACACCTTGGCCATAGCTAGTACCTCCTTCACTGTCAGCACAGACAAAGCCCAGCGCCACTTCCAGTACCGCCCTCTGTACGACTGGGAACAATGCCGAGCCCGCACACAGAAATGGGTTGACACATTCCCTCTGGAAGACCCCAAAAACTCCTAATGTGACTACTGCAACAGGCATCAGAAGCTGCTAAACACACACGCAGGACTCCAGATACACAGTGTGTGGACTAACCTGCTGTTAAGTGACAGTAAAACAATGAAAAGCAAACTGTTTTACAGTATTAAAAAGATTCATTGTTGTATTTGTTTAAGTCTTAGTATTTTTTGCTCACTTATAAAGGAAACATAATGACAACATTTGTTCAGGTGGAGCACATTAGTTAATTTAGTGCCATTTAAGAGTGATTTATTATTGAATTCCAGTGATATCAGCTCATGTGGTACAGTAGCCAGGGGATCGTCCTTTTTTTAAGAATGTACTGTAGAATTTAGATAATAAATGTCTACATCGGAGATTTTCTAACATCAGTATTTGTAGTTATGTAAATTATGACAAATGTAAACGCAATTTACAAGCATTTACTGGACTTTATATTGACATATTGTAGTAATATATATTGCTTATAGCAATGTTTTATGTTGCATAATTTAAATATTTTTACAATTATATTGTCGATGAAATGTATCACATTTGTTATCTTTTTGTAATTTTTAATAAAGATTATTTAATATATTTTAACCTGGCTTTTTTGTTGTGATTTTGCACTTGATTCACATTAGAGGCTGCATTTTCTTTCCATAACTAATGTCATTTATGTATTTTATGATGATATGCAGTGCACCTCATAATGGAAGTTTGCACAGCCTGGAGACCTGATTCATGATTTTAAGTCATTGGTTTCATTCCAGTGTGTGTCCTCACCATATCCTCATGGCTAATGGTAGTTCTCCGCCTCTGGATTTCTATGGAGACGATAAACTTTGTTTACCCACAGTGGTAAGGGCCCGCTCTCTCCCTAAACTCTTGTGGAAACTTGTTGTCAGACTATGACAACCAGCTGGATAGCATTTCTACAAGCAAGACAAAGTATATGGGAGTTCCCTTGTAGAATAGCTTGGACACTGTTACAACATTTCTGGGTGTCCCCCATTCCTGTGGTTTGCCATGGCAATCCTCACAACAATCACATGCATGCTAGTGTGAAATGAAATGCAGAGAATGACTCATAATCCCCACAAAGAACTCCTGATGGCTTCCCCCAAACAAAGCAACACAACTTGAAAGTACCACTGATTTGCCTTCCAACATATGCCTACAGTATAATGTTGAATACTGCATAATATGATAGATATGGTTGGTCTGATACAAACAATTATCAAACAACTGTATGCATGCCTGCGTGTGTTTAATAAATATACTTTGGAGGAGCAACCAACTCTGAAGCTTCAAGGTTGCTTGTAATTAAACGGATTGCGCCATCTACTGGTGTAACAACAACATATCAACTAAGTAAAACACTTCGGAATGACTAATAATTTGATAATAATTTCCAGATCACTGACCATATCTTTAAAGACTAGCGTTATTATTGTAAATGTGATGTTTGGTTTCCTGGCATTTTTTTTTATCTATGAATGTACATTTAGCAACAAGCACCTTATTTTGTTGTTTTCCTGAAGGATGTTGAGCAACATGTGAAACTACTTTCTAATTCGACTAACAAAAAGATTATCAAGACACTCAATATTTGTATGTTTTGTATTTTTGTCTAATGTGGTATACCCCTGGCTCTTTTCTTATTGGTATGTATATTATCCTTTGCATATAGAATCTGCCTTATGTTCCTTGGTTTAATTAAACAAAACTTAATAAATAAAAAGAAAAGGAAAATCTTAGTTTTTATAAATAGGGTGTATTTATTTACCCTCACATTATTAATTTAACTTGGGATTTATTTGTTCTTCTCTCCTTTTTACTAACTTCTTGGTTATTGATTTCTTATTTTAAAAAGTACGTTAAGAGTGCTTTACAAATAACCCTATTTGATTAAAAAATAATTTAAAAAAAAACCCACTTATGCCAAGAAGCATTGATGTTTAATGCATTAAGTAGGCCTATAATGTACAATATACTTTTTCAGCTGTGGAAGGGAGGCTCCTGTGCGTGTGCGTGCGTGTTCCCGACGACAATGACGAGAACACGCACGTAGCTGTCAGTAGGAAATGCAGGCTGCTGGTGTTGGACGTACCTCTGCCGCTGTGCTTGGATAAATGAAACAAAGAAAGTCCTTTTTGTTTCGGAATGATAACTATCACTAAGAGGGTTGCTCGAATCTGGCAAGAGTGGTCGCAGTGAGCCCACATGTGTAGCGGAGGTAACCGAAACATTCAGCTAGCAAGCTAGGCTAACAGAAACAGAACACTATCGGCGCTAATGCTAATTAGGCTAAAATAAGCTAACTTGGCTAGCTGGTAACTTGGCTAGCTAGCTCGCCGATTGTGGGACGTTTGCTCTTCCAGGTCCTCAGCCTGTAAAGCGGTTCCTGTCCCGGTCTCGCTCTTTCGTGTTGTCATTTCACGGAGGAGGTTGCGGAACCGGAGCTGTGGCGGGGGCGTCGTATGGATAGGAACCCCCTGGCTCTCCAGGCGGACGGATCACAGTGACACGCCGGTCGTGGGTGAGTTAAGCAGCGGAGCTGAAGTTGTAGTTGACCGGGGCAGCGGGATGGACAAGGCCGTGGACGCTGTACGGCCAGGGCCTGGCAGGCAGGGAGGGTGTTGACTATTAGAGAACCGTTGCTCCTGTGTGATGAATCGGGAAGTTGAGTCGCTTCGAGAGAGGCCTCTAGAGAGGATATGACAACAAAGTGGCTGGTGTTATTAGCGGCTAGCATGTAACCATAGCTGTCTGGAACAACCACTACAAACGTTAACCTGCTTCATCAGCAAAATACAAGATCACTGTGATTGTCGGGGGCGCTTTGTTCATAACGTTAGTTACATGTCATTGCACTATTACATCTGTACCAAAAAACAATTTATGCAGCTAGACTGTCAACAGAAATGTTTTTGTCAGCCTGGCTAGCCCGCTCATGAAGTGAAATTGTGTTAAAGCGGGGTATTATAATTGTTGTAAATGTAATAATTTTGTAAAATCATTTTTACTTTGTGATACAGGCGCCTGTGTAGCAAAAGAGTAAATATAGTTCGAGACATTTATGGCTGCAAGCATTAGTATGTACAGTAATGATATACCAAAATGTCACATTTTGAGTTGCAAGTAATTCAAAACACATAACATTCAGTAAATACTAACTGTAACCAATTAAGGCTGAAAGTGGATTGGTGTTATAAGGCGGGTGTATGTTTGCACAGTCTCCCAAGAATTTCCATGATTTCTAAATATGGTTCACTGCTTTTTCAATCCAGTTCTCTCATCAAGTTTTAAGAAGATGAACTCTTTGCTCGTGCTTTATAGCAAATGGCTATAAGTCTGTTTATTCATAGACAATATTAGTCATCTTTTGCCTCAGGTGTTGCCCCTCAAACTTGCCAGGGTTGTGACTTGTTGCTGAGAAGAGTTGCAACTCTATCCACTATTAAAGACACTATTTATGATCCAAGCTGCAGATTTTATTTCTGACAATTGTTATGACTGAACTGATAGCTGCTTTTTTTGGCAAAATAAACTCAGCTCTATCATTTTCTCTCTGTTTGTAAAGGAGAGATCAGATTGGAACCATGGCTGAACTCTCGACCTTAACCCCATCACCACCTGCATTGGGTGATCCTCATGCAGCTCCATCCATCCCTCCGTCCTCGTCAGCACTCCCTGCTACCAACAGCCCTGCTCCAGAGTCTATCAGGGAGATGCCTACACCCAAGTCTTCCCTCTACAATGACAAAGCTTTAACTGGAAACACTCCTACAGCACAGTCAGGAAGTTCACCTGTGACATCCCACCCACCTTTGAGTCCTCCCAAACTCACTGCTGAGACACCCCTTACATTATTGGTACACGAGGTTGCTCCTCCGAGAGAGGAATCAGCAGGGAAAGATGCAGAGACTGGAGCTAATGTTGTTAAGCAGGAAGCAATGACCAGTGACACACCAGCTGTAGAGCTCTTGAATATTAAAACAGAGACCCTAGCACTGTCAAGTGAGCCATCAGCTCAGAGTGAAGTGCAACAGGCATCCCCCTCTCCTGATCTCAATCCTGGTCCTAATCTCTACCCCAATGTGCACGTCACCCACAATCCAAATCCTGTCATGGATGATGGTCAATTTACAGCGGGCCAACCCCAGATCAATACAGCTTCCATTCCCACGCCTGCTCTGCCAGCTACCACCGATTCGGCAGCAACAGCTGAAGAGGAGAAACCTCAGCCACTTCAACAAGCACAAACCCCTCAAAGTCAGCCTCCTCCTCTCTCCCCAAAACCTGACACTCCCAGTGACGTAAGGAAAGCAGAACTGCCCAGCACCCCCACCAGAGCTGAACACCCCAGCCCTACTGTCCCACTGATCCACGAGCCAGCTTCTGCCCTCCCGCTACCCAACCCCAACCCACGGCCAGCTCCTGACACCCTTAGCTACCTAGAGTCAGCCAGCCTGATGTCGGGGACATTGGAGTCTCTATCTGGGCTTGGAGAGGATGGTAGCTCTGTGGGCTCAGACTCAGAGATCAATGGCATGGCTGTCAGACGCACTGATAAATATGGCTTCCTTGGTGGGAATCAGTACAGTGAAAGCGGGTAAGTATTAGAACATTAATTAATTAGTCACAACCCCGTCCACTGTGCAAAATATTGATCACTGTGTGATTTCATTATGTCTACCATATAGGTCTAAGATATTCTGAACTTAAAGATGCATATTCAGTATGGCGGTTGAAGGAGGGATGTCATGCAGACAGCTCAATATTTGTAATTTGAGACATCATTAGATTATGGCCAGAGAATTGGCTTATACAGATAAATGTAAATCCTGCCTATCTTCCTTTTAATCGGTCACTTTGCCCTCCCCGAACATCTTATTCACTCTGTCATCCATCTGCCCCAAAGAGATAGTCCTCTTTTCTCAGTTTGACCCTCTCTTTCCTTTCTTCCTCTTCTTCTCTGCTGCTCTAAACATATCCATCCATCCTTTATCTCCCCTTGGTCTGACTCAGATAATGCTGACAGCGTTTCTGTGACTCAATATGTACTGACTGTGTGTCTCTGTGGTATCACCTCTCACGCCCATCTGCTCTCTTCCTCTCTTTTCTGTCAGATTTGCTTCTACTTTTCTGACAAGCTAATTGTTCTTCCACTGTTGAATAATTAAGAATGTATTGATTTACCAACAGTAGAGGCAGTGCATTCTGGTGAATTAGCATGTTCTGTATTTGAGCAATACAGCGTAATGTTGGGCAAATAAATGTGAGAGAGAAAGTGAGGTAATTTATTTGTGCCATTAGATTAGAGTTACAAACTTCTAAACATATCTGAGTGTGAAAAGAAAAAGAGCACTTCCCAGTTCTCTCAATGATGGAGTCATCTTATATTACTCACTTTTACAGTGAAAAGGAAGTTCGAGTTGAAGTCGCCAGGCAGAGGGAGGTAAAATGGCTCGACATGTTCCACCACTGGGATAAATGGGTCAAACATCGCTTCCAGAAGGTATGAATGTCAGCCTTTCAGATGTGTTTGGATGTGTTTTAGATGTACTTGGACTGGTCATACCTGGCATAATGCCAAAGTTAAATTACCTCATGTGTCTTTTTGTGCCTTTTAGGTGAAGTTGCGCTGCAGGAAGGGGATTCCATCTTCTCTCAGAGCCAAAGCCTGGCAGCTGCTGTCCAACAGCCAAGAGCTGCTAGAAGCAAACCATGGAAAATTTGAGGTATCCCCGTGACTGCGTTGTCTTTTTTTAAACTTCATTTTTTAAATAACATTTTAAAATTTAAGAAAGAGGCTAAAAGGTATAAGAAAAACATGCGGGTCAGGATGCCGTCATCAATTCACACAGACCAATATGCAAGTACAGTTCATCACACACAGTCAGGCCCCCTAGTATTTGAGACAAAAAGGGAAAAAGAGGAAGAATGTTAAAAACAAAAAAGCAAGAGAATTTTGTGAGAGTAACAATCCCTTTTTAATCACTATCGTTTACCCTTGCCTTTCTGTAGTCTAAAAGAACTTTAGTGTATAATAATACACGGTACATACATACATACATCATACAAATGTGTGTGGATGTGTGTATCTTTGTGGGGGGATTTTTACTGACATTTTTCAAAGTAAAAGCCCCCAGTGATTGAATATAAACTTGGTGGACTCAGGGACAGTGAGTTGGGCCTAGCTCATCCAACTGAATTTGTGTGAAAAGAGGGGGGCAACTCTTCAGCTTTTTTTTTTTTTTTTTGCAGGGCAGTACATAGTTCAAAAATTACCTCTGCCATACACAAATATAGACATCTGCTTACTGGTAGGCACACTGAAGCCCCAGACCTTTAACAGAAGCTCAGAGGACAGCCACAGTAGTCTATTTAACAGACTTAAATTGGACTAAATTAGGTGTGTATGAAATGACGATAAGGAAGACTAATAAAGGATTCTTATTTTATCTTAACATAGTTTTGTTTCCACTTCTGGCATTTTATTTAACATTTTTGCATCTTCAGTAATGCTTTGCAGCTCTCAGCTCAGTTCATGTGTCTGATATCAGTACAAAATAATTTCTTTTCCAGCTGTTTCAGGCAATTCATTTCAGGTTCCAGCTTTTACAGCATAACAGTTAAGCTCTTAGCTTTTCTAGCAATGTATTTCAACTCTTCAGTTCTTAAGGTAATGCAGTTCTGCCACTTTTACATTTTTCAGCTTTCAGTTTTTCAGCAGCTTTCAGATTTTTCAGGCATTTTGTTTCATATTTCTCCATTTTCAGCAGTGATGTGAGATTCAGCTCAGCTTTAGCATTCTGCAATTATGTACTTGTACTATGAACTGCAGTGCATCTGTGTGGAAGCGTCTGCATTTGTTACATTTCTCTACTCATTTATTCAGGTTTTTCTTTTAATTTGTCACCTGTCTGTGTGTGATGTTGACGATGTTTTAATTATAGCGAAGAAGCCACAGTACTTTGACTGATTAGCTCAAAGTGTGGACCACTGTAATGGGAATTTGTGGCTGAGTAGGGCAATTCCAACTCCGGGGGTGCTGAAGGGGCGCAGGCGCAGACCTAGTGGGCCGTAAGCTTCTTATCAGGACCGGTAATCCTGCCTGCCTTGCCTCCTCTGTGTCCACGCTGGAGGGGGGTCTGGCCTTGGCCGGGCCTGGGTCTCAGCAGTCTGCTTAGTGTTGTTCGTGTTGTCTTAAGAAGACTCTCAGATGTGGTTTTATATAGGACTTTGCAGTCTAATCCACTTTGATGGCTAATTTAGAGACCGACTCCAAGAGCTAATGAGAACTTTTCTAAAACTTGTATCTATGTTTTTTTAACTGCAGGAGCTGGAGAGAGAGCAGGGAGAGGCTAAATGGCTGGACATTATAGAGAAGGATCTCCACAGACAGTTCCCCTTCCATGAGATGTTTGCTGCTCGTGGTGGCCATGGGTAAAAAAACAAAACAAGCACACACAACCTCATTCTGTTTTACGTCAGAATAAACACACATGACTGATTAGAGTAAAACCTGCACACTGACTGCAATCCTCAAATTTTATGTAACCATGGACAAACAATGTTTGATCCATGGTGGATCTTTATGAGGTCAGCGTCTTGTCAAATTGATTTGTAACAGCCTGGCAACTGTACCAATGTGCATATATCTGTCAGTAAATAAATATATTCCCATGGGAAAAGTGGAGCTGGAGTAACAGATTACAGGATACAACCAAGAAAATTGTGTAAATTCGATAGCAGAACAATGAATAATTCCATCAATTTAATACAGAAAATGATGACAATAGAGGATATTCATGCAATATATATAATCATGGTATGTTTTAAAAATTTAATCATATGTTTTCCTTTAGAAGATAACTGATTGAAATGAGTGTCAAATTTTTTTTTATTTCAAAGTGTTTTCAGAGGCACTTGTCTGCATTCTGTTTCTCCCCTGGATCCCCGTTAGTTTGATTTGCATGGTTCCCGTAATGAGTCAACAGGAGGTGCATGAACTGCTGAAGCGTTTTGGTGGATTTGGCCACCAGATAATTTGTTGTTTGTTCCTGCAGGCAACAGGATCTGTACCGTATCCTGAAGGCCTACACCATCTACAAGCCTGACGAGGGCTACTGCCAGGCCCAGGCTCCA
Organism: Epinephelus moara; assembly: GCF_006386435.1. Taxonomy (NCBI): domain Eukaryota; kingdom Metazoa; phylum Chordata; class Actinopteri; order Perciformes; family Serranidae; genus Epinephelus; species Epinephelus moara. The sequence continues at coordinate 13,668,761 of NC_065523.1, read as the reverse complement.
GTGGCTGCAGTGCTGCTCATGCACATGCCTGCTGAGGTGAGGGCATGAGACTTTGGGGTACTTGTTCTCATTCGAGGGTGTATGAAAAATGCTTTATCAGTGTCAGTTCTGTAATGATTACTTAACAGAAGAAGTATTTTAATAATCCATTATTGGGGAAATTCAATTTATTACAGTCTGTTGTTATTACTTCTTGTTAAAATTTCCAACTTGATATCAACCCCAGCTTTGTTTGCTTGGCGTTTCACCTTGCTGTATTTGCATTTTTTGCCATGATGTCTGTAATTTTTGTAGCTTCCTCTTGGATGTGTGCTGCTCATGGTCTTGCACCTGGCTGCTACCTCTTTATAAAATCCAACCTCACCTGCGCAATATGCCCAGGAATGTCTCAAACACAGAAAATAAAAAAATAGAGGCAGAGGGTAGAATCTCTGCCGATAAATACACCGTCACACACTTATGTATGAGTCTGTACATTGTTTTTAGGAAAACCCTGCATAGTATACCTTTAAGCATGATCTTTCTATCTGTTTATCCCTCCTCACTGGACACATTCGTCAAGCGAGAGCTCATAAGAAAGCTCGAGTGGGCGTGCAAAAAAAGCGAAACAAAGTACAAAATTAAAAATAGTAGCAGACTGCAGACTGGTGACACTGCTGAAACTTTGTTGACCAGACAAGATGTCCTGCAAATATCAAGCGTGTGTGATACAGACAGTACTCCAGTTACAATTGCTTTGCTCAGTAAAAGCGGGGGCTGACCTTTTTACAACAAGGTGACCACACGGATCTGCCTAATCTGTATTCTGACAGTTTAAAACCTGAGTTCAGTCAGTCCCATTTATAAATGGTTGTATGCAGAATGTCAGTGTGAGGGTGTTTTGTTGTGATGTGGTGATAGTCAAGTAGAAGTGTGTGTTATTTTCTAATAGCACTGGGACAGTGAGTGTCGTTGAGGTCCGATAGAAGAAAAGAAAGTGTGTTCTTATCTTGTGAAAGTGTTGTCACAGTTTCAATTGCAGACGCTTTGTGTTTAACAGAAGGGCGCAAAGGCTGTGTATATAATTGGTTTTTATATATCATATCACCACATCACATAATGCAGGCTTGCCATCAGTTACACACAGTAGATACAGAAAGAAGGAAGCATGAGAAGATTTGATGAATCAATAATGTGCGCATTGTTCTATTTTTAAAAGAGCCCAAAAAAGAATTGGGAAACAAAGTGATGTAATTGTGTTTCAACTCAGAACTTTCTGAAAACTCTTTAGCCTCATTTGCAGTTGATTGGCAGCCTCAACTTATATATTTTTTTCTGTTTCACAGCAAGCTTTTTGGTGCCTCGTACAGATATGCGAGAAGTACCTTCCTGGCTACTACAGCGCTGGACTGGTGAGTGAATGAAACAAGTCTTTTGTCAGACCTTCGTGTCAGTTTTCACAGCTTTACTGACTCATCACTTCTGTCTTCTAGGAAGCGATCCAGCTGGATGGTGAGATCTTCTTCTCCCTGTTACGGCGTACATGTCCAATGGCGTACCGTCATCTTAAGAAGTTCAAGATTGACCCGATTCTCTACATGACTGAGTGGTTCATGTGTATCTTCTCACGCACCTTACCATGGGCCAGTGTACTGCGTGTATGGGACATGTTCTTCTGTGAAGGTAACGTTCATATCCACCAGCCCTTAGCGCTTCTCTCTGTTTATAACTTAATTGTTTACCTACGTTTACCTCGAGTTGGTGTTGAATTACAATGATCTCATAAGAAATCGGAAACATTTTTTCCGTCATAAATTGATTGAATCGGAAACTTTTCTGCAGTTTTAAAGGGACAGTTCACCCCAAAATCAGAAATGCACCTGTACCTGTAGTGCTGTTAATCAATTTTGATTGTTTTCATGAGAGCTGCTGAAGGTTGGAGATATTGGCTGTAGAGATGTCTGCCTTCTGTCGCATATAATGGAACTAGCTGGCACTTGGTTTTTGGTGCTCAAAGCATTTGACAAACTCAACAGAAATGTCTCTTTCCAAGAATCATGACCTGGTTATGCAAGATAATCCACATACCTTGTTGTGAGCAATTTCATGTAGGAACTTTTTTCTTCCTACCAAACTAAACCCACCACTGTATCACAGCATAGAAGGAGGCATACATCTACTCACAAACGAGGGGCATGTGTTTGCGACAGCACCAGGTGTAAACATTAATGGCGTCCTCCTCAGCTGAGCTGTAATGTTAGCTCGCTCATAGTTGCTAGCTGAAATAAATAAATAATGTGTAGTCCTGATTTTAGGGTGAACTGTCCCTTTAAGTATTTCTTGAATTCAGTTTTATTTTTGGCCTGTAGTTTAACAGAAAAACTGATTTGCGTCTCTGATCGTAGGAGTGAAGATAGTTTTTCGTGTGGGCCTGGTTCTCCTGAAACAGATGCTCGGCTCAGTGGATAAACTTCGGGAACTACAAGGCATGTATGAAACCATGGAACGTTTAAGGAACATCTCACCTGACACTATCAGAGAAGACATATTGGTACAGGAGGTAGGTCTCTTTCTCTCGGCTTCATAAACAAAACCTGCTTCTGTTTTTAGTCAGGACACGAGTTATGAGTCACTTTGTCCTGTAGTACCCAGCCCAGTAATCTTCACTTCCTCTGTCTGTCTCGTTCTTGTCTGATGTGTCGTCCAGATTATCACGCTCCCGGTGACGGAGTCGCTCATAGAGAGGGAGTGCAGCATCCAGGTGAGGAAGTGGAGGGAGTCTAGAGGGGAGCTGACACACCAGCCAGGCCGCCGCCTCCATGGCACCAGGGCCATCTACGAGCACAAACGCCGTGCCGCCTCCATCAGCTCCGGCGGCAGCTTCTCTTTCCTGGGAAGCCCAGTCCCTCCGCCAGGACCCCTCAGGGCCTCTTCCAGCCTCCTCTCACTCCCTGGCTTCCGTAGGTCCAAGAATCCTTTCCACTCCCAAACCAAGAAGGGCTCCTTCTCAGGGCCATCAGGATTCGAGGGCCCACCGCTTCAGTCTCGGCCTTCAGTAACATCAAGCCCAGAACAAGGCCCCAGCCATAAACCCCCCATTCCTCCAGGGGCAGGTCAGAGGGCACAGGCACCCCACATTCAGAGCCCCTTAGTCGGGGGTGCAGCCAGCTCATCACGTGGGGCTGCTCAGGCCTCAGAAGACACCTCAGCACAGGGCCAGCCTGCTGCTGCGGCCTCAACGCAAAGCACAGCACCACCACCCAGCACCCTGTCCCCCTCTCCTAAGATTGTCTCAGAGCAAATTACTCATACTATCCCCTCTCCTACAGCAAACAACGCCCCTCTGCCACTAATTTCAGATTCAAAAAAAGAAGCGGCGCCCGCAGCCGATGTCACAACTGGAGAGGAAGAGGTAAAGAAGAAGAAGAAGAGCAAAGAAGACAAGAAGAAGGAAAAGGAAGACGAGAAGAAGAAAATGAAGGAAAAGAAAGAAAAGGAAAAGGCTGAAAAAGAGAGGCTCAGGAAGGAGAAGGAGAGGCTAGAAAAAGAGAAGAAGAAAGGGGGGAAGAAAAAGGACAAAGGGGGAGGAGAAGCTGAGGACAAAAATGGAGCTGCAGCAGCAAGAGATTCGGCCTAGTTTCCCACCCTGTCATTCCAGGATAATGAAAAGGGACACTGAACAAAAAAAGAGGTCAGGGGAACAAAAGACCCCCAGAAACAGAAGAGTGATTAATAAAAAAAATGGGATGGCTTCCTGTATAATGCATCATTTCAAAGACTTAATGTAGTCCCAGGACTATGGTGGAGAAAACTGGATCATGGTTTTAATAGCACCTCGGGGGGCTTTTAGCCCTTTGCTCAATGCTTTCCTTTTTCACTGAGTTTTAGTATGATGGGACAAATTTCCTTTTACAACTGGAGCACGGACTGTGAATCTGAACGCAGTCATTATCTTTTAGTTTTTTAAATTCTTTTTGTCTTTTTTTTTTTTTTTTTTTTAAATCAGATTGAAGGCAGTGGTTAGAAAAACTCGAGGGACTGTTGAGCTGAAGGGTTGCAGAAATAGTTCCGGTGCCATAGAGTATGTAAATAAAAAGTATCCTGATAGCGCTTCACAAGCCCCATCATTTCTCATACGTGCACAGGCTATCTGGATGCCTGTGACAACAAGAAAAGAAAACCCATTGAAGTCGTCTCAAACACAGGCACTGAAGGCAGAAATGCTAGAAATGTTGTTGAGGATGTATTTATTGTCATGTTAAATGTTGTGAGTGAGTGTGTGCCTTAGTAGTGTAGTGAAATGTGTTACTGTTCTATGTGTGGCCTCCCTGTTTTCAGTCTCCCTCTGGCTGCTTTTTTCTCTCAAGTCAAACCATTGAATCCTGTGTGGTTCTCCCTAAATTCTCTAGTCAGTGGAATAAATCTGAAGGGGGACTGGAGGGATGTACACAGATGAAAAGAGGGAGACGATTAAGCATATGACCACCATGCAGTGGTGGTTGTTTTTTAATGAATCATTTATGTGTGTTTTTCTTTTTGTCTCTGACAAACGACACACGGGGAGCATTTTATTGTTTTTATTTCAGTTAATTCAGTTTAAATTTCTTGTGTCTGAGGTCGATTTTGGCAAAAAGTGGGGTGCAACATTATTGATAAAGTGGTTGCATGAAAACATGCAATACACAGCAGTGACTGTGCACGAGTCCTGCAAACCAAATCTGTAAAATTAGTATTATTTTGCTTTTATTTGCGAACAAAATCCTACGTGTGTGTTTTATTTAGCCAAATTTCAGGATGGGTAAGAACTTAAGTTCACGAACCCATTAGAATGTGATTTCAAGTATCTTAAGAGAATGAAGGATGACTTTTGCACTTGTGATTCTGTCACAAAGTACCACTGAAGTCGACCACTCCATTAGTGCAGTGACGTAGAAAACGAGAGTCTCAGCAGGCCGGTTTCTTAGTTTGAAATCTCGCCTTGAGGACCTATAGGAAGCCACTTGACTGGAGGTGCCAGGTGTGCCAATGTAGCATTAACCTCTGATCTCTGACCTTTGGGCTCTGATGTATTTATGTACAAAGTGGTTAATTTAATCAAATATAGTATATTATGAATTACTATTATTATTATTATTTTGGATCTGACTATTTTTCTATGTGAGTAAGAGACACCTGGTTGACTGGAACGATGGCCGACTACACACACTGTAGTTGCAGGGTGATCATTTAAGTGTTTTATTTTTAATTTCTTTACTTTTTTTTCTTTGCACGCTAAGTCCTCTGCTTTTACACAACAGACTTGACGCATGTTTTTGCTATTATTTAAGTTTACTGTCACCGTTGGTTTGGTCAACTATAGGTTCACGAGTCTCCAGTTTACTGAAGTGCAGTATTAAATAGATTTGGGTGGAAAAATGGGCCTCTGACAGAACAAACTGAGACGAGTGATTCAGACAGAAGCTTTGGGAGTTGAAGGTCTTAATCGTACTGTATAATATAATAAGAGGTGATTTATGAGCTTTGAATAGTTCTGTAATTCGAGATCTTAAGTATGTCTGTCTCACCAAATTGTGTTGTAACATTCATAATGACTTACGGACTAACTCCCTAACCTATTTACACTCAGTGTTCTGTACTGTAACATATTTATGCATACATTAAACTGCACTGAACCCCATCAGTATACGATGAATAGTGCCAGGTAGTTAGTGTAAAACCATTTGATGGCAAAAAAAACATTGATGCTCTTTAACTGTACTGTTTTTGTAGTTAAGGATTAGAGGGACTTTCGTGTAATTGTAGCCAACATGTCCTACATATTCATTGTTTTTCACTTATTTCAGGTCTTTACATGGCTGTCATTAAATATATAAATATCACACACTCCCTCCCTCCCTCCCTCGATATTGACGCCAGTGCATTCATAGGCACAGATTAGTGTAGTGTTAGTGAGGATAGGCCTGAACACATCTATGCAAACCATCCTCCATCATGACTGTTGATGGTGTGTGGTAACAGCAGCACTGATTTCACCTCTGATCGTGATGGTCAGATTGGTGCCATGGGGAAAATGAAATTTGTGCTTCAGTTTCGCTGAGCACACTCTCATGCCCGTGGACTTCAATATTTTATGAGCAATACGTTCTCGCAGCTCATGTCTCGATGATAATGTCATTTCTCTTACTTCAGAGGGCTCTAGATGACGTGATGATCAATTTAATCTCTCACTAGCTTGTGGAATCGGCACCTAGCGCTGCAATATTGAGGATGAATCAAGGAATCCATTTCTTTCAGGTCATTTGTGCATTTCTGCATTGATCTGAAATTGTCATTCTTGATTACAGTTGATTGGGAATGACTACCCACTAATGCAAATATATGAAGAAGAGTTTCAGCTGTTTTTCTCCCCATGCCGTTACGTCTTTTGTGTTTTTAAGTTTACATTGTCACTCTCTCTGGTGAAAGTGAAATAAAATCATAGCTAATTGAATTCATTCCTTCAGATCTACAACTGATGTATTTAATTGATGATGATAATAATGACATTTGTGATGAGTAATAAACCATAATATATTAAATCACTGTGGTGTTTTTGTCTTTCTTGATGAAACGTGGAGGATGTTCTGTTTTTCGAATTACTTTTGTGGTAAATTCATGAGAGTAGTGATGAAGAAATCATCCTTGAGATCATATCTGCTTGTGCAACTGTTGATCATATTCTTGGAAACAATATGAATCTGGCTGGTTTTATATGACCAGCATTTATTTTTAACCACGGAAAACTGTCACTGCTATAATAAAAGTCGTTTGGTCATTTCTTTGCCCTCTGTGCAGAAGTTCAGAGTAGGTGCTGATCTGTGGATTAGATGTGCCTCTCAGGCCCATCTTTGTTCTTGCAGATGTAAAGATTCTCCACTAGATGTCGCTAGCTTTGTGTTCATGAGGGATTTTGCTGTGAATTTCTCCAGACTTGTTTCCTCCCTTGAACCCTGTCCCACAGAACCACTGAAGAGAGACACTATTGTACAAAACGAAAGAGATTTTATTCACAGTTTGTCCCTTTTATTCATTACAGAGGAAAGGTCACTGAGGTCGAGACAGCTTATGGAAAAAAAAGATGATTTAATGGATGGAGGAAGGAGCGGAGGGAAAGAAAACGAAGATTTGAATGTTTTCTTTCGGCCCTTTCTCTCCCCTCCTTCAGTAGTGTTTTTTTCCCACTTTGCACGGAAAAAAGTTGTCGTCACTTTAAGGAGACAACTTTTTTCCTTTCTAACCTGCAAATGCTCTTCGTCCTCTCACCTTCTCCACCCAAGAGGACATCTTCAAAATTTGGAATGAGGTCCTCCCACTTTATGTGCGCCCCCTCTCAGTAATAAACCTGTCTTTTCCTCAGATACTACAGGAAGCAGGGTGAAAAGTTTCATTCACACAAACAACTCAGAGGAGGAAGTGACAGGGCAGACAGAGATGTAGAGGTGAGAAGACAGAAGATAATTACAAGGAAAGAAAAGGTTTTGGAGCTTGTGGATAGAAATGATGTTACAGGATAATTTTATTGAAAATCACCCCTATTCCCCATAAGCAAACATAGACACCCCACGGGCATCAGCCCTGTCATGTGTAGGTGTGACAAGTCTTTGGTTCGAACATGAACGGCTGAGCACATGGGTTTACACAAAAAGGAAGCGAGGAGGAAAGAAAAGGGCAGGGAAGGCAGAATAGCGAAGGGATTGCTGTCTTTTCGTGTCTTCTTGCTTTCTCTTTACTCCTCCTTCTCCTCTCCGTGTGTGATGACGTAGCAGATGTTCTTGTAGTCTACGTTGCCAGCAACATCTGGGGGGAAGGCGGCCCACATGTTCTTAATCTGAGGGGGAAAATAGTTGGAAATTCAGCTTGGCAGGGGATGTATGATCTCATTAATGTTTTGGAAAGGAATGCACCATGTTTTTGAGATACTGGTCCGTTATCAACCCACTCACATTTTAAGCTCACACTTTAGATTCAGCTTACTTGACCACATTGTTAAGATTTGAGTCCAGGTTAAACTTTAAAGTTTTGATAACCAATAATAGAGGAACCTCGGGCATTGGGTGGATATAGTAAAATCTGACATCTTCCCTGTGGAATAAGGGAGAGACCCTTCCAGAAAATGAAAGAAAGGAGTCATCCTATCTGCAAACAATGAGGACACTTTGAAAGCCGCCATCATATCTGCATATAGAGACAGGACGTGTTGAATAACAGTACGCAATAATACCAACGAGCCAGTCTGCCAAAAACATGCAGTGTTCCTCTAACAGGTTGCTGATTTTACCTCTTCCTTGGAGAACCTGTCGCACTGAGTGGTCAGGAGCTCCTCAAGGCTGGAATGTGCAAACAGATTTTGGTCATACATTTGAATTGATCCAATTTGGACTTGCATAGAGAACATTAAAAATAATCTATTAAATTTGCTTACAATCCCTTCTTGATGGTTCCAGTACCCTCTGGGTCCAGGACTTTGAAGGAGCTAAGAATAACATCCTCGGGGTCAGCACCTGGTGAGGACAGAAGGAAGAGGTTAGTTGACCTTTACACTGACGCACAGTGGTGACAAAAACATTGAGTAAATCTATCAGTGACACACAACAGAAATGCTCCATGGATAATTGCATTCAGGGTGCAACAATGTGTGTTAAAGTATAAAAGTACTCATTACACAGAACGGCCCTAATCAGTGCTATATTATTATATTAGTGGAACAGTGTCATTGATGTATTGATATATAAGCACCCTGTGATGTAGTTGTTCGAGGTGAAGCTAATTTTAACACCTTTATACACTGTTGGGTAGTTTCATCTAGTGTTTCCTTGATGGGGGTTTATGTATTACATACCAGAAATTTGAACTTAAGTACAACACTTGAGTAGATGTACTACCACTAATGACCAGTAAGGACTTCAGTCAACATCAGCATGATGGAAATAATCTAAAACACACATCAGTGTGACAGGGACAGTCGGTGAAAATGAGACACCCACCCTTCAGCTTCTCTCCGAACATGGTGAGGAAGACGGTGAAGTTGATGGGACCGCTGGCCTCTTTGATCATGGCCTCCAGCTCCTCATTCTTCACGTTAAGCTGGCCTGAACAACCACAAAAAAAAAAATCATATTAGTCCAAGAAACCATGAAACACGTGCTTTTCCACTGTAGACTGATCCCATCAGCACTCACCCAATGAAGCCAGCACGTCCCTCAGGTCATCTTTGCTGATGATACCATCTCTGTTCTGGTCAATGATTGTGAAAGCCTACAGAGAGGAAGACTGTGGTTATTACTTGAAGGAAGCACTGAGGACAGATGGGGAGACGGGCTGTGTGAATGGATGGGGTGAGACCCCTTAACACTTTCAGGGACTCCTCTGTCATCACTTTGTCTGTGAAAGCAGCAGCTGCAAATATCTTTGACACAATGCTTTACAAATGTTGTTAGAGGGTAGTGCACAAGAGAAAGGCTGCACCCAAAAAGGCAGATCTCACTGTCATGGCCTTGAGGGGGGTTCAAGGGGGGTTAAGGGGGGTGGTGGGGGTGCTTAAGGTAGCCCCAAGTCTTCTCTTACATGTTAATTTAGGAAAGTAACGTTAGGGAACAGCTGTCTGATCTGCTCACCCTGCACAACTTACATCTATGAAACTTAAGATGACCTCTTGGACTTGATCGCGCTGCTCATCTCCCTCCCTTCCTTCTTATTTCTTACTCTCTCTCTATCTCTCTCTCACACACACATACACACACACACTGCCCTCGCTCTGACTAATCCAAAACACCCACATCTATTTTTCCATCTGAGTAACGTGCTAAGATCACCCTAATCATCATGTTGAACATTCCCAAAGTGGCATTCAAGGAGCCTGTATCACTTATCGCAAGAGGCATGTTTCCTCTATTCGCAGCACATATCCCTTGACAACGCATTAAAAAACACCAACACCATCATGTAATCTCTTGGCTGCTCTTATAAAATTCCATCTCCCTGACCTTACTGAACTCCACACGCCTTTCACACTTCATTCTTTCTCCCTTTGCTTTTTGGTCCTTCTTTCTCCATTCATTTCTCCAAGTAATTCTCTGATTGGACACAAATAAAAGTTAAAACTACTGAATATATCAAACATGCTCTTTCCTTTTTCTACTCATGTCCTCTGTTCTGCACTACAATACAAGGTCCAGTTGTTCTGCTTGGCCTCACAGCCTTAAGCCTTAAGGAGAAGTCTGGGTGACAGCTGGGGGGGGCGAGGTCAAAGGGGAACAAAATGTTGAGAGCTTCAGATGGTGACAGAAATTTCAGAGCTCCTCCTAATGACATTCTCGTGCTGATTAAATTGTCAGGGGAGAGGGGGCGACTGCAAAATAGCAACTGCTGTGAAAATGGATCCAAGAGCTGCTTAATTACCAAACTCTAATTTTGGTTACCAGCTCCAAGAAATCGAACTCAAATCACACCAGCGTGAATTCAGAATCGGAGGTGGTTTACATTTATCTATCAGAAGTTATACAGATGTCTAATGCATCCTGAGGCTGCCATGATGAAACAATAGGGAAAAATGGGCTCCTGTAGGGGATGGAGTATCACTGTGTGGCCGGACAAACCTCACCTCTTTGTACTCCTGAATCTGGCTCTGCTCAAACATGGAGAACACGTTGGAGGAGCCGCTATCTCCTGCTGCTGCCCTCCTCTTGGCCTTCTTTGGTGACTGGAGGACAAACACACGAGTGACATCTTCAGGTCAGTCAGTTATATTTTGTCTAAAACTCACATCTGTACAGGCAGAGGTTCCCAACCTCCTTTTGGCTTGTGACTCATTAAAGTTACGTAACGTGGACGTGCATTTATCTACCCAAAAATAGTGGTTTTCCTCTATGAACTTCTTTCATTTTCAGATGAAACTACAGCAACAAAGATAACAAAAAAAGGCTGACATAAATTTTGTGTTGCAGATTTTTGTTTTTTCCTGTCCCATCAACTATGTCATAACCCCTCAGGTTATGTTGTTACCTGGTAAAGAGGTCTTGACCCCAGGTTGGGAGGCACTGCTCTAGCAGATGAGATGTTCAGGTACAAACATCAGGTTAGTAAATCTGATGATCTGACTACAAATATGACATGCATTTGGTTTGTGAGCAGGGCTGAAGGTTTTTTTAATAATCATTTTCTTGAATTTGGTCCTGCAGATGTTTGGCATGCAATTTAACAACACATTGGTACCCAAGCATCCTTAAGACTGCATCAACGAGAACTGTAAATCCACAAAAAATTTCCAAAATGACTTGGTTTACTGGAAGTGATGACACATGCTCCCATCTATTTGATATCATTATTTCAAGACTTGACAAAAAAAAGTCATCAACGAGAAGATTTAATCCATAGGGTTGGTTTGTTTCCCCTGTAGATGTTTCCACCAGAAGAGTGCAGAAGTGTGGGAGACCTGGTACTCACCATCTTGAGACGGTATCAGTGGAGGTTTGGCTGATCAAGAAGGAAAGATAGTGTGAAGCCGCGTTATACGTACATCCCCGGGGGCTTATATACCCCTCCGCCGGCCAATCTAACTTTAGCCGCAGCCTCAAGTTTGGATGGGGATAAAAAAGAGAGGGAGGGAGTGAGAAAGGATGGTTAAGGATGAACTGATGGCTAAAGTGGAGGAGACAGAATGGCGGTACATCGTATCACCTTACAGGAGATCAGAAATAGACCCAGGAGTCTTGGAATTAAGTAAACCTGATATCTAAGGGACCATGCTGCAGGTCTGCAGTCCCACGTGGACTAATAAGGACATTCGGGACATTAGATGCTTGTTGGACCACTGGACGGTATCTCTCCACCCTCCTTCTGACCACCTCCATCTGCCTGCATAGAGGCACAGCAGCCACTTTATTTTTGGTTTGTGATGTCCATTGCTATATTACGGACTGAGATACAAGCCTTCCATACACTCAGTGACTGATGCTTTTACCCTGTATGTGCACAGCTTATTTTAAGTTGTAATGATGCTAATGTGCTCTAATGTAATGTAAGATGTACTGCTGAATGAAGGCGTCTGGCTCATTTATATATTCAATCAAAATATCTCTTCACACAACAAACAAGATGGAAGAACAGTTTTCTTTGCATGTATTTGAAAAACTTTGGATTTGCATGCTCACACTGAATTGTATGTGTGTATAAATAAGAATTGAATACTGTAATACTTTCTCCTGATGCATTATGCTTCACTTTATTAAAGACACTTCTTTATTTATTCATTTTCCCCCTTTTAAAAACGGTTCTTTACTCTGTTATGATGAATTTAGGGTATTGGCATAGTTTATAATTGAATTAATGAAAAAAAAAAAAGAATAAAAAAAATAGAAAATACTTATAATTTTAGTTGTGACTGCTTAAAAAATCTGTACGAAGCATTTTCTATCCAATGATCTCACCTTAATGAGTATGCTATTATTAGTGACTATTAAACTTGATTTAATTGTGACTGATAAATGAAGAATGACTTCCTATTAAACATCTCACAATACTACCCATAATCATCACCATCTTTGGTATTGTTGTTTTTAATAACATCATTATCTTTAATTATGAAGCACAAAATAAGTAATGTACATGAACATCCAGGAGGCAGCAAGCAATAAAAGCAACGTAAGCACACTAATAAATAAAATAACTAACTAAATAATAATAATAAAAAAACTTATTTAGAAGATACTCAGAATTAAGTATAAAATATAAATTCATTGTGTGCTGCAAGATATAGAAGCACAGGTGGAGGAACTACTCAAAACTCAAATAAAAATAACAGTACAACAGTATCAAAATACTCCCTGTAAAAAGCCCTGCAAAAGCCCTGCATTTAAAGTCCTACTTAAGTTTAAGTGCACACTTATCAGCTAAATGTGCTCAAAGTAAAAGTAGGTGCTCTGCTGAAAAATGGCTTCTGTGACTTAGATTATATATGACATTATTAGTTTATTAATAAAAAGTATTTTTGTAGCTGATTTTGGTGGATAGAAGAACAACATCCTGCTACAAATATATACTAAATTTGTATGATTTTCTTTTAGATTTTCTCTGATTATTGCTTTCTTTGTGAAATATTGGATAATAATAATTCATAGGAGACCATCTGAGAGGTTGAAATGGGACATTACCCATTAGTGCACGTGTCAACATAAACCACGGAATGAAACTGAAGGGGAGGGGGTGTTGCAGTTCGCTCAGATGGTGTAAGGACATATATCGAAACAGACACGGGCTTATATCACCGATGTGTGAGTATTGAGTTCATAAATTATTCATTCAGCAGACTCCAAAATTCGTGGCCCCAAAACCCTGCCTCTGCAGTCCATGCCTGCACATCAGAAATGTGACATCGAGGAAAGGGTTTTATATCTAACAATTCTTTGTATTTTATATAATGTTTTTTTTTTACATTAAAAGAATAATGTGTAACTTTAACTAATAGATAAATGGAGTTAAAAGTACTATATTTCACTCTGCAACGTAGTAGAGTAGAAGCAGAAAGACGTATGAAATTAAAATATTCACAGTATAAGTACAGTACTTGAATAAATGTCCTTACTTTCCACTACTGCATAAAGGCATTTATGTATCTATGATCTTATTTTTAAATGTAAATGTGAGCTCCTTGTGTCTGTTTTCTGTTTTGTTTGTTGTAGTTTTGCTTCTGTCTGAGGATCAGTTTTGTTGTCAGCGTTAAATTACCCACAACATGACAGCCAAGTGAAAGCACCATTAACCCCTGGCAGCAATCCACCTTTTTCACCACCACAAAGGTGTGTGTTTAGTGACTGGCCTCAGGCATGAATACTTTCCCACCTGTTTGTCCTCCCGACCACCCTCTCGCATCGTCTGCCCGCCATTCCTACCCCCTTAAATATAAGAGGGATAACTTGGCAGGGTGATGGCAGCAGACATTCCCAGAAGAACATAAAAGGGACAGCTGAGCACGACCAAAATAGCTAAATAAACTTGACAGTCTGCCAACGCGCCGGGCCCTGAGAACAAAATGCTTTCCTTCATTAGTTTTTTCAGGTTTTATATCCAAATTTACCTCAGAGATAATCTGTTTTCATTTCATTAACAGCTTTGTTAATCTCCTCTATTGGAGGACTTTATTTCTGGCCCCTCTCTCGGCTCTCTGGTCCTGATTGTTTGTGTTTCCATTGATCTCTCAATCATGAGTCATGTCTCTGCTCTTCACTGGGTTCCACTTCTGCGGTAAGTTGGATCAGACAGACGTTTGTTTATCTTTGGTGTTCAGGACATCCAGAGCCCGATGCTAGCTGTCAGACCTCCCCTGTGATCCAGCTGACCTTTGATCCCAGGCTCACTTGATTCTCACCACCTTGTTGCAGGCATGAAATACTGTATGTCATACCCCATGTTCTGACTGTGATTTCTACTTTTAAAGAGGGTTCAGACTGATCAACTCCATGATATATTTTTGCACTTTGGCTTCACATTCACCATGAAAAAACCCTGAATTATAACTTTTATAATATTTTATTTTATATATATATATAACAAATTTTGAATTTTCAGATTAAAATCAAGCCAAGTGTGTGCTGAAGCAATAATTTTAAGTGGTGAAATTACCAAATGTGACCTTTAACAGACCAGATTCAAGCCTGAAATGTTGCTTGTGCTCCTTATGTGCTCTTACATGAATGATTCAGTGCCTTAAAATCTCAGTTTAAGGCTAAATCAAATAGACAGTCCCCTAATGCTGCAAATTAAGGAAAAGCAATTGGCATTAGTTTACTGGCTAAACATTTTAGATCATAACAATATAATGTATAGCATATTATGTCTACCTGGAACAACTCTAGCTGTTTTTTTAGTTTATCTAGCATTTCTTGCAGCCATTTTTCATTCTGTACTTGTAGCATGTGATATATTAAAGGAGATGAATGTCAAGTGGTATGTCTACCATTCAGCAGGTGGGCCAGGGTTGTCTACACACGGTTCTCAACATGGTGGTGACTGAGCAGGCAGCTAAACGGTTAATAGTAGCAACAGTGCTAACACAGCTAAAGGCCCACACAACAAACCATTATCAAAGAACTGATGTTGACGAAGGCGAACTGCTGCGTCATCTCACATCCCCTGTGTCTTGGCCAAAAAGTTGCATTTGAACACATTGCAAAAACTACAGCCAACGACCAACTAACACTAGTACAACTATTTAATCTGGGGGGAAACAAAGGGTGGGCATTAAAGGCTTTTGACAACGCTGTCGCTGTTATCAATGGTAACCACCTGTAACTGCCATATGAGCGCAGTGCAGAGTGGCAGCGGTTAGCTAGCAGATGGATACACCTACTAACATGCACATGTGGCTGGACCTGCACCACAGCAAAGAAAAGAGAGGCTCAGATTACTTTACAAACAGAGAGAGCATGACTTCATTCTTTGCTCAGGATGCCATTACTCCACAACATCTTTACATAGCACATAGTTGCTCTGAATGTCATATATAGAGCCTTTAATTAATTCATCATTATATAAAAAACAATCAACATAATTACAAAGCCTCTTGTCTTTTCGTTGTTTAACATGTTAGACATAAAGCAAATATGTTCTTTGAAACATGAAGACATCTGTACTATTTTTTTGAACTGTTCCTGCGTTTTTTCCATTTTCCATGCAGGAGTTAGGAGTAAGCTATTATTTCTGAAATAATTAAAACAAAAAATAATTAGTGACATTTTTTGACAACCCTCATTTTTTTTTTAATCTGTCTTAATTAATAAATTAATAAATTAAAAAAAGACAGAAATAATAGCTTACTCCTAACTCCTGCATTTATTGCTTAAAGATTTGGTCCACCTGTTTCTAAATGTTATGAGTCAAAGCTATTAATTGAAAATAAGCTGTGGCCTCGCAAACTTTCACAGACGTGTCAGCTGCTGCAGCTTGCTGACTATACACATCTGTAAAATAAATTAAATGGTCTCATTTCACAGTGTGTTTACAGGCTGCTATTGTGAGGAAGTGTTTCCATACATTTCAGGGAGTCTATGCTGTAATGTGACACGTGTCACCACGATCCTCTGCAGCCATCTATCACTTTTTAGGTGATTGGTATGTCTGTGTGTGGGGTCAGGAATGTGAAGACGCTCCCAGTTTGTACTAAGGAGAAAGAAGACCTTAGAGGAACCTTCGTGACATGTCAGGTGTCAGAGATGTATGTTTTACTCTGGTATGTTTGAATACTTACCAGCTTCAAGTTGCCTTGTTATGTTATTTGACTCCATAGACGGCAGGATTGAACAGTAAATTTTAATTGTAAGGTCAGGTGTCAGCTTTTTTCAGTCTGCTGGCATTGAACGTGGAGGAGGCTGAATGAAGTGTTTAATTATAAACCTTATTAAACGTCAACATGTTTTGCCTCGTGAGCAGTTGTTTTGTTTAATTAATCCAGTGGCTTTAACTGAAGTGACAGTCAGACACGTTGTAATGATCTGAGTAAATGAGCAGATAACTCAATTAAGGGCACTTCATTTCCCACAAATATTTAACCTGTCAGTTTTAACACCAGCTGCATTATTTGTGTCTCTTGCATACTTTTATAAATCACTGTGCTATTTCTAACTAAATCATACTGCTAAGAATACACTATGTCAGGTGGTTACTGTGCCTGCAGCGCCCTCTGCTGTTTACTAGCCTGCACTGACACTGTTTCTGATGCTTCAGGCTCAGTGATTTCTTTTTTTCCAGTAAAAGGGAGGGCAAATAAATTTCCCAAGCTTCAGTGTTCACTGTGAGTGCGTTTGCATGGACATGAATAACCCATTTATGATCGAATTTTGGGAAATATGCAAGCTGGAGTACTCCGAAAGAAACCAGGATGTATCAGGGGAATATGACTAACCCAATTGCTCTGTGCTCATGTAAACACTGTATCCAGAATATGATCATAACCAGGATATGCCTCATAAACAGATTATTCTCGTGTGTTGACCACAAATTCCCCAATATTTTTTTTACAGATCTCAAACACAAATTTTTTTGTGCATGCTTTAAGAATTCTTCTAAAAACATCATGCCTTTGACTGTAAGAAACATTCAAACACGATACAGTAAAAGAGACAAATTATATCTGTCTCATGCTTGTTTCCATATGCTATTTTGTAATCCTAGTGGAAATATATATTTTTTAAACTTTATGAACTGGACCAGCAACCAATGTTGTGTTTGTAATTTTTGTATCAGCATACATTATATATACTTATAGGTGATCTAGGACTGTGTATTAATATGGAAGCAAACTAATTATGAGACATGTAACTCAGCAGTTAATAGCCGAATCAATGTGTACAATTACATGGACATGAATAACCCGTTTATGAGGCTTATCATGGCTAAAATCATGTTATGATACAGTGTTTACATAAGCACAGAAAAATATGAATATTCCCTGTATACATCATGGTTGCTTTCCGAGTACTTCAGCTAGCATATACAGGTTTCTCATGAATGGGATATGGTGTTTACATGCTCAAACACATGTACTGGTACTCAAAAACCAGATTATAAATAGGTTATTCATGTCCATGTAAATGCACTCAGTGAAGGATGGCTGAATTCGGTTTAGTGGCTTCAAGTTCAGGGTCCTGGTATTGATCGTGCTGGCTTATTCTTACACTCTCATGGCATACTGGGACTCGGTAGGTATGGAGCCATCTATAATGTTATTAGTAACACCTGTGCTTTGTCAGCTCAACATGTCTGCAGTGACAAAGGCCTGCTGGAAAATTCTTAATGTGTCATGTCACATTCTGTCTTCCTGTCCAGCTTGCCAGCCACATTTCAACTTTCCCCTTTGCCACCATTTCTCTACTCTACCAGCAAATGCCCCCTGACCTTCTCGTCTCTCCCAGTCCCCTGACTCTCACATCCAGCCACTCCCTCCTGCCCTACAATAACCCTTTTCAGCCATTCCCAACACTTGCCCTGCCCACCTGCTGACCTGTAGTACATATACCAGCATTTTTATCATTATCACACTTCACAGTCTTGACTAAAATATGAAATAATATTATGTTTTTCTTTGTATTTTGCATCACAGATGTACAGTATACCTGTGCAACTACTTTCAACTAATTGATTATGAGACATTTAAGTCAACAGACTGATTTTATTTTTCATGCAATGAAAAATATATAATACTCTTTATACTTAATACTGCAATAAACAGCCTTTCTATGCCATGGATGAAATCATTAATTGCACCATGTGTGAATATCTGCTCAGGCAACTGTTATGCATACTAATGTAGTCAGTAGGAGTTGTGCAGGTTCCAATTAGCAGAGGACATAAGAACAAATAAGGAAAATGCCTTTCTATACAAGTATGAAACTAAGTATGAATAATACAGTTAATGATAACTAAATTCCATTAAGCTGCTTCAGTTTCAGGGTCCTGCTATTGTGCATGCTGGCTCACTGTCACAGTATACTTAGACGCTCAAACAGAACATGCCTGTGAAACAGACCGATCTCCACAACAGGTGCAGATGTGCAGACACCAGCTGCACTTTCGATCCTCTGTGTGCAGATCCCTTGCTTTGTCTTTGTTGCATCCTATGAACACTTTAAGTCCGTCTTGGCTCAAGAAAATAACAACTTTCTGTGAAACAAATCCAATATAGAAATGATCTAAACCCATTATATGAAATAGAGGAACATTTAGCACATTTACAGGAGTCTGGGCCTCCAACACTATGTTCTTAAATACAGTTAGACTCACAGCACCTCAGGTTCACTTCCTTTTCAACACACATGAACCACTCCATCTCACTTCCCCTTATATGGTCTCTAACTGTCAGATTTCTTTTACCCCAAGTCAATGAGATGTTGATCACCGTGTTCCTCTTCTGCTCGACGACTCCTCAGCCACTCCTCTCTCGCTTTCTTCACTTCCTGCCCATAATAATCATGAAGTTTGCTGAACTCCTCTAGCGGATCAAAACCCAACAGAGGCCACTCGCCGTACAAAGGTGCCGGTCCATTAAGTGGTGTGACATAAGCATTTCTCCTGTGCCACATTTTAGGGGACTTTTTAGCCACCACTTTAGTAGGTATTGAAGGTGCTTGTAAAACAGTGCCGGCACTGAAGCTTCTCCCCTCTCTAACCACTGCTGTTGGCCCCTGCACAGGAGAGAAGAAGGTGGTGGTGGACTGTTTGAGAGCACTGACAGAGGAGCTGTGACTGGATTCGCCAGATCCTTGTTGCTGTTTCGCTTCTGCAGATGGAAAACAGGAAATTAATAAAGATGTCTATGGCTACTTAAAGTAATTAATCATAAAAAAAATCAACATATGGTACCTTTTCTAAAGGAATAGTTGGACATTTTGGGAACATGCTCATTTTCTGGCATTAATTAGAGAAGATTGATAGCCCACCACTCTCTTGTTTAGGTACAATAAGCAGCTGGTTAGCTTAGCTTAGTTGTGGAAGGCCACATATAATTAATTTTAAAAGACAAAGCGTGGGCCGCTTAAAATCAATCTGTTGGCCACGATTGGCCCCCGAGCCAGACCTTGATCATGCCAGACAAACGGTATCTTATATCTTGATTGTTTTATCTGTACAAAAGCCAAAATTTAAAAAACAACAATTTGCATTTTTACAGCAGATTATGTGCTGGATTATTTCCTGACTGGGAGCAGTAACTTCCTGGAGTCTCTGCTTGTTTCCTCACAACTGCTTAGAGCCATGAAATAATCCTGCAAATAATCAACTTAAAATGGCTTCAGAGGTGCTGGTAGGTGGATTTCTTTTTTTACCTTTACTTTACCAAAAAGTGACTAAATCCCAAAATGTTGAATTATTCTTTTAAATAATATTGAAGACATAATAAAAGAGAGGATGAACAAATAATAATGCATCATAATTATAATAAAATGAGGCCTACATTTTGAATATTCTAAGTATGATAATTAACAATTAAGAAAAAATAACATAACAAGGTCACAGCCTTCACAACACACCTTCATACTGCCTCCCCAAGTCTCTCACCAGCAGGGAGAGGTAACAGTGGCTGGCTGAGAGCAAAGCTTTCACCCAGCTCTCCTGAGTCTGACCATCCACTGCTGAAAATCTGTAAGTTTTTAGTCCAGGCCCTTCAAACACCAGAGAAAAGGTAAACTGTCCATCAGACTCTGACCGCCTGACTGCACACCCCTCCAGCACGATGACACCCAGCAGGTGTCGGTCAGCTGGGCGCTCCTGGTAGAAGAGCAGGTTTGCCTTTAGGACAAACCACCGCCGCTGGTAGGTGGCATTTCTCTCTTTCTATGGAGACAGATGTCAAAGTAAATCAGGGTTATTGAACTTGTCATCACATGGAAATCAGTGCTTAAGATTCAGTTACTTCATGTTGTTTGTGTCTTATGTTTATCCAAACCTTTTTGTAAAGATATCCCTCTTTATCTACTGGAGAGGTGCACGATAGGTAGTGGCTCAAAATCTTCTCATGGAGCTTCATTCCAACACCTACAGAAGAGAAAGTGCTTTTACATTCTGAATGTAAGACACTACAAACTGTGGGACATGAAGCAGTAACATCTTCCGGAAATGGTTTAATCCAGAATCTATATGGAAAACAAAGAAAAACAAAAAATATCAGCAAAACCTCACTGATTTGACCGTAACTACAAACCACAATTAGTTACCACTTTTCTACTAAAGGGGCAGTTTTCCCCCAAATCAAAAATATATATATTTTCCTCTTGCATGCAGATTGTTTTGGTGTGCGTTGCTGAGTGTTGGAGATATCAGCCACAGAAATGTCTGCCTTCTCTCAAATACAATGGAACTAGATGGCACTCAGCTTGTGGTGCTCAAAGTGCCAAAAATACATTTGAAAAACTCAACAAAAATCATGACCTAGTTACTGAAGATAATCCACAGACATTGTTGTGAGCAGTGTCATGTATTAACTATTTACTTTCAACCCAGCTACACCCGCCAACTGAATCACCATGAGAAGGAAGCGTGCGTGTACAGCACAAGATGTTAACATTTATGGTGTCCTCCTCAGCTGAGCTGTATTGTTAGCTAGCTCAGTGGTGCTAGGTGAGCTAGCATTAGATGCACACTTCCTTCTGCTTGGTGATATGGTTAGTGGGTGTAGTTCAGCAGAGAGAAAATAGGTCCTATATGAAACTGCTCACAACAAAGGTCTGTGGATTATCTTAAGTGACCAGGTCTTGATATCTGGAAGGAGACATTACTGTTGAGTTTTTCAAATCAAATTTTTTGCCGCTTTGAGCACCACAAACCGAGTGCCATCTGGTTCCATTACAATGGAGAGATGGCAGACATCTCTCCTGATATCTCCAATGCTCTGCAACTCACACCAAAACAATTTGGCCTGCTAAATAGCACTACATGAAAGAGGAGAAATATGTATTTTGGATTTTGGGGTTAACTGTCCCTTCAAGTTCAGTTCAGTAGATCTTTAATATGCTCCAATTATTCTCTCGCATAAGGTTAGATAGCAGCAATCATTCCATGTAGGTAACTATACATAATATACCTACAGTATATTACTCAAGTACTTAAGCCTACTTTGAAGTACTTCTGCTTTACTTGAGTGTTTCCATGTTACTGTGTACTTCACTAAATCAGAGAGAAGTACAATTATTTTTACGCCACTACATTTTTTCTGACAGTTGCAATTAGCTACTTTTCGGATGACGATTTTACATTAAAGACAAATGACAAGCGTGTTAAATAAAATGTATTATTAAAGATGAGTGGTTTCCAACCTTTCCAGCTGATCACCAGCATGTGTGTGATTTGCTTTCAGTTCTGCCAAAGAGACGTTTTTCCGTAAACTTAACAGATGATTTCATTTGAATAACTGTTTGAAGCCCAAAGAGGTAATGTGCCCTAAACAGAACTTTTCCTCTTTCTTCCATTAGTCGTCTCTCGACCCCTCAGATTTATTTGGTGACCCTTTACAGGGGCCTGACCCCTAGGTTGGAAAACCACTGGAAACTGTATACAAAAGGTGAACTAACACCATCTCAATTGGCTTCAACGGTACAATACTAACATCTTGACGTACTGATGCATCAGTTTTAAGGGTCGATTAATGTGATATATTAAATAATACACGGTGACCACATTTCAGCAGATTAAGTACTTTTGCTTTTGATACTTAAAGCACTACATTTTGCTTGTAATCCTTGTGTACTTTTGCTGCTTATAATGAAGTATTTTTCCATTAAAGCATTGATATCTCTTCCCCCATTGAGTAACTATACTTAAAACTGCATGAAATCATCAAGTAGCGTGATTTTAAATAAGAACCACTGAAGGTTTTCACTTTCAATTTAGACCTTTAACATATATTAAAGGATATATTATTATCTTGAGGAAAAAATATTGATATCCACTACACACGAGGTTTGAAAGCAGCTGTCAGTGTACCCCAAAAGAACTGACAACCAGGACCCTACTGTTACTCCAAATATACAGAATTAATAGAGCTACAGTCAAATAATACAAATTGTATTTAGCTATAAGTAATAATGACAATAACAGTGATAAAGCTGAGATAATACCAGTAAAAACCTGTCTCGTCCTCCCTCCACAGCTCTTGTATACAGTGACTCAGGCAGAATAGAAAACAGTGACTCAGACTCACCTCTGCCAATGTTGAATCCCTCACAGGGTCACTTTACCTTCCCACACAGTTTTTACATTATTCACATTTACAGATCTCTCCTTCTCTGGGTCCTCGGAGTTCCTAAACATGGAGCCAGTTGTTCTCTATCAGTTCGATGCATCCAGAACCAGACAATGTTTGAATATAGTTTCAGGTTACTACCACTGGTTCTCCCTCGGGTACACGAGGACGAGTGTTGAAATATAAATAACTCGACCCACTTCCTGGTAACAAAATCCTGACATATTATATTCTCTCTCCTCTACGCTTGAGTCTACCCTGAGCTGGTGGATCAGCTGAACCAAGCAGTCGCTGACAAGACCTGCTACCTGGAAATGAGATGCTGGATGTTGAGGTGGAGTTTGAGGGCTGATGTATTTGCCTCGGCTCTCTCGGTTCTGCATTCTGTGTTGCTTTTTTCAGATGAGCTTTATTTTAATCTCTTGTGGCGTGCACAGAAAGTGTCCCTTAGTGCTTGGTTGATTCTTCAGTGAGATGTACAGCTTCTTTTCAGATAAATAATTGTTTATGACATTATCAGGTGTGTCAGATTCTGCTTTTAATGCAATTTCATGCCCCAGTCTGTCTCTCTTTATTAATCTATATCTAAGAAACATTTTTGTATCAATGAAAAGTAAATGCAGGCAGCCATGACCTCTTGAATATGTGCCTCAACATTTCTTTGCTTGATGTGTCTATTTATAACACACACTTATCCTTTTTATCCTTTAGGACCTCCAAGGAATTCAAAATCTAAATGAGCTCTAGGCGAAGAGATTTACAGGGTCTGTCATACTGTCGAGCTCAACGACACAGTCTGAATCAAGTGTCACAATCAACTTGTCATAGGTTGAACCTCAGTGCAGAAACTGAATGCAAATTTTCTGTATTCATGTTAAAGAAAGTGTTGAATTCCTGCACAGTCATTATGTTTATTTATGTTATTTTAAAAATGCGATGGACCTTGGTCATCAAGTATCACATTCACAATATGAGGTAACATCTTTATTCTATATTGTACTTTATACTGGAACAAATCAAAAAGGGAGTCATGACACAAACACCTGAAACTGAGAATTAAACACTATCTTATTCACATGCACCTGTCCACCAGGTGTGTTATTTATCTGTGGAAAATTAACAGAACAAAAACATTTAATATTATTTTAAGTTGTTAATAATTTTAGTATCTCTGTTGAGGTTGTAAAACAATTATTTAAAACTCCATGAAAAAAAACACGTCAGGAAGATCAGGAGTGGAAGTCCCTGAATGTGATGCAGCCTCACAGTTGGATACGGTGATCTCAGCACTGCTGAGACAGTTGCTGTAATTTTAGGACTGCAGTGGGTGGAAGAAGTCAGACTAGAAAAAGCTGTAGTATGTTGATCTCCAGCAACAGCAGTATCTTATGATTTCATTCACAAATATTAACTGTCAGACGATCTCATTATGGAAACTTCTGTGATAAATTAAGAAACTGAAAAATGATATATATAGATATATTCTTAAAAAGTGCTGCCAAATGTGGGAGGTTTGCATCCAAGATATTACATACAGAGGTTTTACAAATACTAAGTATCTTAGAAAAACTAAGATAGAGTATTTCTAATTAGTATTAGATTTGTATTTTCTTAATCAATTGATTTGTTAAAAAAAAAAAAAGTCAGAAGATTGTGGAAAATGCTGATTCTTAGACTCTAAGGTGACATTCAGACTACTTACTACTTACATACTTCCCCCTCATCTTTTTTATATAAGACAATGAATCCTCAAATTTTATCAGGTAACCATAAATTTTTTGAAATATTTGTTTAGTTGCTGGTTATTTTTCTGGTAATCGACTAATCAATTTATCTGTCATTATTGCAGCTCTCTTTCTGTTTGTATACAGTGTTGGAACTTATGTAACTAAATTTACTCAACTAGTGTACATAAGTACAGTTTTTATGTACTCATACTTTACTTGGGTATTTCTATTTTTTTCTACTTCACTACATCTATTCAACACATTTACTGGGGTTGTTACCAAATCAGATTATATCAGAAATCTTATATACAAATAGAAGAAAATATAAAATTCTAAAATATGATTAACTGCTTCACCTCAACTAGCTATATCATTATAGTGGTGCTCATACATTAATGCATCAGTGATAATAATTTATTGACATAGTATAAAACTCTGACGAGGGCTGTTTGCTGCCTGAGTACTTTTGTTTTTGATACTTAGAATATATGTTCCTTCTAAAACTTATGCATATCTAGGCCTTCTTAAGAAAAAATGTAAATACATTACCTACTTGTGATGTTTTTTTATAGTGTGGTATTATTTACTTAAGTAAAATAACAAATATATCACTTTATCTTTATGTAGCCTGCTTTAACTCACTGTTTTACTACCTGTTTACATAGTGATTTACTGTCACTATGTATATATATGACTACATGAATGTTTACATTACAATGTATTCACCTTGCAATTACTGTACACTTGCCTACCACAAATATACATGATTTAATTTTATACGTTATAGTTCATCCAGATGCACCATTTTATGTCTTAGCTTCTCGTTTTCACTTTCGCGTTTTTTCTTTTTACACATAACCCCGTTTGTTTGAGCATTGTTTGAGGGAAGCTATTGTATAACAACTGCTTTTCTGGAATTGTTGTACATATGACATTTCACCAGGTGGTGGCGGTGATGTGCCGTGTCATTGTTTACCAGCCTACATACAGAGAAAGAGAAGAAGAAGAAAACGAGCGAAGAAGACACGAAAACGAACGTCGCTTGAATTATTTTTATCAGGTTTTGGCACATTTTCAAGCTAAATCTCAATTTAGTAGCGTTTCTATATATGTTTTCACCAACGCCATGTACAGGTTATGCTGTAGTAGTTAACTAAGTGTATTTTTGCCTCTAGCAGTAGTTTGGACTGTGATAAGTGTTTACTTGTTCTGCATGCGCTGTGTGTCTGCTGTTGTTGGCTAACATTTTTAGCAACAAAGCTAACATGAGCAGTGTGGTAACCGCTCATAATCTACTCTGTAAAGTGTTATAAAGCTACCTAGTAAGGTTATAGAGGAATAAAAGAGTCACTGTCTTGCCTTCTGTAGTACCATGCCGAAGAGGAAAGTTACGTTTGAGGACGGGGACGGGGAGTTTGAGCTGGATGACGACCTCCCAAACAAAAAGGTAGCACTGTCCTCTTCACACCTTTGTTTAGACACTAAAGATCAATAAGATCACTGGTTAGCGAGTAAAGGCTTCACAGATGTAACCAACAAGTATACAGTGGAAGTACAGAAGAAGTATTTAGATCATTTAGTTATGTTAAAGTACTAATATAATGCGAAAATACTCCACTACAAGTC
This sequence comes from Epinephelus moara, assembly GCF_006386435.1. NCBI lineage: Eukaryota > Metazoa > Chordata > Actinopteri > Perciformes > Serranidae > Epinephelus > Epinephelus moara. The sequence goes on along the minus strand of NC_065523.1, from coordinate 13,642,667 downwards.
AAAGTCATGCAATGGAAACTTTACTTAAGTAAAAGTATGTAAGTATTATCAGCAAAATGTACTTTAAGTTTGAAAATTAAAAGTAGTCATTGAGTGCACTATTATATATTATGTATTTGGGATAATATTACTGCTGCTTTAATGTGTATGTTGCATTTTACTGCTGCAGATCTTAAAGGTTGTGCTCATTGTAACTCCTATATTCTGTTTGGAAATTTACTCTACAGCAGTGCATCATATTTTAAAGTCATCATGTGTTTATAGTGTGGTTGTCCTGTGAGAGCCATGCTTTTCTAAAAAGTCAAGTTATCATTGCGTCAGAAAAACAGTCCTATTTTAAGCTTTGTGATGATGCATTTTCCAGCTGATCCAAGAGGATTTTTAAGACTTTATTTAGCTGAAGAAAAAGGTGAATTTTTCTCAACACATAAAGGAACATTCCTCAGTTTATCTCAAACATTCAACATCGACACATCTGAAGATATGTGATTTTCACTGGACAGGAAGGGGTGAATTTTTTTAACCTGAAAGTAACTTAAGCTGTCAGACAAATGTAGTGGAGTAAAAAGCACAGTATTGTCTGCAAAATGTAGTTAATTAGAGTGAAATAAATTGGAAATACTCAAGTAAAGTACAACTCTCTCAAATTTGTACTCAATTACAGTACCCGAGTCAAGGCTTAGTTACATTCCACCACTGCAACCATATAATTTGCAAGTTAATGGTCACAGGTAAAAAAAAAAGTGCTTAAGTCACATCTCTTTGGTTAAGTGATGACAGTACCTATTGCCCTAATGACTAGTCTTCTGAAGCTTTACTTGGTCATCATGTAAGCAAAGCCATTTATAAAGAGGAGTCTGTCATCATGTGTTTGCCTGTTTATAAAATGTTCTAACTTGTCCTCTATAGGGTCTTTTCAATGCACACATCCCTTAAAGGTTGGCTGTGTAGGACTTAGTGGCATCTAGTGGTAAGGATGCAGAACTGAAACTGAAACATGAAGTAAAGCGTGGCCAAAGTGAAAACGCCAAAACACAAATACCCTACCTAGAGCCAGTGTTTGGTTTGTCCTTTAAGAGCTACTGTGGACTCTGTGAAAGAGGACCCACTTCATATGTAGATATAAAAGGCTCAATTTAAGGTACAAAAAACCCAGCAATTCATATTTTCAGGTGACTTTAAACTAATGAAAACGTAATTATGAACATTATATACCATATATACCACACAATTTACCTGTCAGACTTAAAAGTGCAGAAGGACACTTTTTACCTGTCAGACTTCAAGTCTTTTAAATGAATACATAGACAGGTGTACTGCAATAGAGCTAAATCAGTGACAGTGTTGTTAGGATGAGGAAATAAGTGACTAAATCCAGCAAGAAAAGGACTGCCTGTATTGCTTTTGATGTTAAATAATAGTATATGTAATTTTTTTCTTTTTTTCTTTCTTCTACTGTTGAAATAGAGTGCTGAGGTCGTGAGTGGACCAGGCTCCAGGTTTAAGGGCAAACATTCCCTTGATAGCGATGAAGAGGATGAAGGGGAAGAGAAAAACAGCAGCAAATATGATATTCTGGCCAGTGATGACGTTGAGGGTATGTTTAGTTTACTATTTGAACTGTAACCATGAATTGATAGATGGTAGAGAGGTCATCTTGCTTACTTTACATTTTTAGTATACATTTACATGTTCTTCACAGGCATGAAGCTACATTTTTTCCACATGATGAGAATTTGAATTAAGTGCCAAGGAAGCACATTTTAACTAGAAGGGGCTGAATTCTTTGACACTGGAAACTTTTTGTCCCCTTCGGCTACTTACAAGTGCCATGAGTGTAGCAAAATTTGTCTTTGTCTAAACATGGAGTATCAGTAATTATGTCACCTGAGACCATGCTAACTATTTTCAGGCCAAGAGGGAGCAACAATTGACTTTGACGAGGGAGTCTCTATTACACCTTTCAACCTGCAAGAGGAGATGCAGGAAGGACACTTTGACTCCGAGGGAAACTATTTCATCAAAAAGGAAGAACAGATTAGAGACAACTGGCTTGACAACATTGACTGGGTAATATTTGTATTTTAGGGACTTTTGCTTCATGTCTGAAAACTTTTCAAGCAATGTAAAATAACATAAGTTACCTCTTCCAGGTGAGAATTAAAGAACAGCCCTTCAAACAAAAGAAAAAAGGTCTTGGAGCCAAACGGAAACGCAGAGTTGGTGATGAGGATGAGGCTGAGGAAGAGAAACAGAGAGAAGAGAAGCAGGCAGACAAAGAAAATGATGATGAAGAAGAAGAAGAGGAGGAGGTGGAGCCCGCAGAGGACCCGCTGGCATCCTACACGCAGCATCAGCTCACTGAAGCTGTGATTGAACTGTTGCTTCCTGGGGAGACAGTTGCCAAAGCGCTTCGTCGGCTAGGAGGCCTTGGAGGACAGAAGAAGGGGAAGCTGAGGGAAGAGAGTGAACCCACAGAGGAGACCAAAAGGGATACAGAAAAGCTTGACAGGCTCACAGCACTAGCTGACAGATTGGTTGGATCTGGGATGTTTGAGATCTATCAGCAAACATATGAAAAACTGGCCTATTTGTTGAAGAGCATGAGCAGCACCCGACCAGCTGTGGGGAGGGAACACGGCGGTGATGGTGATGAAGAGGAAGACGAACTCGACATGTTTGCAGATAAATTTGACGAGTCGCATACAGCGGATAAAAAGGAAGCAGAAGACAATAAAGGTTACTGAATCTTACTTGGTTACATTCCCTTCATTAGTACAAAATATCTTGTTTTGTTTAACCATGTTTTTTTGTCTTCCTTAGTGAGCGATGAGGTGATGTGGGAGTACAAATGGGAAAATAAGGATGATTCTGAAGTTTTTGGCCCCTTCACCAGTCAGCAGATGCAGGTATTTTCCTCACTTTTGAACTGATGGTTTTTGTTAGCAAGCGTTAAAAATGATCAGAACAAACACAGAAGTGATAAGTTTGGGTGGTGGGGTGACAGAGGTAGAACTACTGGACCTAAAGGATCAATCATGGGTTTATGTCCCAAGATCATCTCAGTACATTCAATTTGGTCCATGTCATAGTAGAACTTTAATTCTCTGCCTGGACCCAATGTGGCCTGACCCGACCCGCTGGGTTCAGTCTGGGCCAGCAGGGCTGTAATTTATCCAAATTTCCCTGGGCTCGAATTGGGTCGGGTTCGCTCCATTTACATGATGTTGATTTTCTTTTAAATGTAGATACATACTTATAGTCTGTGAAACATCAACGATAATGTAAGGGCTGTGTTGCCATCAGTCTATCCTGTCCTCCACCTCGCATTAATGAGGAGACATTTTAAAACAATCTCAATCTCTAATCTCTATTTGATTCATATGGCATATGTTTTTGGGCTGTGCTAAACATTCGCAAGGAGAAGGTGCATGTTGGAGATTGTGTCACAAATGTCTTTTACCGCACTAAAGGGACTTGAGTTGACATTAGCTTGAAATAAATGTTTTAATATTATTATTATTATTACTATTTATTTACTATTACTGTTTTTACAGTGGAAATAGAGGTTTTTAACTGGGCTTTGACCTAAATTGTTGTCGCAATTTGGGCTCGGGTTGGGCTCGGGCAGAAATTATGCAGGTTCATGTAGGGTCGAGCCTGACTTTTTGGGCTGGATCATGGCTCTATACCATAGTATGATTGCTATGACGACTGATTATTACACTCACAAACCCACCAAACCAAGAATTTACTGGAATGATGACAACAAAATGATATAGGGTTTGGAATTCGGACTCTGCCTGTTATCTCAATTTACAATACATGATTAAGAAGGAAAATAGTAAATAAATCATAGAGGATTTTATTGTATACAAGGGCTCAGAATGCCAATCCATTAAGGGGTAGATTACTGGAAGAACATATTTTCTCATGTGTGCTGTTTTCAGGTATGTGTTTGGCACATAACATCATATTATGGTCATATTAGAAGTGTTTGTGTTAAAGTATAGTCAAGTATCTGCACAAGTATAACTTGCACTTATACTAACAAATTAAATATCAAGTTTATGTAGGCATTTACTCAATTATTTTGTTCTTCTCCTGCAAACTAATGTACCTGCAAACCTATTAGTAAATCCCATTATTTTTACTAGATTATTTGGCTGCAGGCTGGTTTACCTTTAACCTCAATCTGGCCAGGTGGGTTTTAAATAATCTTCTTGTTGTCTGTTTTCCAGGATTGGGTGGATGAAGGCTATTTCAGCTCAGGTGTTTACTGCAAGAGGGTTGACCAGGAGGGAGCTCAGTTCTACAACTCAAAGAGACTGGACTTTGAGCTCTATACATGATCAGTGTCCCATAAATGAATCATAACCACCATGGTCACTCTGCAGTCACATTTTGCCCTCGATCTATCTTCAGTCTTTTGTCCAGGGCTTTGGTGTCAGATCTATCATTTTAACAGGGGCTTTGTTTTCTGTGCATTGGTTTTAAATAAATAACTCATGTATGTGGTGTTGCTATCAGCTATTTTTGTTATGTTTTCTAAAGATTCGAATCATGTGGGGTCATTTTAAGACACTGAGAACCATTATGATTCTCATTTAATGAAGTTTACATGGCCATCCCACTTTACATTTAATTATTTGAATCATTTTTTTTTACAGTTAAGTATTTTACACTTGAACATTTACTACTGTTCAGATGAGAATATACTGCTGTACTTTATTGTCAATTCAGCCAGCTTTTTATCCCAGACCTCAGTACTGAATGGCACTTTTGCTGTGAAGAAATTCATGTCTTCAGCTGAGTAGATTATGGAGATGTTAACTGCACAAGTAGTCATAGTTAGATACCATGGCTAGCTGTTAGATTTTATTTACTTTGCATGTTGTCACTAATACATCAGTGTTACCTCCCAGACTTACAAATAATTGAGCCACATTATAATTATGTATATTCTGTCATATCAGAGTTTGCAAAAGATTAATCTGGACATGTTTTACTGTTAAAAGTGACAAGAGAAGATGCTGGATTTTGGCAGTATGTTTTAGAGCTCAACAATTAGTTGATCGAAAGAAAATAAATCTGTATTTCAGTCTCTTTTCAAGCAAGAATTGGGCCAAGGTTAGATGGTTGCAGTTTTTTTTTTGGTCATACACGATAGTAAATTGTATGTTTTTAGGTTTGGGACTATCAATGACACCACCTTGTGCTTTAGGACAGTGGTTTTCAAACTTTTTCGTGTCAGGGACTGATACACATTTGGTCATGGACTTAAATTTGCTAAGATTTTCCTTCACGGACCTACATGTTGAAAGATACTGATGGCAGATATAATTAAAACCAGTTGTAACTACAGTTAAGGAGATAACCATGAAGGAAGTGAAACCTATGATCAGAATAGTCACTCTTATGACTCTTACTCACATTGGACTTACTTCTGTAGTGAATTTAATAGTAAAAATAAACTATTCCTCGTTTATATGGGGACTCCCGGAAGGACCTCCTTGGGGTAGACTAGACTATTAAACAACAAAAGAACTGGCAGATTAATTTATGATGAGAAAAAAAATCATAAGTACAATTTGCTCAGAACCAGGATTTATGGAATATAAAAAATGTTGAATGTGTAAATATAAGATATTTTGTTTATATCAGAGGTTCCAATAAAATTGTGTTTCAAAATGCAACTCTAGCTTAACTGCACTTGTACTATATCGTGTCAGTGTGACGGATCTTTACATTTTCACTGGCGAAAACTCCATTGTAACTGGGGTAACGTTACTGTCATGTTGTCAAATTACCCGTAATTTCAACACCTCCACTTAGGTTCTCTTTGAAGATACTAGGTCACCCGAGGACATAAAAGAAGACGATCATATTCTATGAGCCATTTGTCTCCGCTCTCCTATTGGCTGCCCACCTACCGACGACGTCTCAAAACCTTCTCTAATTGGTCAGTTTTCAACCGAGCCAACCGGGCGGAAAAAGAACCCGTGCTGTGATTGGATAATCCGCCTGTCTGGTTGTTGGATTTGTAAAAACGGATACATTTGCCAGTCGGTGTAGGGCGCCGTCCGGCATGCCTTGTTTACGGTGAGGTCGGAATACTATCCTACGGCTCAGCTAAAGGTTTTTGGTAAGTGTGTTTAGTGTGATTTAGCCAGTACATCCGCATACAGCTAAACTACGAAACGAGAATATGAACAGTTACCCCATTGAACGTTAGGGGAGATGACAGCTCCCGGCTACGGCTATTCCCCGGTGCTGAAACTGTATATTACACACTGGGTGAATATCGGCGTTAGCCAAACCATGCAGTGTTGACGGAGTTACAACAAAGCTCCGCTCAGACGTAGCTAAAATGTATAACATACACTATTTTTTTTACGATAAGCGTTGTATGATACTGGCTGACGTTGGCAAATGTTGACATTCGTTTGCTCACATTTAAAAGTTTGAATATGAAACATTGTCCGTTCCAGCATTTAGACCCATCTCACTTTAAACGAACCGCCGCTTTCATTTGATTGAAAACGTTGACTGAAATGCATTTCTATTTAATTAGCCATTAAAACTTGGTTTATTTTTATCCTTTTACGTAGCAATGTTATTAATCAAGATGTAGCCTACCTTTCGTTAACGGGCTGTAGATGTGAGTGGACTAATTGTTGTATCAACGACTGGCAAAGACCGAGAACTCAAATTCAAAACACGAGTGGTTTTTTTTTACCTTCAACCTAACAACTGCATTGATTGTGATTGTAAAGGTTGTGCCTCGATTTACATCGCCGTTTCAATATTAAGCAACGTTATTGATTAAAACCAATATTTGCACGAAATCCTATAACCTCAACCATACGTATAGGCCTGCCATAAATGTATTTATACCATGAGGGAAAATTAAATTTTGCGTGAGAATCGCGTGTAAATCCTTTTCACAAGATACTGCAACCTTTTTAATGACTACATGAAAGACGTTCCTCTCGACCACGTTGGCTGTGTCTGTGTTAACCTACTGTAGTAAGTAAAAGTCACAATGAATACTCCTCACAAATACATCTCAGCTGCTGTCCTACTCTTGTCCACTTGTTAAATGTTTATTTAAATCTTTTACTTAGTGATTTTCTTTTTTTCCTAACCCATGTCACATTACATTAGATCAATCTGTATTTCTCTGTGTTGATGTTGCTAAAGCTTAAACAATTAGTTGATGAACAAAAAGTTAATCAGACACTGTTTTCTCCATTGTCATTTTTCAAGTAATTGTGCCAAAATGCCCTAATTCCAGTCTCTCAACTGGGAGGATTTGATGCTTTTACTTTTTTTTATGTGTGATAACCTGAATATTGTTGCTTGGACAAAACAAGACACTGAAAAGTCACTTTCGGTTTTCGAAAAATCTGATGGCCATTTTCTCACAGTTTTCTGACATTTTATATACCAAGTAATTACTTGAGAGAAATGCTTATTATTATTTCAATTGATGATAAAAAAATATTCGGTTTCTATGAGGAAAATATTAAAAACTATTGTCACTATTTGTCATTTCAGAATAAACTTTAATTCCAGTGATCACAAAAGTAAGTGATGCTTCATTTTTAAGACTTATTTGGAAGTACTTTCATACTGATATGATACCCCGCATGTTTGTTTTTCCCCCTCGTTGTTATTTACAGAGAAGGACAGACAAGGAGAGAAAGAGAGAGCAAGGGGATGTTGACTTATCCCTCTGACTCGCTCCCTCAGATAGTTTGTCCAATGGATGAAGATGCTATTCCCCCAAACAGTTTCTGTAGTGCACCTCCCCACAGTGAACCTTCACCACCTCTCCTCCCCTTTTCCTCCATCACTCCCAGGTATAGTTGTCCCGGCACCTTTTGCTTTCTTTTGCTGTAGGTGTAATTTCCCCTCCTTGCTTTTTGGCACACTTTTCCCTTTATGGATGGAACAATTAAAGACTTTTAGACACAGCTATAGGAATTTAGCCAATATCCGACAAATGATGATTTCCATCAGTGCTGATATCAGAAGATTAATTTTTTAATTTGAATGTATCTGGTGTACTGCTATGCATTGTGCAGATTATTCTTAAATAACATGGTGAAACAGCAGGTGGATTGTTGACAGCGTTAATGTAGATGTTGATGGTCCCACCTCAGCTGGAAAGAAATAATTGTAAATGTTTAAGTGAATCTCTCCACTGCAGTCGGCACAAAACTCATATGAGAAATGCTCAGAATGTTGGATTGGTTGGCTAGTGATGATCACATCTAAGCAGATCAGGGTATCAAAATTTTTAATTATCATATTTATGCTTGATATTTTGCACTAATATGTGTTTGTCATAGGATCATTGTTGGTTCCAGTGAGGATGTATTTTTAAACAATTTTGCTGCTAATACTTATACAGATTAGGGATGTCCCGAGCCGATCCAAAAGCATCAGCATCAGCTAAAATAAAGCTGAGCAAAATCCAATCCTCTCTTTACTGACTGAACTGAGCTTTTTGTCCACCTCAGCTTGCCTAATAAAAGCCAAGCTCTGCAGTGCAGCATTTGATTGCATATCCAAATGAAAAGTACAGCATGTGAATGTGAAAAAATTATTTGGTTTTACTTGTAAGCAACTGTGTTCTGACACCTAGGTTGGCAAAATACACAGATTCAGTAAGCTGTGATGGTAACTAATCTCTTCTCTCTTATTAGCAAAGAGCAGTGTACAAAACATTTAGCTAGCAGCTTCCCATTTTTAGCCGGGACTGACCATCGCTTTCGTCGGCTAAAGTGACAAGTGGCGGCAGGTCATATCTGCTGTCACTGCTTAACATTAATTCTGCTTGTAACTTGATGGCAGACCAAAATAAAACTTGGCTGTTGTCTGGTTTATGTGCTCTCTGCAGCCGGTGTCTGTACTCATCCAAACGATGTTTAGGAGGTAGAAGAAGCGTCACTCTGTAACCGTGCAACCGCTATTGGATTGAGTGTTTCTGTTATCTCAAGAAATCCAATTAAGTCATACGTCCTCTGTCTACCTGATTGCTTCACATCAGTTTCAGAATTAGTGTTCCTCCAGTTAAACTTTCATCCATGTGAGTTCAATAATTTAAACTCATCAACTTTATGGCTTTGATTCAGGCTGTGACTCACCTTCACTATTTGGATCATGTAGCTTGGAAGGAATAAGGTGTGCCAATTTAGAAGACCACGTTAGTTTTTTAAAATATGTTAGATACAAACTTTATCTTCATTAGTGTATCAGCAGACATCCATTAGTAAAGGAAATAGCTAAAAACCAACAACACGGGACATCCCTAATACAGATACTGATGCATCGTGTATCTTTAAGACCCGCAGTGCTGTTTTTTCTTTCTTGCTGTATTTGAAACAAAAATGCTGCATATTAATTTTTTAATCTTCACAGCCGTGCAAAAGATGGAATATCTGGGCACAGAAGGAGTGGCCGCATTCAAGAGATCAGAGCACAAACTCCTAAAAAGCAGAGCAATACAGTCAGTGCAGCAGCTCCGAGACAGTCCAGACAGAATCCGTCCCCCACCAAGAGACAAAGGGAGAGTGCAAACATGGTATGAGTTAAGCTTAAAAAAATCTTGTTCAGATACTCTTCAATAAACAAATGAGTCACTGCCCATATATCCCTTTGATTTGTAGGTACGGTTGTCGCAGTCAAAGCAGCGAAGAGCTGAAGGCACACATGTGCATGAGAAACAGAATGAGGTCAGTTACATTTTTCTTCACTCTAGATGTTCTCACCCTCGACCTGCTGTTTGTCTTTTTTGGTCTCTCAGTCTTTCAGCCTGTCTGCATGTCCTTGATGGTATTATTCGTGTGATGAAGCTTTCAGAGTCTAATCTGTTTGTCCAGTAGCTGTACTGTATGGCTGTGTATGTCAACATTGGAGACCTGTACAGTGAACGGGCGTGAGGGTTAATTGAGTGATTTAATCCTCCTTCACGGTCTGCTGCATCCGACACAGACAAGCAATCGAGCGCCTTAATGTGACCCAGCAATGCATAAACGTGATAGTTTACAAAGTGCAATGTGTCTTCATTGTCTCTCCCTTGTCGTACAAAATTGTAGAGCTAAACCAGTACCAGTGTTTCAGAATCAACACAAATGACAAAGTGCTTTGTTTAATTTTGATCAGAAGACAACAACTATTTGTTTTTTTTTAAATGCAACACGAGCCTACAGTGCTTTTTCAGAAAAGCGGAATGTTAGCTGTTTCTTGTTGGCTGTTAAGTTGGTTGGATCAGCGGCTCAGAACTAAAGCAACTGTTTATATGTTTATTTTGCAGGATGGAATTGATATTAGTTTTGCAGCAGAGCGCCAAAATAAGTAAGTGTAATTTTTGTCAGCTTGTGTATGCATAATAATCATTTTTATTCATCTGAAAAAACTGTTCACCCAAACATTCTTTCTAGGTATTTGCAAATTTTTATGGTAATATTCCAAAAGATTTAAAAAACAAAACAAAAAAAAAAAACAGTTTATATGGTGTTTATGAAACTGTATTAAAAGAACAGTTGTGTTTGTGATGCAGGCATGGTTCCTGTAGTTTTACATATGACCTACAATACCAAGCCAGTGTAAAGGGGGCATAGATGTTTGCATGTTTTCACAAACAGATAATTAGAGGGTTGTTAGGATGCCAGATAAAAGATCTTGTATTGACACCATGCATAGATGATCTCACAAGAAAATAATGACACTGTTTTCTGCCTGTGCTTTAAGAGCCTAATTTCTCGTTTTGTTTTTTTGTCATAGGCAAAAGGACCAGAAAAAAACACAGAAGAAACCAAATGTCTCTGCTGCAGAGAATGTAGTGGGGCAGAATGCTGTCGATACCACACAGAATCTTGACACAACCACATCTGACATGGGCAGATTAGCTGTTGGACCCTCTGTCGAAAATACATCTGCCCCGAAGGGATGGGTGATCGGCCCCTTGTTTCAGTCACTCAGATCGAAGATGGCCAGTTTCACAGAGATAGTCATGAGTCCTGTTAAACTCTTCAGAGCAAATAGCCCCCCACCATTCATGGACCATCCAGACAGACCTGATGAGTGTGAGCCACAGGCCGATGGAATGTCTGATGTTGAACACTCAGAGCCAGGCGATATGTTTCATCCAGAAGCACAAAGTGAGAATGAGAATCAGGACACTGAAGCAAAGCTGCAGAGGCTCAGTGAAGTAGAAGGTGCACAAAATGCAAAAACTGTTGCTCTTAGATATTCAAAAAAATTATCATTTGATGTGGAGTTGCCAACACACAGCTCTGAATGGGCAGATGAATGTGCAATAAGTCCGAAGGGAAAACACTCACCTGATTCTGTGCCTTTGCATCACAGTCCCTTACCCTGCACTGTTTCTGAGGAAGTTTCAGAATCCGTTGGGTCTGTCCTTAGGTCCTCTATGCTGTTACAGCCTTCTGTCACTGTAAGTGCCTCACTTGAATCAAAGTTAATGATTTCCGGTGCTACGGAGGACCAGAAAGGCAGACCATTTGTTCAGCTGAAACCACTGCCAAGGAAATATACAGGAAATCGATCTGGAGTAAAGAAAGTTTCATCTAAAGTCAAAAAGGAAGAGTCTGATCCTGAGGTTAATGATGAGCAGGTTTCTCTCATGAATTCAGCCAAATCAAACAAAGCTCATTCAAGTGACGCTGACAAAACGCTGTCATTATCTTCCTCAGTCTGTTATGCTCAGCCTGACGCCGACTGTCCTCAGCCTAATGATGGTGATAGCAGGAAAAAAGTCACTCAGAAAACTTTGGTTCGCAGGAGCCACAAGAATAACTTAAATACCAGTACTAATGGAAGGACACTGAAGCCTACTTTGGATACTCAGCAGCTGGAGTGTCACTTAAACCCTGAAACTTATTCAGCTGCAGGTGTCGGGAGAGCAAAGAGGGGGCTGAAACTGGACTGTCATTCCCAAGACTTTGTAAAGAGGAAGAGACTGACAGCAGACAAATGTACAAAGGATCCAAAAACACAAGCGCTATTAAATGTGGCCTCAGATAGTGGCATATTGAGGCCACCAATAAAAGACGTTGTGTTGACAAATACCATCGTCCATAAGGAAGAAATGCTGAAGCCACCTCCAAAAAGACAGCCTGTTTCAACAAGAGCAAATAAGAGAGAAAACGTTCGACAAGAAATGCTCGCTACAATAAATGAAACAGTGCTGAACACACAGAGCGAAAGTTCCTCTGATGCGATGTTGGTTTGCTTATTGGATAAAAGCAGTGGGATTTCAGAGGACAAACAAAAGAACAGCAGCAGCAAGATGAAGCCTGGTGCTTCATGCAAAAGACTAAAGACAAGAACAGGTCTTGGTGCACCTGATGTAAACATGGATAACAGTATGGATCTGGAAACCACCGTGGCAATCACGTCCACAGAACAAGCCGAGAAGGCACCGTTATCAGAAGTCCTTGTCCGTCCTCATATAAAGCAGCTCCAAAGCACAAGCAAGCAGAAGAATATCAACACAAAGCCACGGAAACGGAAATCGCCAAACCAAGTGAGTTCAAGTTCAGAATCGGACAGTATTCTGGTTTCTACCTCACCAGCACTATCAACAGAGCCACTAGAACTCACGTCCACAGATTGTAATACCTCTGAGCGTGTTCAAAAAGAGGACAGCCCGAAAAAGGAAGTGAACCAGCCGTTCAAGAGACCCAGGAAGAGTATTAGAGGTGCTGTTAAATCATCTGCGTCAGGAGGGAGCGAAGAGACAAAACAATGTATGGATAACCTCCATTTGATAACCAAAGAAAACAAGCCGAGAGAAGGCAAAGGTAAACACTCAATGGACCCTGTATATTTTGAAATGACACCTTTTGAAAGTAATCAGGAACCTGCTCCTTCACCCTCCAAACCTAAATTAGACTGTTATGTACAATTAGATCATGAAATTAAGCATATCATAGATGGGAAAGAATTGAGTGCTACTTCTGTGTCAGATGAGGTATTTTCCACTGACGCTGAAGCCAGTCACCACAGCAGCAGCAGTGTCTCTAGGCTAAGGTCTAGTGCACGAAGGGCTAACATTAGGCCAAGGAGAGCAGATAACCAAAGGAGGAAATGCAGGGTTTTGCATAGTAGGACATGTAAAGATGAAGAGGCGACAAACACCGTCACAATGGATGATGCAGACTTGGCTACAGCAAGTTCACAGTCAGCAGAAAATGGCTCGTCAAGGTGCCTGTTGCGTAGCTACTCTTGCCCAGAGATCCCCTCCCTCCGTCACCATGACACGCCCTGGACTCCTACTTTGCATTCACCCCATCACAGCAGGACTCACACACCACACCTGCACCAGTCCTCCCACACTCCCTCTGCCCACCATGCCCACAAATCCCTGCGCCGGGCTCGTCGGCACACAGTCTGCAGTGTGGAGGTGGAGAGGGAGATTGCGCCTCTCTGCCTTCGTAAGGAGGTGTACCCATCCAGAAGATCCCTCCCATATGACAGAGCCACCCTACGCCTGTGTCCTAGTCTTGCTCTTTCTCCCAGCACTTCCCTCTCAGTGCTTGCGTCCTGTTTCCTCTCAAGCCCCCTGGCTTTCCTTTCTAAGAAAGTTGACAGTAGAGGATCTTCTGCCAGCCCCAGCACTTCCAGTCATGTTTCCTCTCCAATCTCCTCTTCTTCTTCAATATCACAATTGTTATTCCCCCAAAGAAATGACTCCTCCAGTGCCACGTTGGACTACAGTAGCAGGTAACTAACTTTTTTAAAATCTGTAATAAGATGTTTTATGATAATGCCGATGATGTTCAGATATTTTTAGCACTTTGCTGATACTAGCCCTTTGCTTCTTTGCAGTGGAAATCCCTTGGAGTGTGAGATGGAGAGAAGACAGCAGAGTGAAGAAGAGGATGATGGCGAGGATACGAGCTCATCCAGTCAGGAGTTTGAGGATGTTGGGATGAGAGAAGAAAAGGCTTTGTCTGATTCTGAAATCAAGGTATACATTATTTTACACAGATTGTTACTGTGCATACTTTTGGACTGTCTATTATACTAAAAACAGCACTTTTAAGACCCGACACTGGCATTTGTCATTAGTTTTATTTCCATGCACAAGCCTAAGCTTCCATAAATATTTAATTGAATAACCACTGGTGTGATGTTTCGAGCTTCATGTACTTCATCCGACAATATACAATGTAGAGACACACTAATCAAATACCGACTAGGTCAGGTCACCTGACAGAGCATGTGACGGGTCGGCACCCTTTAATACAGAATAAATGTATAAATATATAAAATTGCACTGCATCACTGGTAAGCCTGCAGGCTGAACCTCTGGTTGGGACTGTGGTTCATAGAGAGATTGGCTCCGTTTTACTCTCTTTTAGCACACCTTTAAAAGTCATACATTTTTAGTCACAGGTTGATGCAGATTTTAGCATGCTTCATATGTATAATAAGCCTAGATCAGTCACATTGTCACAGCTCTTGCCATATGGTCACTCTGTCAGAACTGATATGTTGGTAACCATGGAGCTAATTTGCATGTTGTTTTCGTTGTTAGTTTTACGTTTTTTATTACTATGTAATTACACTGTTGTCACATTTCGTAATCCTTTCAGAATGATTTAGGTTACTAATCCGCTTGTTCATCATCACAGGTGGTGCAAAAGCATGAGGAACGAGGAAAGGTGTCGTCAATTAGAATTCGGAAAACTTTACCCAAACCTCAGACCAACCTGACACCCATGGGCCTGCCCAAACCCATCAGGTAAATACTAGTCTCTCCACAAGATGGAGTTTGTGAGTATAATCCTGCCATTGGTCGCCTGTTTCAGAATCAATTCTCCTCCCCTTGCACTATCTGTATGTCCAGGTTTTCAAAAAAAGCTGGTGTTAGGTGAAATGAGTCTCACGTAGCCAGATCTATCTCCACACTTTGTTTCTGTGCTATGCATGAAACAACGACAACAACCCCTGAGCTAGCAACGTAGACACTAAAACGTCTTTTAATGTTTTATGTGGCTCTTGTTTGTCTTTGTTTTGTTTTGTGTGGATTTAGCCTCTTTGTTGCATCCGGGGCTTAGCACCCCTAAGACAATCGTGATCGACTCAAAGAAATATAAAGAACCCAGAGTGTGTTTTTCTCTTAGTGTGGCATTTTGATTGGTTCAGCCAGACCTTTCTCCAGGGCTGACAGAGCACTTAAACGAAGTGTGGAGACATAGTAGGTCTGGCTATGTGAGACTGAGTGAATATCCAAATACATGAGCATAAAAGTTGCAGCAAATTAATCTCAACTCAAAGGTCCACATACTCACTGTTTTTTTATTTATTTATGTTTTTGGTACTTCAGATGCATCTTTCGGGGTTCATTGGTGAATGGAGCTGGCTCAGGTGTCGACTGGTCAAGAGTTAATGTTCTTTTATTGGTGTTTTGCTGCAGTTTAAGAGTACTGACCAGCTCAATGCTCAACAGATATATTTTATTTGTTATTCCTGTTGCAGCCAGGAGGGTTTTCATCTTACACTTATTTGTTTTGTAATGACTGAATATGCTGCATTTACGCATGCACTCAACACTTTTCAAAGGGTTTTACTTACTGTATTTCGCCTCATTGTTTACCTCAACAAATCAAAAATATGTCGCTGTCTTCTTGACTTCCTTGCCCATAAGCAAGATGAGGAAGTTTAGGTAGACAGAGTTACCTATGGCTGTACTTGGCACAGGTAACTGTAAAAAAAAAAGAAAAGGTCACCATGTAAAAAATAAAGTATTGTTAATTGCTTTGTTGCCATAGTATCTAAATAAATAGTAGGTATATTTACCTGGAGGGTAAAGAGTAACACACAGCAAGTTCAAAGGGAAATTTTAAACAACCTGTCTGGCTGATAACCAAACACTGGGTCAATCGCAGTGGTATCTAAAGTCTTAATAGATGCAGCCATTAAATGAAAGTACTTCTGCAAACATGCAACACTCTGCCTTACATTAGGTTAGTGATTAAAAGTAGGACAAATTCTATGGCGTCACACTTTGCCCTAACATGGAAAATGAATTTGTGTCAGTCTCAATACATGCCTGTCGTCTATTGACCACTGATCAATATTCAGATTGATTGCAACAGTGTTTTTTTCTCTTATGTTACATCACAGGCTGAAAAAGAAGGAGTTCAGTTTGGAAGAAATTTACACCAATAAGAATTTCAGCAAACCCCCTGAAAGGTAAGGGCAATATTACAACACTAACTGTAAACACATGTTACATGACGCATATAAACACTCACACGATAGGTATATCATAAAGGTTAACAAGTCATGAATGTTAAACAAATATAAATACAGTCAGACAACATAAACTTGAGCTTCACCCCATAATCCCTTTAGACTTTGGAACAGAAAACTTTATCTATGGCTCTATGCTGTGATCCTGGACATATGAGGCTTGGGTGAAGCTTTGCTGTTAACACACTATAGACAAGGCTAAGAGAAACTCTATAGCCACACTAGGAAACCTGTGATGCTTTGCTCATTACACACCACAAAAAACAGTAGTATGGATGAAAGAATGGAGGCACATGCTGTTTCCCAATTTCATACTTCGCACAGATTGTTTACAGAATATACTTAATCTTTAAAGTATACTGTTTTTGCACATAGTTTACAGGATGTCAACATTAGCTGTTTTATACTAACAGGAAATGGTAGTACTTGTGCAGTTGGCCATCAAACTTTAACTTAAAGGAATACTTCACCTGCAAAATGGTAAAACTGTATATCAGTTACTCACTGCATTAAAGAAACTGTTTTCACTGTTCCTCCACAGTGAACGGAGAATCCAAAAAAAAAAGGCGAATATTCTTCATGAATTGAAAAAAAATGGATTTTGCGTTTAACAAAAGGAGATCAATATCAGAAAATCAAGTTACAAATTCTCACACAACTAGTGCAGTATAATCCAAGTCTCATTTATCCAGTTGTATGCTCAGTACTTCCCAAACACATGCATTTTTGCTGAAACATTTAGACACAAATCACTTTGTACAAAGTCTCATGCACAGACAAGTAAGTATGTCTGAACTCTGAGCTCAAATGCACTGGCATGCCCAGGCGTGCTCAGGGCACCTCTCATATGTTGAAAATTGTGTTAAATAGTAAGATTTTTGGAAAAGTGCATGTGAAATGAGACTTGAATACTTGTTTGACAGTTTGTTAACAGATGTTTTGATATGGTTTTACTGTTGTTAAATGAGGACTCTGATAACTTCAATTCATGAAGAGTGTTCACCTTTTTTGGATTCTTCACAAGCATGCAGGAAAAACAATTTTTTCTCCTTGAGTTCAAGTTAACACGTGATGAGTAATTGATTTACCAATGGTCATTTTACAGATGAGGTATTTGTTAATAAAGCCACTGCCAGTTAAACTTCACAAACAAAAAGCAAAACAATTTCTCCCCAAAAAACTTTTCTTCATTTCCTTCATGCATTGCATTGTGCGAGTGACTTTAGGGTACTTTAGGGTTATTTTGTCACTTATCCAGTGTGAACATACTACACACGTAGTAAAGATTTGGGACACAGCTTCACCATCCTCACTCAGAATGATGCTGCTAGTAAAGCAAAGTCTGACCAGAGGGTGGCACCAGAGGAAATGTTGTCACAGGTGATATTTAGTGTTCTGTGCTCTCTTATCTGGAATGAAAAAGTGACGTTTGTGCTTCATTAAAAATTACTTGCACTCCCTGAACTACCCGAATTTGCTCATTGACTTGGAATTTATGGGTTTCAGCCGGCTGGAGACCATATTCGAGGTGCCTCTCAATCGCAGAAATGGCTCTGAGTCCTGGTTTGGCCAGAGACGTGTCAAACGATTTTTGGAGTTCCTGGAAGCGGGTGAGGCCAGAAGACCAAAGAAGCCACTTGCTGGCATTGGAAAGGCAGTAGCTTCATCTTCCAGGACGAGACGTGGGGGCTCTCCTAAAGACGAGCCAACCCTCAGCGCGCAGGATGTGGACTCACTTCTCTGTGAGAAGCTCGAGCAGCTGAATTTGTGGTTGATACACGATCAGAAAGACAGTTGACAGATGCCGCCTCAAACAGTGATTTTTTGGCAGCCATTAAACAAACACTGCAAGAGACAATTCTGTCTAAGACTGTTTCTAATGTGTTTTCAATACGAAGATTCACATGTGACTCTTCTAGCTCTTTTTGTCAGCACAATCTGTGTATGATTGTTGTGGTGACAAGTTACTATTGAAGAGTTACCTTTTCATTCTGTAGCATTTGTAGCCTACAAGTTGAAGAACAGTACATCATAGCATCAGTGTATTGCCTCATAGAAGGTGGTTATAGATATAGTGGTTAAACGCATTATACAGGAAGTTCCTTTTTTGTCATGACTGCACTCAAACCTCTGCCGTCCATTTTTCCTCCGGCCACTTTCCATCTAA
This sequence comes from Epinephelus moara, assembly GCF_006386435.1. Lineage (NCBI taxonomy): Eukaryota > Metazoa > Chordata > Actinopteri > Perciformes > Serranidae > Epinephelus > Epinephelus moara. The sequence goes on along the minus strand of NC_065523.1, from coordinate 13,624,204 downwards.
AATAAGTGAAACTGTCTAAAAAAAAAAAAAAAAAGTTGACATTTTTGATTTAAACACTTGTATAGTTTCATAATATTTACATTGTATCCTCAGTTTTTTAACCTCAGATGTACCCAGAGTGATGACGCTGTTTTCTTTACAATGACTGTTTCTTCTCTAAAAATGCTACTGCAGAATGCATCTTATTTCTTTTGCACTGTCGCGTTTGAAAGAAGGCGCATGACATGAGTAGACATCTTGCAGCATTATTGTAAGTTAGACCATAAAGGCAGCTATTTTTTATTAAGTGCTGAATATAACTTTTAAACATGCCAGCAAGAGATTTGTATTCGCCGCAGCTAATTTCACAAACAGGTGTCTATCCACGGACTCTGTATACAGTCACGTGTGTCTGCAAGCAGCATGTGTTAATCATTTTACACGGCTCCGTTCTCTACTCATTTATCAATTATTTGTGTTTGTAAATTTCATGGCTGAAGAGGTTTTAGTTGTATAAAGTATAACTTAGAAACAATACAGCACTCCAGAGAGCATTACTAATCAAGAGTGGAGGTGTCCAGATTCCACTGCTGGTTGGCTCTCTAATCCCTGTGGCTCTCTCTGGATTATTCTGTGGTGTCTATATTTGTATTGCAAGTGTAACTTCTTGATAAACTGCCTATGTATGTACTTTTCTTTTTTGGCCAAATTTTTCTGAGGTTGCCTTAACTACCGTTTTTATGAGGGTGTAATAAGATCCTTCAAGCAACTCAAAGCACAAACGTTTTTGTCGTTTTTATTATTAAGTCGTTTGTTTATATGTTTGTATAAAAGGACAACATAATGATACATTTGACAATAATAAAGCTAATATGGTAACAATGCAATAGTGCCAAGGTAATGTTGGCAACAAGAGCAGGATCTTGTTCTGATGAAGCACTGCCATGCCAGTTTTTTTTCCAGTAGAGACCCAATCCTTGATGAAAACGTTTATGTTGCTCCTTTTTAGATTGTCAGCTTGAATAATCCATTAACTTTTGTAGTATTTGCAAGCATATATAATATCTAACAATGAATGTGTTCAACTGTAATGGCGTTTATGGTTCAGAAACATCAAGGATTGGGTCATTACCGGGGAATGACAGTTCTAATCTTTAATATATAATGTATATTTGTCAGGTAGTGTCATGTCTCAAACTATAGTCAATGCTGGATTTTATATGGTCATTTAGATTTTGAATTGTCTATTGTATATTGTTAAATAAATATTACAGCATATAAAAAGACATCCAAGTTTTTGACACTGTTTTCCAGAGTGGTTGTTCCTTTGTGTAAAAACAAATGTCTAAGAGGAAGTATAAAAGTGTAAACTGGGACAGCCGTCGTTTTATCAGCACAAGAAAGACTAAACCAGTCTTTATGTTCTCCATGGAAGCACCAGTCTCTTCATATCTTCATGGCTTTTAGTTGTTGATAAGCACCTTTTGTATTGTCTGCTGTCTGTCTCCATAAGCATCCAAAAGTCACTCTTCTGTAGAGGTTTATCAGTGTTGATTAGTCTTTCAGAGTGAGGAGATATGAGATCAGTGCCATCAGAATGGGAATTGCAGCCAGAATGGAAACCAATGTCACAATGGAGATGATGCTATTTTTCTTCGCCTTGTTTAAAAACTCTCTAGCTTCCCCTGGATCTGTTGTCGTCTCAGCCTGTGGAAGTGAGGACAATATAACATTTCGAAATAAGGTTTTAATCAGGAAAATATTATGCGAGTACATAATGAAACTAATACCACTGGCAAGCAGTAATATAGTTTATAATTTGGTTCTGTGATTTAAAGGACACAATTAAACCCTTGTGTTAACACTGCCTTCACTCCTTCATTGAGGTCCCACAGACCCTGATGTTGTGTGTGTGTGTCTGTGTCTGTGTGTCTGTGTGTTAAAATAATTACTGCAAAATCAACAAGGTTCCCCAAATTTGGCTTTTAAAGTTTGAATTAGGTCACACTGAAATGGCCATGAAATATGTCCTTATTTGGTGTCATTACAATGCTGATGCATTTGATGTGGATTGTCTGTGACTAAGTGCCACAGACCAACACAGCAGTGTATTTGGAAACATGACCATGCCATGTTCAGGTCACAGACACCATAACTCATTCTTACAAATGAGTTTACATCTTTCAAACTGTCACTTTGATGCAGTTTAGCTCACAGGTGACACAAAAGAAAAGATCCAGATGCTAAAATACCTTGACTGAGTGTATCAGAGCCTTGATTCCAATGCATGAGATCCCACAGATGATGCTGCAGATGGCGAGTTTCCTGTGGTACGGGTCGTTGTTGCAGAAGGCATTGCATATTTGAATTCTAGTGTCATTATTTTGCGCGTCACCTGCCTCTTGGATGTCGTTCAGTGGGTCCAATTCATCCACCTTTTCATGTGGTGACGCAGACATTTCTGCAAAACATAAGAAATTAACTTCATTACTAAAACGACTTTTAAGTGAGTAATGTGCAAATAAGGGCTGAAAAGAAAAGGAAAGTTTTAGGATTAGTCTGAGTGGCCGCTTTACGGCTTTGTGTTTGTTCACAGTTGATAGAATTGTTTGTTTTCCAAGATAAAGAAACATGTAAGGAACTGGTTTTACCCTTTGTGTAAGGGCAAGCCCCGCCTAGGTAAATGTTTAGTTAATTAAAATTTGTATACTTTAACGTCCTAGGTGAGGAACACATGTTTTGAATTTAGAATATTGTACAGAAACAATAGGACAGACTTTCAGTGCGCACACAGATTGTATTTGGTCTTTTCTCTTCTCTTCTATTTGTGTTCCTGTTTACATTCTGAAAATAATAACCCGATTACTGACTCCATTTAATGTCACAATGCCACAGTCTGACCTGCATAAGGCATATTCTGCCAAAACATAGCTGGAAACCCTGATTTTTTATGACTGTTCATACAATAACAAAACCCCCAAAGAGGCATGGTTTTGTTAAAGTGTATACATATTTAAAATCACAATGATGACAAAGCCAGAATCAGCCGGTGTAATTAGGGTGCCAACATGGCCCACAGGGAATATAAGGCGTTTAAAAGGTTTTTCAAAGGTTTGAACTTGATCTTCATGTGAATAACGCTTTTACTTCCCTGTACTGGCTGTCCGGGTGGTGGAAACTGCTGCTGTGATTTATGCTATAAACAGAGGTCGGTCCCTGTTTACCTTGTATTAATAAGGCTTGATGTGTTAACCATGAGCAGTTTGACAAGACAACCCCACATAAATGTTTTCCTACAAGTTGAAACATGTTCCTCAAAAATATTCACACAGTATGTTCTCTCAAGTGAGCATGGGAATTTCTCTGAAGTGGGTATTTCCAACAATAAACAGAAAGCACCCTTTGGATGGCGTAACACGGGGCAGAGTGTCAAGTGTTTCTCAGAAAAGAAAACAAAAAAATCTTGACAAACTTGTATGATCACACTTAAAAAAAATGTTAAACTTCCCGCTTGGCTGGCAAGTTGTCATGGCGACATGATATGAAATGTAGTTAATCTTATCTCTGATTTGGTCAAAGCGCGGTATGCGGCACGCCAGTGTACTCTGCATGTTTGTTACTTTGGGAAAATGCATAAGCAGGGAGCTGGACTGGGTTAGTCATGTATTGCTACACAGGCCTGTGAATCATTTGTAAAAGGTGGTTCTCAAAGACAAAAGAGCTTTTAAAACTTAAATAAAAAGATCAAATTGACCAAAATATAGACTTTTAAGACAGTTAAACCTCATTAAAGGGTTAAAATCTTTCTTTAAAGTACAAACCTGATCAATTATAAAAGGCACTGCTCCTCAATCTGAAAACACTCCTTCAGTGAAACAAGTGATTTCTCAGTTAGTCCAGATTCAAAGTGATATTAAAGTCTCAGTAAAATGGCAGGCAGGTGTGTTGTCTTCTTGTCCCTTAAACAAAATTCCAGTTCAAGGCGACAGCTGCCACATGAAGCTTCTTCCTGTGGATATGATGTTTTCTGTTAAGATTTCCACACGTGGTCATCCAAACACCACAGCTGACACTGTAGTCCAAAAGACAACAGCTCTGCAGCCCAACCTGTCCCTGTGAAACCCCAGTGCCATATAAGTTGTTGAATGACAGGATTGCGAGCCAGGAGTGAAACTCAGTGTGAAACTTCCACGCCCATCCTGTGCAGGCTCTTGCCTTCTTTTCTGCCTTGCCCTCCCACACACAGTCGTCAAACCCTTTGGTTTCACTTGGTTACATTAGTTCTCATATTCTGTGTAAATGCAAGTTGGGCTTCCTCTCTTCTTCGCTCGTCACAGTTGTCACATACAGTACATGGCAACAACCCTGCCCTCACTTATTTCCCATGCAGCATTCCAGAGGACTTTGGGAAAGGTGTGTCAGCACTTGTATCGCCTCGGGGTGAAACAGCCACAGATTCCAAGCGACCTCACTGTCTTCTAAATTTATCTTGGAAGAATAAACAGGTTTTACATTTTTATCTTTCATGCAACAGCTCAACTCAACTCAACTCAACTCAAACTTTATTTATAAAGCACATTTAAAACAACCAAGGTTGACCAAAGTGCTGAACAGGTCAATAGAAATAAACAAGCAAATACAATGAGGTACCTTAATAGTACACCACAATAATAACCATAAGATCATAAAATACA